>NC_089197.1:10044284-10380534 GCF_963930695.1 Labrus bergylta
AGCCGTTGGGGGCCCCCTACTGGCCTGTGGCCCCCAAGCAGTTGACTACCTTGCCTATTGACAAGCAGCGTCTCTGGTCAGAGCGATGGTAAGAGGCAACAGCAGGCGTGGCCATTCAGGCCGATTTTTTTCTCATCCGTGCATGGATATCCAAACTGTCAATGAAGGAAACTTTGCTCTTGTCATTTATCCTGCACAGATGAGGAGTGAGTGAAATGATGAGCACCGCCATCTTTCGTCTGGGCGTCAACATTTTAATGAAACGCCAACAGTGTCGGGACAGGAAGCTCATTGGCTTATAAATGAATTTACTGGAGCCTGGAGGGAAAAGGTTTAACTGAAAAGGGACTTATTTACAAAACAGGCTCAAACAAAATTACAAGTTAAATGGTGGTTCAAATGTATGCAAACTTTAGCACCACTGTATATTTATAGGAATCCTAAATCTACACCACACAACCAAATCATAGAAGAGAATTAGAATCAGTGGGCTTCAAAACGTGTCCACTCTGGTGACTGCTCCACTTTGGAAATTATTAAAAAACCTGGACCTGCAGGTCTGTGGTCACACCAGATGTTTTGAACACATCTGCATCACTTGTCTCAACAAACACACACACGTAAACACACAGAAACCCAAACGGCACTAAATCATAATCACATATTAGCATTTGCATAATTTTGGATTAATATAACAGGATTAAGATTAACATACTGAGCACGTCCTCTACTGGATTGAATCAGTCGTTTTATGATTGCTATGCTGAGAATTTGTGTGTCTGCAAGTGTGTAAGTGTGTGTGTGCCAATGCATCCATGTGTACTTTCTCTAATTCCACCCCGTCCTCTGGTTAGATGCAGGAAAGCTGAGTTGATCTTTTCACATTGAACAGGAGAAGAGCACTCTGGTGATTTAGAGCCTCATGGGTCTGATGATTGTATTTTGTGGTAATTTGTTTAGTTTGGATTCTGGTGAGCAGCTACTGTGATTAAGTTATTTTCTCTGTCATTACAAGAGAGCACAGGTTTCAGAGTGAATAACTTTTTGTGATGGAGAATCTAGTTTTATGTACACAGAGTTCAGTACAGACATCGTGGATGCGCAACAATCGCAATACTGATTCTCTTCCTTCTTATCGACCCCACCAACACGGCAAGGGCTTCAAAAATATCTGGTGAAATATCTCCACGTCCCTTCACTTTCTCCTCAAGATCGTTTGTGATCCATTCTTGTTTCCCAGTTGACATGAGTGACTGCCTCTTTATTGATGTTGACAGCTGAATATCTTTTGGTTTTAAGACAGCTGGTCTTAAGTAATGAGCAGGCGTAACCTTGGATACAAGAAAAATTATGTTTTTTAAAACAATTTTCCCGACCTTTTAAGCATCAAAGGAATTATTAATCAAGAAATTATCAACGTGAGTTGAGTTCATTGTGAGTTGCAGGTGCTCGATGATTGGATGGATGGATGGATGGATGTACTTTATTTATCCCAAACAAGGAAATTGTCAGAGATTCAGAGAGATTCAAATTCAGAGCTTGTCCCTGTACTCATATCATAGTTGAATTGCTCTTATCAGGCCATAAAAGGTGATATGGTAGAGTTTTGTTGAACTTCTCCAAGCTTACAATACTCCATGATTTAAATCTGTCTTGGTTTAGGAAGAGGAATGTTTACAAATCTGTTTTCACACAGAGATTTGGATATTTTTTCTTTAATTAACTGCTGTGGGAGGAGCTGAGGAGAAAATGCTAAATCTTCCCTCATTGGTCTTTTTCCACGTTGTTTTTACAGCAGGATGTGAGTTTTTGTTAAGCCTCTGGGAGTCACGCTGATCTGACACAAGTCCACTAATTGGCCATCCTCATGTTTAGAAAGGGGAAGCTCAGTCGATTCAGCAGAGGGAGAGAGCAGAGACGAGTCTATTAATACATTAAAACATTTTTAGCTCTTCATATACTGTACTGAAGCATAGAGGAGCTTTAAATTCAAAGCTAACATTACCTAGCTGATGAGTCTCTATGACAATGCTAGCATGCCCATATTTAAGTAAAAGGATTACCATATTTAACTAGTTACCATGTCAGCTTCTTAATGTTTGCGTGTCCTGATTCAAGGCTTGATGCAACTGATTATCTGTCCAAATAATCCTCCAGTGTGGGGTATAGCCAATGAGAGCGAGCAGAGCGGGAAGCGACACAAACCGGATGTTGCGTACTTCTACAGCTCACAAAGATGGCAGCGAACATGAACACCACTGTGCCATTCAGAGAAAACCAAAGTATGGAAAAAGTAAGCATTACTTTCCCCATGCATGCTGAGGCCAATGTGAATGTCTTTACCAAAATACAGGGCTACCCAGCTCATAGCAGTCAAGACATTTCCCTTGACATTACAGTCCTCAACCTTATTTTGCCTTTAGAGAGGATCACCAACATCATTAGGACACATCTTTTGGGAACAAGGAATTTCCTTGAAATTGACTTTACAAGTCAAGACTTTAAAAGTCAATTTGATAAATGTTAAAGCAAATGACAATCCCGACCGTCGGTTTGAGCTCAAGCAGTCTGCAGCGTCGTCCTCGGTGGCTCATGAATGTCTGTACAAAATGTCATGGCAGTCGGTCTTATAATTGTCAAAACATTTCACCCAGAATCCCAAACGGCAACTTCATTGCCCCACGAGAGGAGAAGTTGGAGAAGTCTACCTTAGTCATTAGGAGGAATCTTCTGGGAAACCTGAACGTCTGTTCTTTAATGTTCTGCTAATCCACTCGGTAAAAGTTGAAATCTGTGAAAACATTGACCTGCTCATGGCTAGATGCAAATCTAGGATATCACTGTAGACTGTTGGGCTTCATCCTCTTGGGAACCTCACTGTAGATTAGATCATTTCATGGCAATTCACATACTTTTAGTGACATTTCTTCCTAAACCACAAGTCTTGTCATGACACCACTGTAAGAGAAGTCCAGGGATCCCCGATACATCTGGATTGATCCTCTGGGAGGATCATGAAAGTCTGTTAAAATAATTTAGCAAATTAAGAAATGAAATGCTGAATATCTGACTCGACAAGAGGAAACCTTTTCTATCTGGTGGCAGCTGGAAAGAAACCTAGGAGATTACTTTTGTCTGACCACTATTGTCTTCATCTTCTGAGAAACAAACAGAATTCACTCAAAACCACGTCACACATAATAATACCATGAGAGGAAAAGCCACTGGATCACCAAAGTCATTGGGATTCATCCTCTGAGGAATGTGCACACTGTACAAAACGTGCCAGTCCATCTAATAGTTGATGATGTATAAATGCCAAATTAATGGAGAAACCCAAACTGCCATCTCTGTGGTAATGATGCAAGCCCTGCTGACACTGAAATGTTGCTTCTGATCTTATATCATTTTGTACATTTACTGGCCAAATGCAGACAAGGTTTCATGTTAAGTCCATGGGAGGCTTAATGTCATGTTTTTTTTGTTGATTTAGTGACCCTCACAGATCCTGGAGATTTTTCCCCCTTATTTCAAGACAATGCCACTTATTGCTCAAGAGCTTCATCACAAAGTTCTTCACAAGCAAATAGAATTACACTGATACATCCTTAAACTCTCCAGTTATAAGATCGATAAGCTTTCATAGATGGACATTTTTATATAGAAGTAAGACTGACAAGAGCAGGAGAAGAGGCAGAGGGAGGCTGGAGGAGCATACTGAGTAGATGTGTTGAGCGGCTCTCCACATATGTCAGTCCTGATCTAAGCCACACCTGCTGCTAACCACGACTTAGCAGAGAGGGAAAGAGAGAGAGAGAGACAGAGAGAGAGAGAGGCAGCACAGAGCGCTGTGTTTCAGGCTGTGCAGTCACAAGCTGAGCAGTCGCTGAAGCGAGCGGACACTGTGTCCCTGCTGCCTGTTCTTTTTTCTTTCTTTCTTTCCATCTCTCCGTCTCTTCTCTCCTCTCCGTGATAGAGCTCTTTCCTCCTGTCATCCTGAAGCGTTGGTGTAATTAACAGCTCTGTGGGACAGGAACTGCGCTCCTTTTTATAGACACGGTTTTGCCAGGCACTGACGCTCACTCAGCACTCGGGATGAATGGACGGGGAACGCTCACACTGCCACCAGGCAACTGGGGATTCCTCTGAGTGAGGAAGTGGGATTTCTGATTTTCTTTCCTGGACTTTGCAGAGTGGATAATCTCATTTCTGTTTGGACACATTTCTTTCTAACAGAAAAGCTCTGAGGAGGATTTAGTCTGTCCTTCATGATGTAAAGAGCTGAGGCTGTTGGGTTCTAGGAAACAGGTGGCATTCGTGGGGTTTTAAACCCCTCCCACTGCATGTTGGGGAGCTCATCTCAGCCCCCTGCTGAGATCCAGCAGGAGCAGCCAGGACCGGACACATTACACACACAGCTTCAATCAAGCTGCGGATCAGGTGCAAACTGCAAGTCTTGTTACGTCAATCTGGTAACACGTTCACACTCGCAGAACTAGCCGGGACTTACATGAGTTCACAAGGAGTCTTGCTGAGTGGTCGCAGGTTTTCCATCTCGATGTGAGGCAGAAGAAGATGCCAGCTCTCTTGGTGTCCTCAAAGATGAAGTCCGGACTCCCCAAACCTAAACCGGTGCACAGCGCCCTGCCGATTCCCCAGACCCATACAAGGCCAACAGCTCTGGCTCTGACTCCAGCACCCACTAAGACCCACATCCCCCTGCTGGGCCAGCAGGCGAGCTCAGGATCCCCGAGGAGAATGGCACCACATTCAGGAAGCCCTCAGGTCAGGATGTCAAAGTACCCCATTCGTCTTTATTACTTAAATCCACAGTTTGTTTTGGCTGTGTTGCCATAAGCTCTCTGTCCTAACATGTAAAGTCTTACTGACACATGTTTGGACGATATTAGACATGATGGACCTTTCACAAATATATCTTTATCTGTGGCTATTTCTTAAATAGGCTTTAACATGACACCTGTTTTACAGAACATTTATTGCTGAAAACAATGTTTGCGTTGATTTAAGATAGTGATTTATGTCCTGCAAAGTGCCCTCAGATGTCACAGAGTAGGATACTCTCAGCACTGTCTGCAGCACATGTAGCAGAGCATCACAGCTGAGCAGACCGGGGTGGGTTTAAAAATCTTCAATAATATTAGATATTCTTAGATATTCTTCGAAGATAAGTAAAAAGGAAACACCTTAATGTATGAAATATCACTGAAATATGAGTGCATCATCCCTATATTAAATGTGTGATTTTATTGCAGCTCAACAATTCTTTATATCAGCTTTTACATACAGAGACTGGTAAACTCTGAAACTTTATCCATCTCATAATTGGTAGGGGTGGGAAAAAAAAGTCAATTTATGTAAAAATCCAGATCCTTCTTCTTTGAGATTTTAAATAAATTCTTAGCTTCCAAAACATTTCTTTTAGCTAATCAGTCACTCCCTGCTAAGTGCTAAGGCTAGCTCTTTATCTCAGTAAAATGTCAAATGGAGCATCGACAAATTGAGCCAGTCTCACATATGACTGGAGTAGAGCCTGAAGTATGTACTAATTCAAAAATAGACTTTGAATCCATGGATCCAGAATCGTTTTGAATCAAAAACAGATTCTGAATTGAAGCGTGACAACAAGAATCGAAATCCAATCGAATTGTGAGACACCCAAAGATTCCCAGCCCTGTTGGTTTGGCTCTTAGACGCTGTTAATTATTACCACTACAGCAAGTTTAGGCTCATTGCAAACTCAAATAAAGTTGCAATTGGAGCAACATTTTGCAGCATGTGAGGTACAAAATCGTACATTTGGTTAAGATTAGTTAGTAGATACGATTATATATTTCAACCACCAGGACACCTCTCCCTCTAACTGGACTTTATAGAGCTGCATATGCAAGTGTGATGCAAATTTACACCCTAATATTAACGGCATGTAATATCCCTAAAAATGTATTAATATCTTCAAAGTCAAATCCCCAAAAACTTAAATGTGATTGCTTTGGTTTCAGCCTGATGATGATATAAATACTGTCTGTCTGACAATAATGGAGTTATCAAATAGAAAGGATTCTATCTGACACTCATGTTGTTATTTTGCAGTAATAGTGGTTGGAGAAGATATGTTCAATATGTTTCTGTGTCTTGTTTTCTTGGCCCGGGGGCTCTTAGAATATAGATTTTTTGTTGTTGTTAATTAATGCACAGATTCTCAGGCTCACCATACTTCCCCTGGCTCAATTTAACACAACAGAAGCACAGAAGCCAAACGGAGTGAGTTCCTGGAAGGAGACGGCAGGCTGGCATGTAGTGTAGCAGGATATCAGGGTGCCTGTTTTGCTGTGTTTGTGAAATATTGGCTGCGCTTAGCAACCCCACACAAACGGCTGCAACGGCGAGAGAGGGATCGCTCTTAACGCCATGTAAGGCAGCGAGGGGAAGGAGGTGTCTGTGTGTGAGTGTGTGTGTGTGTGTGTGTGTGTGTGTGTGTGTGTGTGTGTGAGTGTGTGTGTGTGTGTGTGTGTGTGTGTGTGTGTGTGTGTGTGTGTGTGTGTGTGTGTGTGTGTGTGTGTGTGTGTGTGTGTGTGTGTGTGAGTGTGTGTCGAAGCAAACCAAGCAAGTGCATGCTTGGCATCCTCTCTTTACAGTATAAGCGTGACTCTTAGCCAGCCACTGCGGCGTCCAGCATGCCAGGCTTGTTTAGGGAGAGATCTGGATCCGGCTTGACGACGACGACGATGATGATGATGATGATGATGATGATGATGATGATGATGATGATGATCGCGTGAGGAGAAAGATACAGGAGCCTAGAGGCCCTTCGGACACGGCACGCGTCCACTGCTGGTGTCGTTTGTTTTGTGGCTAATCACGTTTTCTCACTGACCTACTTTCTGTGACTTTCTCTCTCGCTCGCTCTCCTCTGCGTCCCCCTTTTCTCTCCCTCTCCTTTCCATCCCCGTGGTGCTGATGAAGCAGCCGGCTTCACCCCAGGCCGGGTTAACCCTTGACCGGCATGCTCAACTGCAGTGCTGTGAATACTGCAGTCATGTACTTACAGCACTGTACAGTGTGTGTGTGTGTGTGTGTGTGTGTGTGTGTGTGTGTGTGTGTGTGTGTGTGTGTGTGTGTGTGTGTGTGTGTGTGTGTGTGTGTGTGTGTGTGTGTGTGTGTGTGTGTGTGTGTGTGTGTGTGTGTGTGTGTGTGTGTGTGTGTGTGTGTGTGTGTGTGTCAGTGGCACATTTTTTAAAGGTTTATTTGGGGATTTTTATGCCTTTATTCCGAGATAGGACAGTGGATAGATTAAAAAATTAGGGGATGACTTGCAGGAAAGGAGCCACAGGTCGGATTTAAACCCAGGTCGGCCGCTTGGTGGATCACAGCCTCCGTACATGGGGTGCGTGCACTAACCACTAGGCTTCATTTAAGAGTGTTTTATGAATGTTTAGGAAAAGGAAACACCTAAAAGCTGCTGTTTTTGTTCTCGTTGCAAATTGCCCTGGCCCTGCACATTTTCCCTTCTCCAGATTGAAACCATGTCTGACTCTCTTAATAGTCACTGGTAAGAAATCTCTTCAAAACATGGCAAGCTTGAGTGTTTGTTTCATAGCTCAGGTCCATCGTCCTCATTCTGGACTGGGTCTGGTGGGTATCACCCTGGAGGAAGGCCTGAGAGGCAGAATCATCAACTAGGACTCTGAACCATCCACAATGTGTGGCTGTCAGTGCGGGTAAAACCCTCTGCGGATTTCATGCACAGACGCCATTGATCCTCAGTGTGAACTCAATCTGCTCTGAGGGCAGACTGAGATGAGACGAGAATCTCCCGGGACGTTGGGGCTGCTTTGTGTTTTTTTGATGCTTTCACAGTTTTCCTCTGGTGGGAGTTTCTTCAAGAGGATGGCGACACATTTTAAAAGACTCCTTTCTCTTTTGTCTTTAACTCAGAAAAAAAGTCTATTAATTAATAAACAATCATGACAATGAAGCAGAAAGTTTTCTGGGCTACATTCCTGAGCTGCCATTTTGCACAAACTTCCACCACAAAAGCAGCAAACAGACCTGAATACAGCACAGTCATAAGAGTGGGATGGGGAGGTTTGAGTCATTTCTCCACAGTCAAACTTACCCTGCTGTTCTCTCTATCTTTTATCTCTGTCAGTGTTCAGTTGTGTTGACCTTGAGTGGATGAATCTGAACAGTCACAGTCACACAAGCAGAAAACACACGAGGAAGGTAAAAAGGAGACAAGTATTGATCCAAAGAAGTGTTTTAACAGCTCCTGTAATGAGTTATTCACCAGCTCAGAAACTTAGACTGTTGTTAATATTGATGCTTCTTTATGAACAACAAAAGCGACCGAGACACCATCAGCAAGAGGTCGAAAAGCTTCATCCAAAGGATCTTGAAGACGTTTCACCCCTCCTACTAACTGGCGGACGGAGCAAACAATGTAAGCTTCTAAAGATCATTAACATGGATCCACAGTAGACTACTTACATATGTCCAGGATACAAAAAGTAAAGACATATGAGCTACTGCTTTGTCTACAGGGGCCTTAAAAGTGACACAAACCAAAAGTTCCTTTTAAAGGGATTCTGCCTCGTTGTGGTTTCTCTGAGGGAAAATACTGCACCAGCAAAACTACCTACAAGCAGGACAGGACCGTGTTTGTCTGAAGGATTAGTGGAGTCCTGACAGAGTGCAGTCGAGGATCCTCGCACACACATCCAGCCTGATGCCCCAGTTGGCACTGAACACACAAACATGCTGCGTACACCTGCGACAAAGAGTTAATCCATAATGCAGGAGAGCTGCAGGAGGCAGAGACCCACATCCAGACTGTGCTTACATATAGGACAGTACCACCGTGTGTGTGTTTGTGTGTGAGTCTGTGTGTGTGTGTGTGTGAGAAGTCTGGCACAATTTGCAGAATCTAATCTGAAGGTGATAGTCTGGAAAAGTGTGAATGGCTTTTTGCCCTCTCTCTCTCTCTCTCTCTCTCTCTCTCTCTCTCTCTCTCTCTCTCTCTCTCTCTCTCTCTCTCTCTCTCTCTCTCTCTCTCTCTCTCTCTCTCTCTCTCTCTCTCTCTCTCTCTCTCTCCGAGTGTGTGTCCTATTTTCTCATGTGTGTGATGGGATATAAAAGGACAAGCCGTTGTGGTCTTTAACCCTTCAGCATACTGTCATCAAGGAGAGCAGAGCCCACTACAGATTCTCTGCTGCCCTCTAGTGGCCACACTTCGCCCTGCACCCGATTTCATTCACAAACTCTACTACGGAGAGAGTGAGTGTGTGTTTGTGTGAGCGTGTGCACGAGTGTAGAAGTCATCCAAGGCCACCGTCTTCGCTGCGCTATTCATCTTTAATGCCTCGGTTTTATCGTCGACCTCATTCTCCTCCTCTCCTTCTGTTTTCTGTCGCCCCTCACTCTTTCTTCTCCCCGTCTCTTTTTAATGCCAGTTTCATTGTTGCAGCTCATTAGTTCTTAGCTGCCGCTTTTGAGACGGAAAAGGTTCAAAAGTATGAATCTCTGGAAGCCACATTCTCTGCAGGAGACCATGAAATATGAATTTCTAATGCTATGTGAAGCATGCACAGACCTCAAGAAATCGTGTAGAAACACACACACACACACACACACACACACACACACACACACACACACACACACACACACACACACACACACACACACACACACACACACACACACACACACACACACACACACACACACACACACACACCAAGTTGCTCACACTGCTTTGTCAGCACTGTATGAATGTGTATGAATGCATTAGTTCATACTGATGGTCACTTTCCATAGCAGCCTCTGTCATCAGTGTGTGAATGTGCAGGTGTGACATGTGGATTAAAAGCGCTTTGGTCAGAAGACTAGAAAAGCGCTATACAAGCTCAAGTCCATATACCATTTACCATTTACACACACATGCACAAAGCCACCTGATCCCACACACCACAGACAGGGATTTGTTTGTGTGCCGGTGTGATAAGGAGCTCTTATCTTAATAAGTATCGCTGCAGATAAAGGCTTAAGTCCGTCTCAGTGTGAAGAGCAGCTTTATTAGAATCATTATAAAAGCTCATCTCTGCCTCAGAGCTGAATCACAATCACATCCAAACACAAAGGGACCGATGAGGAGGGTCACGCAGGCCACCTCAGCCAATATTTACCAAGATGATCTCATCATAAAAAAAAAACAGGATCCACTATTTAGACAGGCCCCTACATGAAAAAATGTCCTCAGTCTCGGTATTCAAACCCCCCCCCCTACATGTTCCCTGAGCGCCATTAATTCAACTTCCTGTGTTTCTCTGGACGTCTAATTCCCAGAGATTATAACTGCCTTCATTTGAATTATTTAAATGGGTTATAATTTAATTCTCTGAATTGGATTGACCGTGAACCAACACATAGCCAGTGATATGTGTGAACTCATTACATTATGGTGGACTCAAAGCTAATTAAATGGCCCTGAAATGAAAAAAAACATTCTGAAAGATGGAGAGGCAGAGTGGAGATAAACCTCAGATAATACACACATTTTGCAAAACCTATTCAGAAAAACCAGAGGTGACATTATATTTATTTGCATTTTTTATTAATTTATTATTTAATTGAAGTAAATTGTAACTACACTAAAAAAACTAATTCTTAAGATTTCTCAATGTATCAAAGACTGAACAACACAAAGAGGCCTTGAGACAAAGCACTATGAATAGAAACAAAATATTTAACCAGACAGAAAACACAAGATCAACCTCGGTATTTTATATCCATCCAACTTTTGGTATTTTAAATAAAAATAAACAAAAATCAGCTCTCTTTTATATAATCAATGATTGTCATACTTTAATCCATAAGACTTCAAAGTGATTCCCTTCAGTCATTGTTGTCGGCTGTTGTCTTTTCATTTCTAACACGATCATGTGTCTTAATGACAGTGTAGTCGTCGTTTACATGATACATTTGTAACATCTAACAACATCCGATGTTCCCCCCCATGTAAATATAAATTGAATTACAATTTCAAGAAACCTCTACATAGATCAATATTAAACCTGTACAATTAAAAATTAGACCTATACCAAGAAAATAACCCCTGAATGGAAATCTATGCAAAATTTCACAAACGACACCTGTACAATCAGAGTAGACCTACAGCTGCAGAGCATTTATGTTCCCAGGTACAGCAGTGTCCCAAAGGAGGCAGGGCATTATTCCTCTGTGCATACTTTAAGGTACAATTTTGCTGATATATAATATTTGCCAAGATGAGATAACTTGAGAAACATGCTGCTGTACTCTGTTTTATATCATGATATTAAGACATTACTCCATAGTGACACCTATCTTTAGTTTTCATGCAGTCCACTCAGCGTCATATGCTGTTTTAAAAGGAGTTTGTAAAGCCCATTATTTTAACTTACAGACACAAACACACTGAACAGAGTATTGTGCACGATAAAGGTGAATTTAATGCAACAAAGAAATGATGCAAAATATTCAATATCAACATCTTCAATCTGTAAAATGTCACTATCATCCTTTAAAACTGATCTCACCTGACCCTTAGAGGAGACTCCTCTCATGCACTGTGTCTCCTCCCCCCTCCTCCTCCCCGGCTTCCTCTGAAAGGCAGTAATGACTTGTTTTATGGCTGCTACCTCCACCCGGAGCCTGCTGAGGACCCGGCCCAGCAGGTGAGAGTGAAAGGCAAAGCGCCGCCGTGCTGCATTGGATTGCTAATGCCCCTCCTGCCCAGAGGAGAAACAGATTGGGTGGGGGTCTTAGGGTGGCTATATTGCTTCTTCTTTTTTTTATTACCATGACAAAGGGCCACACATACACATATGTCTCCTCTGGAGGGGCTGCGAGTTAAAGGCAGATTTAATGGATGTTTTTTAGTCATTGTATTGTCGGAGTCTTCATTGTTCAAAGGGATAACTGAGGTTTTAACAGACTGCACGAGTTCTGACAAAGAGCGCAGGATAATAGGACAAGTCTTGTTAGGACCTGTGAGTGATCCTCACGGATTCAACTTATGTGTGTCATTTTTCTGTGGTTGTCTCCCACTCATTCCATCTGCTACAAATTAGAAAGCTGCCAGAAAATGGTAAAAAGTCTCTTTTTGTCAGCCTCAAGTCGAGGCCGTTGTCCTCGGTTGCTGAAGCTGGCCCTTTGGAGATAAGAGGTTTTCGCCCATACAACTGTAACCTCACATGTGTCACTATCAGCATCAGTCAGGATGGAGCTCCAGTCACTGTTGATAAGAGCGACAACACACCTCAATGTCGGCCCTCAGAGAACAGGCGGAGGGTCGTCCTGCAGAATCATCAGGATGAACTGAAGCAGCCCGAAGGCTACAGTCAGAGGGGAGATAACAGCAGGTCTGATGTCTGGGTTTTAAAGTAATCCGAGGCAGGTTCTCCTCCTGCAGGTTCTCCTCCTGCAGGTTCTCCTCCTGCCGGTTCTTTAATTTTCTTACATCTTCATATTATATTTCTAGATTTTCTATTGTTTGTTTTTTGGGGGATGCAAGCTCCAAATTGACAATGTTACTCATGATTGCCGTCTGTTTTATCTAAAATAGTTCTCTATGATGGGGCAGAAATTTCCCCCATTGGAGGTGTTGATTTGTACTGAGACACTTCCACCTGTTAAGTGTTTAGAAATGAGTGATTTCCATTTTTCTTTGCCTCAGGTGCTGCTTGAAAACTTGTTCCATGTTTTGCTTGATTTGTCTCAGTTTGGATCGATCTACAAGTCAATGTTCAGGGTTCAAGTTTAGTAAACCCTAAAACTGTCTTATTATTTTTTCAACTAATAAATTACTCTGAAATCGAAGTCACTTCACAGAAAACTATAGTTTCATTTCCCCCGTGTATCTTTCAATATCTTCTCTAGAAAGATGTTTGGTAGTTGTAGTCTTAAGGCTCAGTTTTTGGAGGATCGACATGATCATATGGCAGTTGGCTCCAGCAGTCATGACCTCATCTCTGCCTAATGTGTCTCGATCAGATTCCACTTCCTGTGTGGTTGTCCCCTCTCCTTCCTGTGTGAGGTCATTGCGGAGGATATAACCATATTAATTAAGACTGGGCATCTGCTTCTCCTGAGTCAACCTCCTTCTCATTGATCTCCTCTGAAAGCCAAGGTGCCCTCCTCCCTTCACTTTCCCTCCACCTCTACTTTCCTAGCGTTTGCTGTCACATGGCGCCCGTTGGTGCAGACAAACGGGTCATTGTGAGTGGCGCCCCCTGGGGAATGAACACTGCAGAGGCGGTTGGACTAACACAATCAGCTCCATCTCTGTCTGGAAACAGAAGGCTGTGAGGAAAAAGGAGGAGAGGCCAGGAGGTAGAGGTCATCAGGGCTGAAGTCACTCTCCCCAGAGGCCTCGTGTTCGGGGTCAACAAGGACCGGGAGGCAGGCTGGATAACTTCCCAACCTCTGTGGAGCCAGCAGAGAGCCCAGGATGTCTTCCACACAGGTTTTTAATAACCAATCAGATATTCTAAAAACATAAATCCAAAAAGACATTTTTGTAATGAGTGAAGCTACAAAAATCATCCGTCATACAGTGTAACAAAGTGACACTAAAATCAGCATTTACACAATCATAATGAACTTATACTGGATGTAACCGGGACCGCAATAACTGCTCATCATCTATCACATCTATTGACCAACTCATTAAAAAAACTCATCAAAAATTGTTATTGAGATAAAATTCCATTAAAACCATCAAACATTTAGTTTGAGGATATACAGTAACTAAAAAATAAAGTTGGGTTAGTTAATGCGCCCCATGTACAGAGGCTGTTGTCCTCAAAGCGGGCAGCCCTGGTTCGAGTCCGACCTGTGGTTCCTTTCCAGCACATGATTCCCCACTCTCTCTTCTCAATTTCCGGCTCTATCCACTGTCCTGCCTGTCCAATAAAAGGCATACCCGTGTTTTAAATGTGTACCTGGTATCTTGGTAAATGCATACATTTCTTGATTGTAATTAACAATATAGGGTTGTGCTTGGTTTGGTTCTATATCTAACTTGAAGCTGCAGACAACATCAATTAGGGTCTTTTCACCTTTCTTGTCTGTGAAATGACGAGAGTGGAGTTTCACGCCTCTCCATTCACATGTGTCGTGAGTTTCTCATGCTGGTTAATATTCCTAACATTGAATCACAGTGGTGTGTATGTGCATGTGTGTACCGTGTTTTGTGGCAGTGTTTGTAGTTCTGCATGTCTGCGCTTGTTAAGTACACAAACAGCCTCCAAAGCTTCCCTGATATAAATATATGTGCCGCAGAGAAAGTCAATTAAAAGGCAAATAGTGAGTCTTCCATTATCCCAACAGCACTCTGCTGTCCAAGTGCCTTTGTGTGTGTCTCTTTACCCCTAGCAAGTCCATATGTCCCTCACCCCCTCTCCTCACGCACAACCAAACAGCCAGGCAGCCGGGCCAGCCTACCCCCACTTTGCTGCACCCAATCACCCAATCTTCCTTCCCATCCTCGGGAACTCAAAGGTGGGGGTCCCCCAAAACAAAAGGGCCCTCCCTGGCAGGGTTATTCCCCCATTGTCCCCGACACACTGAGGTTTATCTGGGGCTGTGAAAGGAACCATACTCAGCCCTTTCACTGCAGCTGCACTTAATGAGCTTGTTGAAGGTCTGTCCTGAAACTGTTCAACACAGGCACTAAATGCTGACATATTCTCCTCTTGTAGAGTCAGAGTGTCATTAAATCAATGCTGGTTAGGAGCAATGGGGGGGCTGAAGTGTCTGTGATGTGGTGGGCCGGGTGCATCAGCTTCCTTTGGTGATGAGTTAGAGTGATGAAAGTATAGAAAAAGAACTGCATCAGCATTATTAGCTGCTGCTGCTGCTTCAGATGCACCATGCGATTTCCAAATCTGTAACGTTATCGTTTCTTTTGTGCAAAACACTGGTGGAGTTATTTCATGTCATGCACAAAACATTGCATGGGGATGTTGGCTGGTCCAACACTTTGGTTCAGACTGCATTATCCCAACAACCTTTAGACTAGTTGGTATTACAAGTGCAGATCTGATCCTGATGGGACATATCAAACTGCATTTAGTGAACCATGGTTTTTACCTCTAGCATCAGCTGCAGGTCAAAGTTTTTTTTATGAGGTTTATTTTGGGGCTTCTAAGGCCTTTATTTTAGAGGTAGGACAGTGGACATAGAGATAGGGGGATTGACGTGGGAACAGAGCCACATCTCAGATTCAAAGCTGCTTGGAGGAATACTCTCTCTGCACATAAGGCACACGCACTTGCTGCTATGCTACCGGCGGCAAGTCCAAGGGAAACACTTTATTATCAACAACTAGGGACGTTCCTAGCAACTAATTTCCCTGTCAAAAGTTAGGTGACACATGGAAAGTAGTCAAGATTTAAAAAACAATGTCTAACTTGCTAAACAATGTCAAATTGGTTTTCTGAGTCTTGCTAACGTGCTAACACTGCCAGCTTTTGGTCCTCCTTGCAGTTTAACATCTACATGCCTCACCCTGTTACCCATTGCTCCAGTCGAGTGGTTATATGCCAGGTTTCATCAATCAATCAATTAATCTTTATTTGTATAGCGTCAATTCATAACAAATGTTATCTCAAGACACTTTACAAAAATCAGGTAAAATACCTTATTTTTTGTTATATTAAAAAAGAGAACTTTAAAGACCTTACTCTTTGCTATATTATCTACAAAGCCCCAACATTATTCCATCTTGAGCATCATGAAGCAACATTTAATACATCTATTTACATTGGCAAGAAATAAAAAAATCCTTTAAGAGGCAGAAATCTTCAGCCAAAACCAGACTCATGATGAACAGCCATCTGCCGAAACTGCTCTGGGCTTGAAAAATGGGATAGAGGGAGATGCAGGAAGAAGGATAGGATAGGTATAACAAATTATGTTTTGGATATTCCTTCATTTTGTGAACAGGAAGCACATCTCTTTTTGGTATTCAGGTGACATTCAGTGACAGTGGAACATGTTGACTATCAGTTTTCAGTGCATTTCATCTGCATATGTTATTCTTGTTTGACACAAACCGCACATAAAACGCGTTTCAAACCACCAGAAAAGAAGTATTAAAGCTGTCATGAGCCGGCTATTACTTGCATCAACATTGTGTTTAGTCTTTGGCAGTGAAGAAGCGAGGCAGACATTTATATCTGTGGAAACATAGCAGGTCTTTACATTATGCTGTCCACATGATATGAGTGTTATTATTGTTTGGTGAAGCTTAAAGCATTTTTTTCTTCAGCCTGCTGGTAGTGATCAGGCATCCCCCTACTGTGGGAACTTTCTGTAAATCTTGGGCCTTTCCCAAAATTCAAATTCAGCTTGTAATTTGTGGTTGGTGGCGGGGTGTGTGTGTGTGTGCACAGGGGGTTGGACGGAGCTCAAACGGTCGGCATCCTGTGCTGTGTGGACTCTGTTACATACACACACTCACACATACATAAATGCTTAGGTTATGAACCCGCTGTACACAGGCACATAAATACACGCGTGCAGCTGCTGGGATGTTGATGTGGGTGACGGCTGATCAGAGGCCGGCCTGCTCCGTCTCTGGTCAGGGAAAATGAAACTTAGCTGTTTTTACCAGACAGCAGAGGAGCTGGTTAAAGAAATAATAAATAGAAGGGAGGCGGTTAGTGTTGAGTTCTTGCGAGGTTTGGCCTCTGAGCTCGGCACTTCCCACTGTTTAGTGTCTCTGCTGTTATCAAGAGTGCACCGACCGTCCCGTTTCATCCTCTTTCTTCACTTTTTTTTTTTCTCATGCAGGGGGGGGTTGCTTATCGGGGGAGGGGTGGTAGAAGGTTAAGAGGTCTGTCCTTTTCTCTTTCTTTCTCCTCCCCATATGACCGACGGCCCATTGAAGAGCAATAGGACAATGTGTTGCCGTGGGCAAGAGAGGAGGGGAAGGGGGGGGGGGATCCTCTCCTCCTCCTCCTCCTCCTCTTGGTGCATTTGGTTTGGCTTCCTCTCAGAGCTGAAGCAGAGGCCATGGGGCTCCTCTCTCCTTTCGCCTCCTGCGTTTATTTTTCCCTCCTCCGTGTCCCACAGTGGGAGGAGAGTAGCTGAAGACGCTGAGCTCTCCCCCCCCCCCCCCCCAGGCTTTCAGAGACCTGCTGGTTCTCTAGCAGGCAGCAGCTCTTGCACTACCTCTGCAAGCGCTCAGGACATTCCTCTCAAACCTGCAACCTTGTCATTTGTTTTTCTTCTTTGTGGATTTTACCTACTTTTGCGCACCCTGGATGCGTCCAGTTTGGTCTAAATCGGACTCTCATGGCTAATATCAGGGCCAGGATGGCCAACACGCTGTCCTCCTCAGTGTGAGGCAGGTGTCTCTGAGGAGGGAAGCTGCAAGAAGCAAGATGAGCTTGATGCTTTGCCGCTGGGAGCAGAAGAACGTCACCATGAAACTGGTAGGCTGAACTCTTCCAGGGCAGTTTAAAAATTCATTTAATTTCAGTTATTTTCTGTGCATATAGAATAAAAAATCAGATCCCTAAAGGCTTTTTCTTCCTGTTATTGACAGTCCTCCTTGAAAACCATAGTTCAAACCTGTATTCTCCCCTGACGCTGCAGCTTCAGGACATGTCTCTTCAAGGATTTTTCTCTCCTCTGTGTGTGTTTGTATATCAGTGAAAATGCTTGTCTCATCAGCCCCAAAGCCTTCCGGTAACTGTGGTGTTGAGTTGCAGGCTTGAAGTGGATTAGTTGTTTTAATATCAGAGAGAAGTGCTGAAGGCGTGGACCCTGGTTTTTCCCCGCTCACCTGAAACCAGACTCACTTTGATGTCTGCGTGGAAAGTTCAAATAGGCTTAGCTGGGATATCAACAGGAGTTTTTGCTGCACATGTGTGATGCTTTCAGGCAAATAAAAAAAAAAGACATTCTTTAGGTTTTGCTTCGTAGCCTGCATGCAGTTTGGTTCGATATGAGCACAATGGCACAGAGATGGTAAATATTCAACAGGGTCTGGGATGCTGAGATAAAATACCGGGTGGGTCAGGTGCAGAGAGGTCATGTGGAGCTCAAATTAGAAAAAAAAAGCAGATCTTTGTAAAGCTGATATTTGTGATACAAGTAGGAAGCAGATTTAATAAAAGTCGTTTTGAATAATGAGCACCCTGTTGAGTTTACACACAACACCAGCAGACAGAACACACTCTCTCTCTCTCTCTCTCTCTCTCTCTCTCTGTGTCTCTTTCTCTCCTTGCCTCGGTCCTTATCTGGATCTGCTGTGAGCCCACAGAGGAAGGGGAGATGGAAGCAGAGGAGGTTATTACAGTCTAGAGATGAGCCGATAAGAAAGCCTAGTTTAATTACACACCGCTAACCTCTGCACAGTGTGAGTGACGGGAGGCCGCTGGGCCACGGGGTCAGCGTGTGTGCCTCCATGTGTGTGTGTGTGTGTGTGTGTGTGTGTGTGTGAAGAAGAGAATATGACAAAGGGATCCCAGTCCTATACACTTGAACACGCTCACACACTTCTAGAAATGAAAATGACCTCCCGGTTTATTAAGAAGTGTAGTCGATGTTCATAATCCTCTCTGTTCTCATACAGGTCTATTGATTATTGGATTGTCCTGGTCCTCATGTCAACATGTGACCCAAGCAGCATAAATCACAATATGGTATTTATTTAATATTCATTGTCAGAGACAGGCCATTGAAT
This sequence comes from Labrus bergylta, assembly GCF_963930695.1. Taxonomy (NCBI): domain Eukaryota; kingdom Metazoa; phylum Chordata; class Actinopteri; order Labriformes; family Labridae; genus Labrus; species Labrus bergylta. The sequence continues at coordinate 10,063,042 of NC_089197.1, forward strand.
AGAACGTTAAACTGTAGTTGTTATATATGTGCATTGATAAATCAGGGTGTGGGTTGTCCATTCTTTGAAGAACATACTTGAGCACACAGAAGCCGCAGCATGCTTTTTGTTTTTTCAAGTCATATTTTGAGCACCTTACTGACTGGGAAAAGTGTTCGTCTTTGTCCTCTTAATATTTTGATCTCAACCACCCGGTAGGTAGAGTTAGTTTTTAAAGGAAGAATGTGCGAAAAATGACAAATAAATTTGGCAGAAATCCAGAATATATCTTCTGTAAATGTCTCTCTGAGTCATGACTGTCTACAGTGAGTGAGGAGCGTGAGTCCCGCTGGCTGTGTTGTTGTCTGAGCCGTTTACGTCATGTTTACACGGACGGGACGGCCGGCTCCTCCCCTTGCGTATAAAAGCTGTTTAAGTGAGGTACTAGAGAACAGAAGAATAACACTGAACTCACTGCTTAGTTGAATGTCATGTGTGAAGCTACGAGCTAACTAAAGAGCGCTACCGTTACCTGCTAAAACACAAATGCAGCTCAAGACAAGAACCATTTTGTTTACCTCTTGCCCTTGTGCAGACAAGAGGGGAGAGGGGTTGGAGGTGTGTCGGAGGCGTCGTTAAACAGCAGTTTGTTTTGGTTTAATGCTGGTGCTCAAGGGCGACATTTACTAGATCAAAAAGTTGCACCTTACTCCTTTTTATGTCAACTCCAAAATCTCCAGACAAACTTCTCGTCATTTTTTTTATACAACCATTTTATACATTTTGATTGGTTATTATGAAGTTATGCAGCCAAAAGCTTGTGCAACAGTTCAGATATGTTACAGGTTAATGCCAAGGAAGGCAGCCTTGGTGCCCCTAACTTTGGCCATCTAGATCTCTAGTCAGATTTGAGGATATAGCAAAATCATTTTAAGTGAGAACGTACAAGTAAATGAACTAAAAGTGAGTTTATTTTGTCAAATGATCTCAAACTTTGTTGTCATTGTGCAAGGCATTGTTTTAACAGAGTATTGTACAGCTTGTTAATCTAGAACAGATAAAGTGATTGACGTCTTGTCAGGAAAACGTTGACATATAGACTCTACAGGAAGCTATTGGAATCAATGTGTCTGCCCTGATTAGCAGGAACATAGATCCCCCCTGTGGCGTCCAGACTCTGGTGATGGAGGTGGCTGATGACTGCTGCTGGGAAATGATGATGAAATGATGAAACTGATGAGTCTGCAAACACTTAGGAGGTTGGAGGCTACATATAATGATGGCACAATTACCTGGAGTAAAAGGGAAAGTTTAAATTTTAAAGGCAGTAGCAAAATGACATGCTAACAATGAAGATGTGAAGAGTGAAGGGAGTCAATGCAGAAACGTATGAGAAATCAAAAAACATGCCTGAGCGTGCATGATAAAGACTTTTGGCTGATTTTTGGATAGAGCTTCATTAGTCATTGTTTTCTAGGTGACAGGATATCCTTTTGAAACAGGAACTCATTCTGCTGTGGAGCTTAGAGCGTAAAAGGGGCATTGTGGATAAAAACCTTGGGACTGTAAGATACCTGAAGAGTTAGAATCAGATTTTCAAGGGCCGGGAGTTCAGCTTCCTGAGTAATTTCCCCACAGGGAAATCAGTTCTGGCTTTGCATATGGCTTTGGCTTGTTCACTCAAACAGTACGCCTAACAATATAAACCCTCTTTAATAACACTTGCTGGGCTGCCGTGCCCTCGTGTGCATCAGGCTGCATGTCTTGGGATTTGTCCTAATTAGATGTTGCATGGCAGACACTGCTGTGCCACCAATTTAGGGGATTCAGAAGTCTAGCATTCATCAGGTAATCTTTTCATTCTCTGGATTAAATCTTGAATATTTAAGCATTCTCAGACAGTCTGGGGAAATGTTGGACAACACATCCACCACCACTGGGTGCAAAATTGTCCCTTTTCCCGTCCAGCTGTAGGGATTTTCAAATCGTTTTATATACAAGATGTTTGGCTTACCACACATGTACATCCAGTCTGCCGGCTCTCTGGTGGATGCCTCTGGTTTCCCATCCTCTAAACTGCAGAGTTCTGGCCAAGTCGTTTTGTCTAGCATGTGCTTGGTATGGCCTCTATGCCTCACAAAGCCACAGGTCTTTCATGTGCCAAACGGGGAGCGAGCAGAGCCATGAGGGCTCATTTAGAGTGGCCTGTTTCAGCTTTCTGCGGGCAAAAGCCACTTGAGAGGCCTGTGTGTGTACGACATAGAACCGAAAGGGGGGGGGGGGGGGGAGTAGCTGCCAGTGGCCCACAGACCAGAAACTAGCCATGGTACATGTTGCCGGGTACAGGGAAGAAAAAGAGAAGCTCCAGCTGCAGATGGGATGCAGAGACTCGGGATGTTTGGATTCTTCCATGATTACTGTTTTGTGTGTCCGCCTGCTTGTGGGAAGTTTTGAGTGTCGAATTGACCAAGTGATGCTTAATGCTAGTTGAAGGTAAGTTTAGGGGTTGTTTGCAGTGTTTACTTTGGTGGTATCACATCATAGTATAAGAATGACTTTACCAAAATCAGATGGCAGGAAAAAGGCAGAAATAAAACTTATGACATACCTCATGACATCCATCCATCCATCCACTATGTGTACCCCTTATCCTGTTCAGGGTCACAGGGGGCTGGAGTGAATCCGAGGTGTCATTGAGCCTAGAGGTGGGGTGCACCTGGACAGGTTGCCAGTCAATCACAGGGCTGATATAAATAGAGAAACAAACATTCACACCCACTGCCTACTAACATCTAAGTGTGACCACAGAGGATGAAAGGGAGGAAGAACATTTGAGAGGTTCATCTTTACACTTTTTTTGGACACAATTCTTCTTGGGATCTCTTTTCTAAGTGCCTTGTTCTTCTATTTATGTCTTTTGTTTTATTTGAAGCATAGCAGTAGCAATTCTGCATGGTGTTGCACTGCTGTCCTCTGTTGTCACATCATACAGACCAGGGACATTGATTTTCTCTGAGGCCATCTGTCTATGTCTGCTCATGTCCACTGAATGATTCCCTTCGCCCAGTGTTTCATCACTGATTTTAAATAAACAGGGTTCCCTTTTTCTCATACAGTAGCTGTAGTGACTCTTAATGCAAGGTGTGACCGAGAAAGTAGCACACTATGATAAGTAAGAGACCTTCACCTACACCTATCCCACACTCATCCCCCTCCTTCTTCCTTTCTGTTACTGTGTGAGTGGATGCATCAGTCCATCCATCATACTCCCACCAGCCATCTGCCAGCAGCTCCGGCTGGGTCAGAGGGGATGTGTCGCCACATGTCGCCCTCAGCCGCGGCAGCAGAGAAGCAGAGAGCTGCCGACTCCTTATCGATGAGGCTCCACATGGTCAGGCAGCAGGAGGGGCTGCAGACAAGATTAGTGTTCTTTAAGTTGATATTGCAACCCTTCTCAACACAGGGTTGTTGTCAAGGTCAACAGCAGCCTTGGGAATTACAGTATTGTACAACGAGAGAACCTGAGGCTTTGTGCAGTGATTTTTTCTTATTGCATTAAATGCATGTTATTTTGTCCCTTTCAGTGCACCATAGATAATCCTTATAGCGTCTTCCTGCACCGACAGCAATAAAAACAAATGACACAGCGGTGCCTTTGATTAGCTCATTTCAAAAACTCCCATACAGCTTAGTTGACCAGTCAAAAATATGCATCTTGTGACATCAAGCATTTTACTTTTTTTACCATCCTTTTTAGCTGTTTTCTTGAACTTTTTGTACCCCAAAACAAAGGCTAATTTCTCTGTGTTTTGTGTCACTTGTCTCTCTCCCAATAATAGACCAAAGAGCTGAGTCAGGTTGTCTGACTCAGAGTTAATAACACCCAGAGAGAGAGAGAGTCACAGAGAGGTTAAAACAGTGTCAGAGTGTCTGAAGCTTCACTATGAAGGGAGAGCGAGAGAGAGAGAGAGAGAGAGAGAGAGAGAGAGAGATAGAGATAAGAGGGAAGTACTAGTAAGTGTGTCCCGACTCATGCCGACACACACACAGAGCTGCTACGGAGATGTGAGAGAGGAGAGGGACAGGAGAGTCATCAAACAGCGTGGCTATATTTACCCGCTTCTCCTAGACTTCATGACAGACGGCTTTAGGTCTACCTTAAGACCTGTAGTTAGTTGTCTAGTCGTCTTTATTAAGGTGAAGGGGTCCTTATGGCGGAGTATGGAGGCCTCAGGGTGCCAACCAGGAGCTACAGCCGCTTCTCCTGCGCAAACTTCAAAGTGGTAAGAAATTAGAGAGGAAGGAATGCTGTAGAAGTTTTAGTTCCTGAGTTTTTTTTTGGACGATTCAGGTTGATTCGGGTTGATTCGGGTTGGCATGAATGCATTTCTTTCTGAGGCTATCCACCTGCTACTTTGCAATTGTTTGTTTTATCTTGAAAACCTTGCAGGGGCCATGAATTTAATGGACACAAACTTGAAGGAAACCACTCGAAGTGGCGATAAAATGTTTGTATCTACCACCGAGTGGACTTGGGATTCACGAGGGAAAGACACCTAAGAGGAAGGGTCAGCTGGAAATAGAAACATCAGGGGTACAACTAGATCCCCAGGAGCTGCCAGCAATGATATTAGAAGCACCCTGTCTGAGGCAGGTAGCACTCACTCTTAGTTCGACTACTGATTGCAGGCTTACTGTCAGGATTTGGGTTCTACCTCGTAAATCCCTGGATGTCCTAACATGGTCAGTGGAAGAGGCCTTGGCTCTGTTCTTCTTGTAGAAAAGTAGATTTCCTTTGAAAAGGTAGACGAAGCAGTGATAACAGAGCACGTCTTTTCTTTGTGGACTCGGCTCTCACTTCAGCACCATTACCTGAATTATAACGGGAGCTGTTTAAGTCCCATGAAAGCTTCTCGTGAGAGATAACGCTTTATAGCAGCTCAGGTCCTGCTGTGCTCTCTTTATAGTTCCTGCTCCTGTCGGTAGATTAGTCCATTAATGGCGTGATAAGTGCAGCCGTTTTAAAGTTGCCTACTGAACCCTGGAAGTAATAAGGCTAACAGTCCTGAAGTTATCGACATAATTGTTTCAGGAAAGCACTCTGCCATCTACGTGTGTGTTTTTATAGACGGACCCGAGGTGTTGTGTGTGTTATTTTGGTCATGTGAAAATGTGAAAAATGCAGCTGCCAGTTTTCATGCTCGAACTTCAGAAGAGAGAATAAATGGAGCTCAACAGGTCAATTCACAAGACATTTAAGTTACTACATTTTCAAACCCATGAGCTAATGTACCTTACAGCATTTATCTTTTGTGTATCATAACATAACATGACATTAAAATGTTCAGTTAAAGTTTGAGAATTTACGAATTTAGGATAGTCCAGCTTCTGTTGTTATGTTGTTTTAGCTCATCACAGTTTTTGTCCCTCACTTAAATGTTTCCCAGCATGCTGTGAATCTCTGTGTTGGAACAGAAATCTTCACAGACCAGCAAGACTTAGTTTTGAGCTCTGGATTAGAAATTGTCAGTAGGAGGAGCTTTAAGATCTATATGCAGAACATGGAAAGTTTCTCTGACTTTTATTGCAGGGCCAAAGAAGTGAATTTGCACAGATTGAGACTTAAGGCCTTTGCATACTGAGTCTCTTTTATTCCTCCAAAATTGATGCACGTTAAAAAAAATAAGTACAATCCCCTGTTACGTCCGTTTATGTCTTCACACTGACTCTGAAACTTTGGTCTTTCGGAACAGGTTTGATTTTCTGCCTTTTTTGTGTGTGTGTGTGTGTGTGTGTGTGTGTGTGTGTGTGTGTGTGTGTGTGTGTGTGTGTGTGTGTGTATAGTGTCCCTCAGCCGCTGTTCAGGATGAGTTGCTTCACGGAAATTGATTGTGATCCTTTTAAATGTGTGGCTCCAGAATAGAGAGCAGCGTATCAAACTGGACCAGAAGACATCCTCGTAGCTTTAATTGCAAACTTGCGACGCTTACCCCTCTTTTTTCATGTTCCTTTTTTTTCCTCTCCAGTAGGCGGATAATTATTCTTCATTTTTCTTGGTTGATTTTCATCAACAAGCTTTGGTTTTCCCAGAAATAAGTCATGTGACGTCAGATTGGGCCCATTTACGGAGGTTTATCTACTGTCATTGCAAAATTTGCACATTTTGGGGTCGCTGCTTTGGTTTACAGTTTGTCAGCTTCAGTGTCTTCTACAAACACTGATTGGAAATCTTATCTTGGTGTGCTTTTCTTCAAGCAATGCTGTTAGTATGTGTGGCAATGTTTAACCAGCAGGCAGGTTATCCACTTAACAAATCAGCGTCAGTTCAAACAACAACAAAGATGAAAGAGTGAAGTAATCTGAACACAAACACACACACACATGACCACAAGAAGTACAAAAGCACATCTGCTTCCTGCTCTGTAATCAGCCTCTGTCATCATCTGTCGTGACTTTTCTAACTCTCCGCCTCTGCACCTGCAGCTGAGACGTCCAGCCAAAGCAGAAAACTCACTTTTCACTCTCCCCTCTGCAGAAAGTCCCCTTCACATGAAGGGCACTCTCTTAGTTTGAAGTCCTGGCTGCCCTCGCTCCGGCTGACCCAGAGCTGCGGGGGTGTCCTGTATGCGTCACACAGCAGCCTGTGACTCAGCGAGCGGAGGCAGCGGGGATGCTGGATGTGAGGCGGATTTTTGGTTTTTGTACAAGAAAGACACAGCTGTTTGAAAAAAAGGGGCGACTCATCACAGCTCATCACAGGCTTTGAAGAAACTTTCTGTCACTTCTGAAGGCTGTAATTTGACTTGATTATGTGAACATGCAAATTGGGACAGGCTGTTATGCAATGCTTGTCAGTCAAATGACAAATCAAGGATGTTTTCTTACAGGATCTCATGTTTGATTAAATGTCAGGATGTCGATTTACATAGACTTATATAAGAGGATGTGCCACTGCATCTTTGTTGTGTGTCTCAAATTTTTCCTTGGATGTGATGCAAACATCGATGGCATCCACAATCCATGAACAACGTCATCCTTTTTTCGTTTGTCAAAAGCGTCCGCATTTAGACGACATTGTTTTGGGGGAAAAAAAACAGCATGCACGCAGATCTGCGAAATGTCTAAACATGCTGTAGTACACATGCCGGACCAGTAGTTGGCGGTGTGACTTCGTAATGAAACAGCACGCGCTTGTGCACATAGTCTTCCTTCCACAGAGCGGTGAGGTCTAAACAAACAAAAATGGCTTCCACAAAGATTTGTGTGCAGGAAGATGAAGTGGAGTTGCTACTCCAGATAATCCCAACACTATGAAGCGAGTACATTTAAAAAAAATGTCGACTGGGGGGAAGTAGTATAGTCCACCTACTCTTGGCTAGCATGGCTATTGACTGGAACTGTAACGAGCATGTGCGTCAAGTTTCCCTTCCAGTTTACAAGGCGAAAGAAATGTTGCCATTTTCAAAAGTTTGCACTCTGGAACCAATTTTAAAACTTGACGTTTTCAGCAAACCAAAATTATGTTTGGTGTAAACAAACACCCAAAACCCAACAAAAGGTTACTGTTTTCATCTGAAATAGTTGTCATGTAAGCCTGGCCCAATTCAAGCCAAAAGTAGGCACCTAAATAAACATCATGCTTTTATGTTTTAAAAAGTGTCCTGGAGTTAAAATCAAAATGCAAATCAAATCAAATATATTTAAGACCTGTGCATGGCTCAAAAGAACAATAATTGAAAATCAGAAAAATCACAAGGAACAGTGAGAATACAGGACGAGTGAAAAAAACTCAACAAAATCACGAGAATTATAATCTTTGAAACTGTCCAAATATTTTCAGACAAACTAATAAAAGATGGAACCGCGACTCGAGCTTTGTTTGTCAGGGTGACAAATTCCCAAAGCAGGATGTCAACAGGCTCCATAAGCCACGGATGACTTTTTCCATACGTCCCTGACAGTGTGAATGAGTCAGCGTCATGTTGCTTTATGGGAATGCCCCTGACACTAGCAGTAAATTACAGCCCCTAAAAAAAAGACCCTCAATTCCACGAGGAGTGTGTCAGGATTACTGGGAGTTTGTGGAGAGATGGAGGGATTTACCCTCTTCAATAATGGCGGCTGTTACATACGACACATCAGGCCTGTTGGTATCTTTGGATATGAGTCACTCAGTGTTGACAGAGGGGAGGTTAGAGGACAGAGTACTGCCTTGATGTCATGGTCTTCATTTTGCGTCTCCTTTCAAGGGGTTAAAGTTAGACAGATATGTGCTTTATAGTCTGCTCTACACTTTCATGCAGACACAAATGCAAATACCATAAAACTTCAAATAAAAGCCCATCCCAATTTAAGGTCCAGTCCCTTTGCCTGGTGTCGCTGCATGTTGTGACACATGAAGGCAGGACTGAATGAGAGGCCCCTATGCATTTAGTGTTGATTAGTTAGTGGGTTTAAAAGCAGCAAGACACAGAAAATGCATCAACATCTGTCCAAGAAAGATGTGATGATGCAGCAGATTGGCATTCTGTCTTAAAAATCTAAATCAAATCAGTGATTTTAACTTAATTTGTTCATCTATATCCTGACTTTGTGCAGAGGTAATATTGAATAGTTTTATTCTTTCCCATCTTTGATGCGGTAAAGTTTTGACGCCTGTCCAAAATAAAGGCAGGGTCCCTTCTTAGGCTGAAGTAAATAAAGCCCAGGCAATTCATTTAAGTTAAAGAAACTCACAAGTGGAAATTGAGGGTTTACACAAAATGAGACAAAATTCAAGTCATTGTAACAGTGCTTCATGTTGCCTTATCTCGAGACTTTCCCCAAATGAAACATAGTCCACACTAAGTATGATTCCTGTTTCAGATCAAGCAACAGATATGTGACAGGTTTTGATGTTCAATGCTCCAGACACTTCTTATTTGGTACGATAAATGTCAACCTACTTCTCTCTTCCTTTCATTGACCGTCCTGTGGGGTAATAATGCCGACCACTTAGCCTGCAAGTCGCCCTCATATCCATTCAGTGAATTTAATTTCTGATATAATGACAATATCAATCCATCAGTCGTTTACAACCCGGGGAAGTTTTGATTAAATTTTCTGCTCAATATGCAGAGTGGTTTCCTTTCATGTATCCGACCAGACTGGAGTCAGTGGTACCTCATTTCTATCTGATAGATATTGAGTCATTGTGGAGTCAATACGCCTCTTCACTGAACATGCAGCTTATTAAAAAGCCCCTCGGATCAGATGCCTGCTTCTCATCAGCCCCCACCTCTCTGTCCCTCCTTCTGTGATCTTTGAAGAAATCTTCGAATCAAAGAAGCTACAATATAGAAATGGTTAGACACACATGATCCAGACTGATGCATTCATGAAGTTTCATTTTTGGTATAGTCTTTGTTTAGCGGTCCTGAGGTAATATTTGGGGCTGATATATTGTCTATGCTGCCATGTTGACGTGTCCTTGAACAACGAGTTGCTGCTGAAGGCATCACTGTGTGAATGGGATTAGTAGTGATGGGCAGCAGGGCGCTTAATGTAGCAGCCTCTGCTTCAGTTTGTGTGTGTGTGTGTGTGTGTGTGTGTGTGTGTGTGTGTGTGTGTGTGTGTCTGTGTGTGTGTGTGTGTGTGTGTGTGTGTGTGTGTGAAAAGGTGAATGCTGTATGTAGTTTATAAGTGTTTGGAGGACTTGAAAAGCCCTATATATAATTTATAATTCATTTGGAAAGTGTTGGGATGGTTCCATTATTGATGTTTTAAAGTAGTGCTGCAAAACAATACGTTTGTAAATCGCGATTTAATCACATTTTTAATGGCATTTTTACTAATTCCAATAGTTGCATTTCAAAACTGTTTTTGTTATGCTTTTATTTTGAAATGCTGTACTGTCTTAATCTAAGAGTAGTTTCCTTCCTGTTTGGATACAAACCATCTCTTTATTTTAAATAAAATAAGGAGTTTCCACTAAGTTACAACATTAACTTAACGACACAGAGAAAGGAATTTGTCATGGATCAAAAAGTAAATGTAAACAGCTAAAGGGAACGGTAAATAAAAGGGAAATGATTAATGACAAATTATATTTCTTTTGACCTGACAACTGAACAGTCTGGAGTTTTTTTTTTTTTAAGTGAAATGAGACATTTAAAGGTGAAGCAGTGTCATTCTTTTCCATCACTGTGACTACAGGGAGACGCTACAGTGGCTTAACTACGGTGTGCCTAAAGGGACAAACTAGCATGCAACTAATGTGAATTTAAAAAAAAAAGATTTTTCACATCAGTTGCACTTATTTGTTTGTGTAGGACCAAACTCTTTACACTTTATATTTTATGGGTCCTTAAACCCCTACATGGCCTTGAACCACACAGGCTCTAAACCCAAACTCAAATCTCAATAGAGTCTAACCAATTGCTTCATCCACAGCAGTTTGGGTTTAGACAAAAATATTCTACTGAAACAGCAAACTGCTATTTGCTTGAAAATATTAAAGCTCCACTGAATAAAGGAAATGTTGTCGGGGGAGTGTTCTTGGACCTGAAAAAGGCCTTTGACACTGTCAATCACACTATTTTACTGAATAAATTAAAGCAATTCCAAATGTCATCAGAAGCTCTGCAGTGGTTTAAATCTTACCTGGGGCGGAGACAGCAATGTGTTAGGGTCAATGGGGTGAAGTCTCATCTGCATGCCAACAGTATGGGAGTACCACAAGGGTCTGTACTTGGTCCACTGTTGTTCTCAATGTACATCAATGACCTACCAAACTGCTGTCCAGGCACCAACTGCCAGATGTATGCAGATGATACCGTTATCCATGTGTCCACTAAAACAGCTAGCTTAGCAGGTGAGCACTTAACAGAGGCATTATGTAATGTTTCCAAATGGCTCGAGTTGTCTCGTTTAACTATTAATGTTAAGAAAACTGTTGCCATGTGCTTCTCCATATGTTATAGATCTGGAAACGAATTATTTGAGGTACGGATTAAGAATGAAGCAATTGAAGTAGTAAAAAGGAGTTAAGTATCGAGGCATCATCATGGATGATAATTTAAAATGTGACAGTCAGGTTAAGTACATAGTGAAGAAGGTCAAACCAAATCTAAATTGTTTTCTTTTTATTATGTCAAACTGCCAAATTATACATGCATGCGATGATTTTTTCACATCTGTCATATTGCATCACATCATGGTCCCAAACTTCTCCAACTACATTAAAACCTATTGTTTCTTTATATAAGCAGACAATAAAAGTCATGGACCAGAAACCTATGAGATGGCATCACTGCGGCATTTTAGAAAAGCACATGCTTTTCACCTTTGACAATTTTATGAATTTTAGTAATCTTAAACTGTTTGTTAAATGTGTAAATAATCATGTGTCACCACTGTTCTCTGAATTAGCCTTTAGGCGTCAGAGCTCTCGTAGGGCAGTCACACGAGCCTCCATCAGCGGTGATTGTCTTGTCCCAATGTATAAGACATCCTTTGGCCAGTCTGCTTTCTCTGCAATGGGAGCAACACTATGGAGCTCTCTGCCCACTGGCAGAAAACTAGAGAGCAACAGTAAAGCTTTTAACAGAGGACTCAAACAATGGCTAAAATCAAAACAACAGTGCTCACATGAAGAGCTTCTGACTGGGTTATTGTTTGATCACGCTGCCTTTGCTCTACGGTTCTATTTATTTATTCTCCCGTTATTGTTCTCTCTGTTTTATCGCTTTTCTCCCTATCTTAATTGTTTTATTTTCTAAAGCCTCCTGTGGACCAGGTGTTGAGAACTAGCATGCTTGCTAAAACACTTAAACAATGCATCTGGTTCGTCCAATGTATCTGTGATGTCCATGCCAAATAAAGTCTATTATTATCTATTATTATGAATGTAAAGCTTGGTTACGATGTTTTGGCTGAGATTAAGACATCAGAGACACAATAAGTCTGATGAGAAGTTTCTTTTTTCTGACTTAAAGGAAACCTGTAGAGACTTGTAGTCCTCTTCCTTGTTCCTTTCTTCTCACACGCTCCTCATGCCCCCCCTGCTTCCCCTCAGGCTGTGTGACCCCCTCTGTGCTTTCCAGCTCTGTGCCTGACAGCTACCCACTTCACCTCTGTTTTAATTACGCTCAATTTACCTGCCTGAAACTTCTTCAAAGAGAGCTTACACACACACACACACACACACTAAAAGCTCCTTACCGCTGCACTTCCGTTTCTCCACAACCAGCTGAGTGTGAATGAAAGGATGGAGACTAATCCTGCAGCTCGGAGGCTTTTTTAGCTCTGCGTGTCACTCAGGAGACTCTTCATAACGGTGCATTTGTGTTTGGGTATGCAGCCTGTGTGGTTTAAACATCGCTCCGAGGCTCTTTGTGTTTAATGTGTGGTTGTGTCCTCCCATAAACCTTATGCATTTGAGCTTACGTGTATAGATGAGTGTGTGTATGTGCATGCCCTGTGTGTGTGTGTGTGTGTGTGTGTGTGTGTGTGTGCCTTTGAAGTTCTCACACCTGTTGTAAGCCGCCATGAGAGAGCTTGTGATTCATCCGATGAGTAGCGTGGCGGAAAAGCTCCAGGTCTGTTTACAGTGTGAACACAATGAAACAAAGGGTCAACAGCGTGTCACACACCTCACCGTGCATGCTGCGTGTGATAAGGTTTGACAACAACAATGCTGTGCGCTGATTCGGCAATAATAAATGCACTTACATTTCACTGTACTGAGAGAAAAGCTCTTGAGAAAGTTTACATGCACCATAGACTCCAGATTACTGGGAGAGGTTAGGTTACACATTTAGACAAAGTACAATGGCAACCTGAGAACAAGCGGTTACTTTGAGATCAGTGTTTATTAATGCACAAGAGGTTTGTTAGTGATTAGACAGTTGCTCCTAAATTTGACATCGTTGTGCGTTGAGTTATATTCAGATGAATAGATTCCACTTTCAGCTTTACTTTGCCTCTGATTTTAATTTAGTGATTTGAAGGATGAATTACTATGAGGAGCAACACGACCTTACCATATCATCAGACATTAAGGAAACATGCTATGTTGAAGTGCTGGCTTCTCTGACAACAACGCAGCAGCCAGTATGTCCTCCTTCTAAATTTAGATTCTGGTCCTGAATGGTCTCGATTTATTTCGACCAGAGAAGGTAGGCGATTTTTGAAGGCTCAGCCATTTTGCCCCTTGCCCCCACGGTGTGCCGGGCAAACAGCAAACCAACAGGTGTTGCAGCGATGGAAGCGGGCAAGAGAACTGGCTCAGATAGAAGTGATTGTACTCGACCTAAAAAGCCTCTGCATGTTTCTAATAAGCTCCACGAGCAGAAACGTGCTCAAACTAGGATCAATATTGGAGATGCTTTTGAAAAAAGGAGAGAGGTTAGAACACAGAAAGGTTTACAGAGCTGGCTAAACACTGAAGCTTCAGTGTTAAGCCAGCCTCGTCAGGTGGCTGTGGATCAGTGGTAGAGTCGGTCATCTCTCAACTGGAAGGTCAGGGGTTCGAGCCTCAGCTCCAGCCCCATGTCTGATGTGTCCTTGGGCAAGACACTCAATACTCCCACGGCTTGGTTGTGTATGAATGGGATTAGTTACTTCTGATGGTCACTTTACACAGCAGCCTCTACCATCAGCGAGTGAATATGTAGGTGTGACCTGCAGTGTAAAAGTGCTTTGAGTAAGCTTGAAAAGAGCTATACAAGCTCAAGTCCATTTACCATTATTTATTCATGTAGGACCTAAAACCATTGGCTTATTGAGCCTTGAACTCTTTACACCGAGGCTCTACAGCCAAACACAAATGCAAAGCTTGGTTATGATTTTTTTGCTGGGATTAAGACATCAGACGCACAAAATATATAATTGATACAAAAATAATGAAGTAAAGTAGGCACTCCATATGCAGAGGCAGTGTTCTCGCTCAATAACTCCCCCGCCTCTGACTCTCAGCCCCTTTAGTGCACATCAGTCTCACTCTCTCTGGCTTACATTTCCTGCCTCTCTCGCTGTTCTTTCCAGTAAAGGCAATATAACATCTTCAAACTCAAATGTCTAAATATTGTCTGACATCCCTGCACTTTCTGCATGCACCTGCTAAGATGTAAAAAAGCCGGATACAGCATACATAAAACAGCCTGGAGATCAAATTTCTGCGGCAGAAAGGTAGTTTGGAAAATTTCAAGTCTTGTGACACAACTTTCTAATAACCTGTATATAGAAAGCTGGCAGTAAACTGTTTACTTAAGCGTTCTGATTGTCAGTCTTTTGTTATATTTTTCAGTTGTTGTGTTTGTGTGACACAGACTGGGACGGAGAGGGAGAGTTCTCTTTATTTAATCGAGCCCTCGCACATGTTTCATGTCCCTGTGGGAGAAAAGCTGCTCTGACTGCTCTGACTCTCACTTGTTCATGAGAGCTGCTGCAGTTCGCAGAAAAAGCCCAGAGATGATGCAAAACTAGAGACTGTAGACATGAGGTATCCGTTTCTCAAAAATAACTCCTTCAACCTTTGAGTGCCTTTTTTTTTCTTCCTTCATCTCACCAGAAATAGAAACTCTCCTCTCTTGATGTGAGAGTGAGTAAAAGAGAAAGAGTTTGGCGACTAATTATGAAGGAAGCTATTCAGATTATTCAGATGCATGCTCTGACCCCCCCTCCCCTCCTCCCCTCAGGCAGTGAAGGGTCTTTTCTGTCCCCAGAGAGTGATGTCAGCATGGCCCATTGAAAGCAGCCGCCGTGCGCTCCGAGATGAATGCCCTGGCTGAGCACAATGGCCCCAATTTGAATACCACGCGGATATATGCCAGATCGCAGCCCCAACAAAAGAAAGAGGGCTACTCTGCTCCCATTCAACCATGTTGTTATTTTATTAGAGTCGTAAATTTGCTCCAACAATTCATACCTTTTGTAGTTTTCAAGTGTTTATGGAGTTTGAAACACGTGGACGACCTGACCGGGGATTCCCCCCTTCTTTTTTATGGACTGGATTTTGTATTTTTGTTTTGTTGGCTCCTCATTGAACGCCGTGCTTGTGTTTGTGTCTGACCGCAGATCTACACGGACTGGGCCAACCACTACCTTGCCAAGTCCGGACACAAGCGTCTGATCAAGGACCTGCAAACAGACGTCACAGACGGAGTGCTGCTGGCTGAGATCATTCAGGTCGTAGGTAAGGAAAAACACACATTTGGTTACAAAGTCAGTGTGGAGGCAGATTTGATCATGTGGCTGCAAAAAGAAAAACAAAGTGTCACTTTGGAAAGACATGGCTGACCTTCTTTCACACAAACAGGCACAACCTTGGTCAAAAGATGGGATCCTCGGTGAATAACAGGCTTTAAGTGTGCAAGGAAAGAGTAGATGTAACACATCTCAACCTTTTAACTCTATTATCTTATGTAATGATGTCAGTGTCAGTACGACTCATCAAAAAGATTCACTGTAGCACACTGGACCTGATGTCTTCCACAGGGTGCAGAACATTTAGACAAACTAGGACAAAACACTAAACTTTACACACTGGCTCCAAGAATACAAATATTCAGAATCAAAGATCTTGTAATTGGTATTATGGGTGTGGTGAAGATCTAAACTTCATTTATATAAATAAGGTGTTTGCACATCCCACTATCTCCTGAAGGAGGTGTGTAGGACATCAAGCTGTCACATTGAAAAGAAAAAGAACCCTGCACACTACTCTTGCTAAGCATCACCACTTTATTGGAAACAAATCACAACATTTCACTCCTTCTGAACCCTTGTCAAGTGTGTTCTAACACCTTAGTGTGCAAGATTTACTCATTTTTTAAATTTTTTCTAATGTAAATTAGGCGGCGGCAGCTCAGTCTGTAGGGACTTTGGTTGGGAACCGGAGGGTCTCAGTGTGGTAGCTTGAGAGGTTCCAGTTCACTTCCTGAGCACTGCCGAATTTCCCCTCCCAGGATTAATAAAGTATATCTTCTTCTAAATAAGTTGTCAAATCTTACAGAAAGTAATTATCATACATATTTTCTTGGTAATCCATCATGAAACCATAAAGTTCCAGTTGGGACATAATATATGTTAAATCAAGGCGGCAAACATTACTGAATTAAACGTGTTAATAATAAAACAGCTGCAGGCAACGGCACAACATCAGAAAAAAACAAACAGACAAACGAAAACACAACAAACAGACACAACATGGAGAGAAATGAATACTGAGATTGTATACAGAAATCAGGAAGACTAGACAGTCATAGTCAATCATAGGGACTTTTGAGGGAGTCCAGAGTGTACCCCGACCTCTCGCCCAATGACAGCTAGGATCGGCTCCAGCCCCCTTTGACCCCGATCAGGAAAAGAGGGATAGGTGATGGATGAATGGATGGATGGACTTTTGAGGGGCAACAACACTGTTCTTAAAAACAATTATTTAAATGAAATGTTAGAATAAAGTATTAGAAAAGTTACCCGGAAATTTGTGTCAATAATAAACGCTGTCTTATACTACAAACTTAACAAGTGTAAACTGCCCTGTTCAGTGTTTACAGAATTGTCTACATTTGAACAGAGAAGTTTGCAGTTTTCCAAGTTAAAGCCCGTACAGATTCATCTCTGTGTGACGGGTTCGCTGCCCTGTGTTTTTGACCCTCACGCTGCTCTGTGTCATCATCAGTCTCGTCTTTTGGTCGGGGCTGTCCTCGGCCTGTCATTTCTTCTGCAGACAGGCCTGAGGCTGAAACAGGCCCACACCAGCTGACCGGTGACTCAGCATGTCACCAACTCTCTGACCCACATTTAAAACTTCCTACAGTATGTTGTGTGCAGCGTCATCCTGCAAACAGAAGAGTCTCACTGTTCTCTTCCTGTAGCTGCAGCATGTGATGCCTTTGTCAGAGTTATAGAAAACCAGAAGGCATCATATGTATTTTTATACACTGCATATAAGATTCAGACACATGCTTTAGGGCCTGCTCATCTTATAACTTTACACACTTTCTCCAACTTATTCCAGGGCCATATTAAAACATTATTAGTTACTTCAGCACATCTGAAGGAGGACTGCAGAGAAGCTAAGCGTGTTGTAGTGATATACAGGGAATACACCTTTTTCTCAGTACCTTGAAGTTATTATTTATTTGTTTTGATGAGTATTTCTGTGAGGGAGTTAGACAATACAATTTGCTTCTACAAATTTACGTGTTTCCTTGAAAGGCATTATTGCTGAATCCAAAACAATCATCTATACATTGAAGATGCAAAACTGCAGGCAAGTTTTTTTATTATTATTATTTGAACATATGTTCAGATTTTCTAATTTCAGTGATTTTTTATTTTTATTTTAATGTTTCTTTTCTTTCCTCTGTCATGATGCTTTTGATGGCTTGTGTGAAGCACTTTGAATTGCCTTGTTGTTGAAATGTGCTATAGAAATAAACTTGCCTTGCCTAATTTATGGCAGAGAGACATAACAAATTGCATGAACTTTTTAAAGTCCCCATGAAGTGAAAAATACATTTTCCAGGTTTTAATCCAGAGTTCCTGTGTTAAATGTTCATTTATCTGCAACATATATATTTTAATAAAGCATGATATGAGTATTACTACATCAAAATAACTGTAATTTCTCTACCTGGTCAACATGTCTGATGACTCATCCTGCACTCAGGGGGGTTTAGTCATTTTTAGACTAATTTAAAAGCTGCGTCCAAGCTAACTATCCAATCAAATTCATCCCAGCGTTATGTCCAGCCTTCTATCTTGTGATTGGTTCTATACCTTTTCCGTTGTAAATACATCACAACACAGCAGTAAGATACTCTCGAAGGAACATTTCATGAGGACTTTAATTGGCTGGAAAAATCAGTAAACGCCCAAAAGTTCAAAATGCATCCTCAAGACTTCTCTGTGTTTTTCAGGAAACAGCACGCTATAACATTTTAGAGGATATATAGAAAACATCTTGTTTGTATTTGTAAGGATAGGGTAGGTACTGTGGTGTAGCCGACAATTAACAGGACTTTTGAGATTTAAAAAAACATTCATCATTTATTATAATCACATAGGAAATTTGAGCAATAATAAATGAACGTTTGACCTTAGTCAAAACGCAGGTGGAGATTCTAAGTTCGCTTAAAGAGGTGTCTGCATTCCTGCTCCTGAACAAGAGGAACAAAAAAAATCATCCATTCAGCCAGTGCTACACCCTGACAATATCAGATCTGACAGCTGACAACTTCCCCTTCCACTCTCACACTTAAACAACACCAACCAGAGCCACACATTCACCTGTTCTCCCTCGCCTTTTCGGCCTCCTGTCCACTGGGAGAACGTCACAGCACTCAATCCCTTCGTGAAACTGGATCGGCCTGGCCGGTGTCGGAGCAGCCACACCTGTTTAGCTATTTGACCCACTCTCACTCACAGTCGGTATATTTAGAGACGGAAACAACCAGATTAAGGTCATCAGTAAAGTCATGATGAACGTGCATTATTGTCTGATCTCCCAGTCTTTGTACATGTTTGTCTTCCCTAAGAATAGTTTTTTTTTAACACTCTGACTTCTGGTTTGTTTACCGTCTCTCACTCTCACTTTACAAATCAAAGCAGAATTATTTTTAAATTTGGAAACACTTATTTAGTTTGCACTTAAAATGTGTAACTTAAAATTACAGTCTCTCTTGGGTGTCACCACAGCGTCCAATTTTCAGGAAGCACACAAACCAAAGTCTACAGTAGTGGTGTAAAGTCATCAATCATCTTAACGAGTCCACACATTGCTTCAGGCTATTTCTATAATTACTGTATGGAAGTATGTGTGACATGTTTTCCCTTATGACCCCATCATAGGGATGTTTTCTTTAATTAAGTTTGGCATGAATCTCACCACATTTCCTACTTTATCCATGTCGTGAATTGACTGGGACTTCCTTCTTAAAGACACTTGATTTCACTCATCTTTTCATTCAGAAATGAAAATCACTTTTGGTTAAAGGACTGGAAAGAGAACATATACTGCAGAGCTCAACAGTCAGCAATCACTTTTTGGACCGCTCTGGTTTCCAGAAGTACATTTTCTGATTTAAATCCTCCATTGATGTTTCACAAAACCCGCCTGGAACCAAGACAACCAGCTACCCCAATACTCCTGACTATAGTACATTTTATTTGGTGCCAAAACGGCAAAAAAGCAAAAGGTGCAAGACTTTGTGCATAATTTCCGTCCGGAGACATGAACTGCATATCCCACAATCCATTGCAAATGGCAATCACACTTCTTCCTCAATGTAACTTTAGTCATTGTTATAGGGTTTATATTGTTAATATAAGTGTTTTACTATCTTGTAGTCTGTGTTGTGTGAATATATAAACTACATTCACTGCTGCATGTCAAGGTTATTATACATTTAACTAACTAGCTAGCCTGCTAGGGAAACTATTAGTTTGCCTACGGCACAGAAGGGCGGGAAACATTGCCATGGTAATAGGAAGCTCAACCGATCAGAGATGTTGCTGTGACACTGTGATCGTGGGTAGTGTAGTTCTTCTTCTTGCTAATAATCAAATCTGCTCTGGAGAAAATGAATTAGAGTTTTACTTCTGGAGCCACACTGTTGAGTCCTTTAAGAGAACACAGGGGTGAGAGGTCAAAGGTTGTCACAGCTTTTTTTTATAGGGGTCACAACATGAAGTCTGGGAAGAACTGGCTGCTGCTGTGATGTTTAAATTGAGTTATTGTACGAGTGTTTGGATGTGTTTTTCCAGAAAGTACATTAGAATAGCAATTTTATTTATAAAGCAGTTTATTATAGATAAACTCAATGTGCTTATAATGAAAGTAAAAACATAGAAATACAGAAATTAACATGGCTTTCACAATCATAGACATTGAATAAAAAAATCAAATAGTAAAGCATGTAAACAACTTCACAACATTGGGACATATAGCAGCGAAACACCCAAAAGCATAAAGAAATCATATAAACGTAGACAAACATAGCTGCAGACCTAAAAACAAATCACATGTACACAAGCAGTCATTATTCACACGCTTTGGAAAATAAGCAGGTTTTGAGTTATAAAAAGACTTTGCTTATTGATTTACTGGACGGGTAAAGGAGTATTTTCTGGCAGTGTAGGTGGTTCAGAACAAGGTCCTGTCGTGGAGCTGCACCGTGGGCCTCAGCAGGCCTCCTGATGCAGGAGGGCCATGCTGTTGGCACAGTTGTCAGCTGTGAGCTGATGGCCGTGTCTCAGCTGCTGCGGGCCCGGCCTCTAATAGATGGGAGGAATCCTTGGCAGCACACACACGCCCCATTCACACAAACACACACACACACACACACACACACACACACACACACACACACACACACACACATGCACTAACAAACACTCACACACACACACCTCTTTTAAAAGAAGCAGCCCAGCACACACCTCTGTCAGGCCCCCAGTGGCCCTGTTCCCATTTGCTGTGACCAGATAGTGTTTCATGTCTCAGTGGGAGGGGAGTGACGGGGGCTGCGGTCACCGGCGTGAACACCTCTGCTCTCCTCAGTCAGACAGCAACTGTCTGTGAACACACACACACACACACACACGGGATACCCACTGGAAATGAAAGAGAGGATTACGTTTAGCAGCTGAAAAGAGTTTTCATCCTCTCATCTCTTCTTTTCTCTCTCTGTCTCTTCCTCCTCTTTCCGCCTCTCCTCAGCCAATGAGAAGATTGACGACATCAATGGCTGTCCAAAGAGCCGTTCTCAGATGGTGAGTGACCTTCTAAGTTTGTTTTGGCAGAACCTTGTGAAATTCACCTCTCTGTGTTTGTGTGTGAGGCACCACGCCTCTTTGCTGTCCCACGGCAGCGTCTCATGTGGCCCTCTGTGGGAGCTGCTTGCAGAAGTCACTGGTGAAAAGTTAGTCCATTTATTTTTACTTTAGTGGTCTCCTTGCGGGCTACTGTCCGATAAACCTCTGGCTCAGGCTTCTGGCAGTTGAAAGCATCTCTGGCTTTGGTTTTTGGGGCCACTTTAGCCTCATCTTATTACACTTGAAAAAAGAGTCGGCATTCCTCTGAACTCCAGGAGGGAAATCAGGCAAGGGGGGCATCAGCGCTGATGACGAAGACAATGTTTACAGTCGGTTACGATGTTGTTGTGTCTTGCTGTGACATTTGTGGGATTGTCTTTGTAACACGGCTGGTGGGATTTCAGTGTTTTCACCGTTTTGTGTCCTCTGTGGGAAGTGAGCCGGCAGCGCTCGGGGCAGGGCTGCCCTCAGCTGAATGTGAAGGGTCGTAAATTGGGCCAATGTGCCAGCTGAGGGGGCTATTTCTGGCCACCAGCCAGACTGATGAAGCCTGAGAGAGAGAGAGAGAGAGAGAGAGAGAGAGAGAGAGAGAGAGAGAGCACAGCTGATCCACTCCTTCATTACAAACAAACATACCCACATGGACCTACATTACTATACTTATGAGGACGACCAGACGTTCAGAATAGTTTCTAGTGCCTTCTTCTGTATTGTATGGTGCTCTTCATTCTTCTTTTCTATTTCATGGTGCTCTTCTTTCATATTTTTTATTTTATGCTGCTCTCCCTTCATGTTTTTTGGGGGATTTTGGATTTTGGATGATGACATCAGTCAGGATCTATTTAGTATCAAGGTCAATTTAGTCCGGCTCTTTTTTTGGCCTGTGGAGGTTAAGGAATTTTTAGACATGCATCAAAGGGCTTGAGCCAGGATTTGAATCTGTTAAAAAGTTAGTGTTAACAGGGGCACCGGTTTAGTTCAGCCAGTAGAGCAGGCGCCTCATACACAGAGTCTGGTCCTCTGCAGAGCTGACTCCTCCCACCTACATTTCCTCTCTCCTCATCTGTCCTCAATCAATAAAGGCAAAAAGGCTCCAACATTGATCCTAATGTAAACAAAGGCACCTGGCATGCTAAATATTTCATCTCACACTGACCTGGTGGCAGCAGTTTCAGATGTTCAAAATAAATATATACATTAAAAAAATAATAATAATCTTAATCCCTCATGGTCTCATTTGTTTTTGTAGTAAATTTATTAATATGAAAACATTTAAGAAGTTCCCACTGTAGGTTTAAAAGCTTTATATGAAAACATGTGGCTATAAAATCAACAGAAACTGATGAAATTATGTGTTTTACCAGCGATGTTTGTCTTTTTTTCCTCCATCTACATATACAGCTCACAATTGAAAAAGGCTCATCTCGGGGGCCGGTGGCCAACTTGTTAGTTTGCTTGCCCCATGTGCAGAGGCTGTAGTCCTCGAAGCGGATGGCCCAGGTTCATCATTCCCCACTCTCTCTCTCTGCCTGATTTCCACTGTCAAAAATCCCACAAATTCAAAAAAAAAAAAATGCTCCCTTTACTCCGTGTGTTGTGCTTTGTCCCACACTATGAATTAGGCCTTTCCCATTAGAGCTGATTACATCCCCTGCTCGCCTGTAATTGAGAGTTTTGCTCTCTTTGGTCTCAGTGGTCTGGGTGTTGTCTTTGTCTCATTCATCTGCAGAGAGCGGCTTTTCTCAATGACAGGAGATTGTAGGACACTTATGAGGGGACTGAAATGGTTCAAACATATATGTATGTTAGCGGTTGTACCCTGTTTTTTTTCCCCCTCATAGATATGTGTCAGTCAAAAGGGAAACATTCTCATTGTGTGCGTTCAAGCAATATGTGATGTTGTTTACTGAATACAGGCTGTCAAAAACATATTTTGCTTGGATGAGTTCAGATGCTGCGGTTTGTGAGCGGGTATTTTTGGATCACTGCGTAAAATCTCAGAAGGATTGTCAGCTTTAAAGCAAAAATCTGAAGCACTCAAGCAGTGCTAAGGGCAGGTGTGACTGCAGTCATTATGCAAATGTCTGCTTTGTGTGTTGTATGACTGTCAAAACAAGCACACACACACACACACACACACACAAACACACACACACAGGTCCATAGAGTTTAGTTAGCAGCTGTTGCGAGAGTAAGAGAGCCCACTTTTTACTGCACTTTATGTAATTTCTTTCAAACCCCAAAGCCTCCAAAGCTGCTGCCAATTACCACCACTTAACTCAACCTCGGCCTGTAAACGAATAAACATGGAAATGTGCTCCATCAGTGGAGCAAGTCTGAGAAACTCTCACCTCACGCTAGCTCATTAGCATGTCTGCTAACCATGCCGACGTGAGAAGCTGTTTTTACAACTGTCACATCCCCATTAAACAGACCCCCATCGTCGGGTCGTTCTTTTTGCCACCCAGTCTGTCTCTGTGTGAGTGTGTGAGTGTCTGTGTGTGTTTATGTGTGTTTGTTTTCGTCTGTTCAGCGCAGAGCGAGGGTGTTGATTCTACACTGAGCTGTTAAAACCACACAGGATGCCACTCACGCACACACACACACATGCAGAGACACACAAACACTCATGCACAGGTTTTCTCATCCATCCATCCCATGTATTCTCCATTTATCAGTTTCTAGAGTTAAATAGATTTCAGCTACTTAAATATTAAGCAAGGCCAAAAAAAGAAAATGTTGTTATTTCTTTCAGTGGGAGTTTAGGGACTTAAATCTTGTTTGAATGGATTCACTCGACCAAACATTAAACATGAGACAGATGCAGAGGTAGAGTCACAGTCAGGCAAACTAGAAACTAGCAGGACCAGGTGTTTTAAAGCATTAAAAATGACAAAAGGAAACATCAGACGGAGATTTCCTTGCTCATTCAACCTGAATTTCACTTGATGGTTCAGTTTCACTTAAAACTGATACCCTGGTTTACAAGCTGCCATAATGCAGAAAACATGCCAGTGTATACTGTAGTTGACTTTGTGGAAAGCAGCACAGATCCCAAGATTAAGTAACTCAACATTTACAAAGAGGAAAAGAAATCACAAACTCAACACATGATAAGTGATGTAACAGCCAACTCATAAAGGGTTAAGATTTTAAACCGTACAAAAATGTACAAAAGGCCAATACTTTCCGACATAGCAGAAAAACAGTGTGATTGACATTTTAATACAAAAAAAATTTTGTGTCCTAATATTGGCATGCACATCAGCACCAAATATACAGTAGAGCCGTGATCATCATCTGGCCCCCCAAAGTTTCCCTTCCAGCCCCCAGAATATAAATGATCTCATTTGATTAACCTATACATTTAAAACTACAATCACAAGGCTGAAATATTCACGTTAGGTTAATGGGAGAAATGACATTCTCCTTCTGACAACAACTTCTTCACATCGGGCTTGACAGCTGTCAGGCTTATGCGAGAGACTATTTTAAGTCCCGCCCCCCCCACAGTGTCTGTCAGGATAAACGCTTGCCCTTCTATACATGTAGTTGATGAGCCCTGCAGTAGAGGTTTGGATCTAAACACCTGAATTACAGTTTCCCAGTATGTAACCCGAGTGCACTCAGTGAAGCATGTCTGTGAGAAGTTTTGAAATGATCCTCCCTGGTGGAAAGTTTTTTTTTTTTTTTTTTTTTTTTTTTCCTTTTCTGCAGATCAATGAGTCATTTTATAGAAGGTGAATGTTTATGCAGGTTAGCAGGAAAATACCTAACAACATTTTATTGATGACTCTACAGCCTGCTGGTGCTGGTTAATGTTTGATGCAAGTGAGCGATACTTTCTGTTTGTGTGCATGTGAGTGTGTGTGTGTGTGTGTGTGTGTGTGTGTGTGTGTGTGTGTGTGTGTGTGTGTGTGTGTGTGAGAGAGAGAGAGAGAGAGAGAGAGAAATCCTCGTCTGTATCAGCTGTTGATCACAAGATGGACTGAAAACTACCGAGCAGTCCCAGTTACTGTTTCTAAGCAAACAACAAAACCAAAAAAAAAATATTTTCATCCATCCATACCATCCATTATCTTTACTGCTTTTTCCCGTTTGGGCTCACGGGTGACAATGAAAAACATTTAGCACCTTAAGGTGTTTGACAAAATAACTGCAACAGCTCGACTGAACATTACAATCCCATAAAAACATCAGTAAAATAAATGTTGTCTCTGCGTTTGGCCCTAATGTGAGAGAGAGGGGATCACAGAATACATTTCCAGTTAAAACAGACATACTGTAATTTTTTTTTATGTATAAGTAAGTAGCCTAATTCATTTATTGCAACAAATAAAAGTTGGTTAATTCATTGGACTAAGAAAAACAGTTTTTAAATTACACCAGAAAAGTCAAATCAACCTTTTACACTTTTATAAGTTGTTACTTTTCTAATGAAGTAAAGACGGATAACAAAATAAAAAAAAGCTTTTCCAGAAGTATTAATTAATATTCAGATTTATTAATTCTACTTCAACGTATCTTGTTTTCATTATTATCTCATAAGTGACCTTTTAATTTAACAGAAAATACACACTGTAGATATAACGTCACACATTCAACAGCGAGTATTTACCAGAGCATAAATACAGACCATGCTGCCTGAAGTCCATGTGCGTTATTTTACATCATGGTGTGTATTAGAGTGTGGATTGTATTATAGTTTTATCAATAAGCTGTGAAAAGCAGCACTTCACTGCAGAGGAGAAACCTCTGGGTACAACTTGAGGTCGAGAAAGAGACGAGAGCTGTTCAGGGGGAAGTCAGAGGTGAGTAGGTGAGCAGGTAGCTGGAGTCTGTAAAACCTCAGGAGAGAGGGAGAGTGTGTGTGGGCACTACCTGAGGCAAACACACACACACACACACACACACACACACACACGCACACACTGACAGAACACGCTGCCTCACACATCCATGCTGCATGATCAGATTGAACAAGAGCTGACAGTGTGGAAATCAAACGACAGAGAGCTCCGGGGCAATAAAGAGCTACTGTCGACAAAGCAGAGTCAGACTGAGTGATCAGAGTTTAAACATGTCAGGACAATGTTTAGTTTTTCTGACGGATCAAATATCAGCCAGTATCTGAAAAACCTGTTGTTAAGGGACAGAGTGAAGGGAGTTCCTACCAGACAACACAGAGTAGAAACACCTGCATGGTAACTTTTTCTAATGATTTTCTTCTATTTTAATTATTATTTTATTCACTGTTTTAAGAAATGGAGTTCTTTCATTTTGGAGCTTTTAGAGATTAAGAGAGTTCAGTAGACATCACAGTTTCCTCACACACTTAGAGCTCAACTTTATCTACACACTTGTGCAATAATAGATTCTAACCTCCAATGTTGGAAAATCAAGCCAATATGGAAATGCAAAAACCTGCAGTTCCACAAGTGTCCACTTGAAGCTGGCTGCAGAAGTCACACATACATTACACAGCTATTTAAAAATGTCACTTTTTACAGCAGAAATAAACTTCAAGAAACCAATTTGGTCTGTACAGCTCATGTCTCATTCAGCACTCACTGCTGTGGATTTTTTTTTATTACAACTCATCAGTTTTGATTTTATAAAAGATAAGAGTTACTCATAATATGAGCTGAACTGATTGATGTGTGGGTGCGGGGTGCAGTGTGGCTGTTTGTCAGGAGGCTTAAGACCCGCCTCAGCTCCGACTCTTAGCCTGACCGAAAGACAGACTGAGACTGCATTTCCAATATGATAACTGCCATCGACAGACTTCACCAATGGGTGACGTCACTGAGACTATGTCATTGTTTCTATAAGTCAGTGTTTGGGACACAGTTTTCCCTCCAAAAATGTTGACAAAGTAACGCAACTTTGGCCAAACTTTTAAATTGCATTTGATTATTTCCTGTGTCTTGTTGAATCAACGTTACCTGCTTCCACATCTGGAGAGTCGCTAAAGCACGTACAAGTCTACAATTATAAATATGAACTGATGGCATAATGAAAACCACACAAAAAATAAATAAATAACAGCAACAGTAAAACAATTCTTAAGGTCTTGTTTATCAGAATAAAGACGGATGTTACTCCCAGAGTTTAAACTTGTATTAAGAAGTTTTGGTCTCGTTGTCAAAGTCTGGTTTAATACATAAGTAATACATTAATGTTAATTTTTTATAGCACTTTATCAAAGACTTACCGAAAAACCAACAACAATCAGTCTAATTTGAGTCCATTCTTGCATCTGTTGATGCTTCTGCTGTATATGAATAGTCTTTATTCTGTGAAGCCCATGATTATGGGTAAAACACTTAGTACCTGCAGTGATGTTTGACATGGAAACACTGGTCGCTGGTTTAAAAATATCAGCTCACTATCTGTCTTCAAAAGCTCTTATCAGTCAGATCCTGTCAGACACGTAACACTTATGTTCACACACACACACACACACACGCCCTCCTTCCTTCTCTCTCTCTCTCTCTCTCTCTCTCACTCTCTCTCACTCACACACACACGCACACACACACACCCACACACACACGCCCTCCTTCCCTCTCTCTCTCTCTCTCTCTCTCTCTCTCTCTCTCTCTCTCTCTCTCACACACACACACACACACACACACACGCCCTCCTTCCCTCTCTCTCTCTCTCTCTCTCTCACTCTCTCTCACTCTCTCTCACACACGCACACACACACACCCACACACACACGCCCTCCTTCCCTCTCTCTCTCTCTCTCTCTCTCTCTCTCTCTCTCTCTCTGTCTCATACACACACACACACACACACACACACCCTCCTTCCTTCCCTCTCTCTCTCTCTCTCTCTCTCTCTCTCTCACTCTCTCTCACACACACACACACACACACACACACAATAATGACACTGAGTGGAGGTGTTTGTTCAGAGGGCTGTTTGCTGCTTGGCCTGAGCGCTGTAGCTGCAGCAGAGCAGGAGGTGACGGTGTCTGGGTGGAGGGTGTGAGTCCGGGCAGAGGAACGCCTCACTCTCTCAGGCAGGTAGGAGCTTCCAGAGGTGCTGCTTTGTGTTTGAGAGGATTTGTTGCAGGTTTGTTTTTCTTCTTCAGGGCCGGTTTAGAGGTATCCATGTTCTGATAATACGTTAAGTTTGAGAAGACACTGAACACGTTTTCTCTTCAGTTTTCTCCTGATTTGGCATGATGCTTATACTCTTAATCTATGTGTCTGCATTCATACTTTGAGCACTATGTTGACTTTTTGATTTAACTTTCACTTGAGTTTTGTTTACTTTCCGTCAGTGTGGGACAACAGAAGAGTAAAGAGACATTTGTATTTATTAGCGACGTGGGCTTTCTGGTTTACTTCTTTGATAACTGGTTCAAAACATGATGTCAAGTAGATATGAATTCTATTTTGCAGTGAAAAACAAAACATGAGAGAAAGGATATGGATGAAATCCTGGCTGAGAAGTTGTGTTTATGTTTGCTGCTATGTTTGTGATCTGTAAAAGTCTGCAACATGTGGTTTGTGATGCTTCCCGGACTGCTCGCTCTCATTGGCTAATGGGGGTAATCAGTCTGAGAAGGCCTGATCTTAAATCGTATTAAACATGTTTGATGTTTGCGATTTGAGATCGGGGAGGCTCAGACTGGATCGGGAACAGCAAAGTTGTCGTATTGGCATCTCACACTTTAACATTATTTGGGGGAAATAATTGGTTGTGGCAAGCCAGGCCAGCCCCGAAGCCCCCCTCCAAAACTGGGCCTAAACTCGTCTGTGTATAGCCAGACTTAGTTAGACTCTAAAAGTGATGAAAGACATTTGATTTGCAGAGAGCTTTCCCCCGGTCTCTGCAGGTTTTAAATATGATATTTTGGTATTTATACCCCGTGGGAGGCGGGGCTTTGGGAGCATCGCTGCATGGCAGAGCTGGCATTTACGTTGGAGAATTTTAATGAAGCATATTTTCTAGCAGGCCGCTGCTATTTAAACTTCAACTGTACTGGAGAATCTGGGGCAGGATGGGGATCAGATAGTCGGGATTAAAGCCTCGGGTTATTAAAGCAACTCTTTGGGTATGTTGACGGACTATTTCTTCGAGGTTCATCTTCAAAGAGCCTGTAGTATTCAGAGAGAGACGTAGTCTGCATTCCGACTGTTCCTCTCGGTTGTCTGCTGTCACGCCGTGAAGGCCGGCATATGTCAGCTCGTCTAACAGCTGTTTCAGGGGTCAGAGGTCAAAGAAGTGACAGCAGGAAAAGCTCTGCTGTTTCAACTCAATCAGTGACCTGACGTCCTTCGGCCTCCTCATACACAACTACTGGCTCGGGTCACATGGAGCTTTAACTATAGGAGTAGAATAAGTAATATCATTGTTGATCCAAAACTTGGTAACTATAGTAACCAAGTTTTGGATCAACAATGATATTTTAGTAAAGAAGTGAAGGTGGCTCTTCTAATCTTGGAAACAGAAGCAAAACAAACAAGCATAATGTCAATCCAATGAAATATATTCTCATCAATCAATCTTTATTTATATAGAACCAATTCATAACAAATGTTGTCTCGAGACACTCGACAAAAAGCAGGTAAAAGACCATACTCTTTGTTATCTTTGTTTTAAACAAAGCAAAGTTTCTCTTGGATTGTAAGGTACTGCGGATTTTGTATTGTTCACTTATTTTGCCTTATTTTAGTTATTGTGTTGAAGTGTGGGGTGACACTTAAGTCACAAATATTAATCCGTTATTTATTTTACAGAAAAGAGCGGTAAGAATCATTCATAAAGTCCACTATAGAGAGCACACCAGTGGGCTGTTTTTAAGATCAGGTTTATTGAAACTGAAAGATTTAGTTGAGTTACAGACACTTGTAGTTATGTTCAGAGCAAAGAGTCAAGTATTACCAGAAAGTTTACAAAAGATGTTTGTTTTTAGCTCAGAAGATGAAGAGCATAGAAGAAAATTTCATTTTAAGCATCAGTTTGAGGTTCGAGGACAACTTTAAAACAGAAGTGTATTTCTGTCATTGGAATTAAATTGTGGAATTCTTTAAATAATGACTTGAAGGGCTGTGTTCAGATATTTCAGTTTAAGAAAATGTACAAGAACAAAGTTATCAGACGGTATGAAAGTGGCAGTTAGTGTGTTCTGTGTGTGTTTTCCTTCTACTTTCAGAGGAAGTAAAGACTGAATTGTCAGATTTGTTTTATGTTGGCATGATATTCATTCATTGACTGTAATTGGACAGACCATCCAGACATTTATTGTTGCTTTTTGAGTAAGGGGCCGGCAAAACAAGAATTATTCTTCTCCCTGCTCCTTTCCGTACATGGGATAAAGTGTGAATTGTTTTTTTTCTTTGTCCTTTTCTGTTGTGTGTTTTGACATGTACGGAACAAATAGAAAAAAATAAATGAAATGAAATATTATTTTCAAAGACCCAAAATGAATCCACCATAAGCACAGCAACATGTAGAAAACTTACAGTGGCAAGAACAAACTCCCTTTGAACAGGCAGAAACCTCGAGCCCACCTGCTGAGACCGTGTTGGGCTTGAAAGTTAGTTCCTGGGACTTAAAGTTCTAGGAACTGTGGATGGTAACAGGAGGGCGGAGGTAATGTTTGAAGTCATGCTGTAGATGTGACTTTTTATAATATTGATGCAGCAGTGGATTTAACTTGTAATAAAGTGGAAGTTGTGACTAACACTGATTTGACATAAGATGCAAAGGAACTAAATGTGATATTTTTGTGCATGGAAGCCATGAATCCATGCAACAAGTTCATTTGTTGACTGAAGAAGTAGCTACAGATTCAGTAACATAAGAAGAGCTTGTACTTTTTTTTAAATTTGAATTTATAGATTGAATAGTACGCCTGTGGATTTCCCTTCAGTATCTCACACTTTTGAATAGAAGCTCATGTAAATCAGCTCTTACTTCAGCTCCGCACCTCACAGCCGGATACCTCCTAACAGAGAGAGAGCTGTAGGTCAGGCTATATTTAGTTTCTGCATATTAAGTATAATCATGTCATTAATCTTTAGTGAGCGGGACCCTCCTGACTTCAGCTCACACTGTGCCACATTTACAAAAGACTCGGTTCCCCTGGTATCTGTGTCTGCGCTCCTCTGGCTTTTTGGTTATATTTGAGTTTGTTGTCAGAACATTGTGGTGGATTAGCCTCAGTGTGTAATAAATCTATCCCCACTTGTAATAAATGTCATGCTAAAAGACACTGAACCCCTCTTTAACCTTTGTATGTACTGTAAAATGCTTTTAATTGTCCATTTCACACTTAATTTCTGAGTTAATTTTGTTGCCTGGAGTGCAGATTTATAGTCTCCCTGTGGATGTAAAGTGAGAGAGCAGCAGGCTGTGCCATCCTGATATCTATCACGTTGTACCTGGTGTGATCGCTTATCGGACACATCAGTTGGTAAACTTTGATCACACTATCATTTGTGTGCAGTGACTGCTTGATGACTGGTGTATGTGGTTTACTTTGGCAGGCAAACAGGCTCATTGGATAATGGGTCACATGGGCCCTAAACAAAGCCCGTCTGCCTATCAAATCCTCCCGTCGTCCAGTGACAGCTCAGCAGTCCGCTCAGGTTGCCAAGGGCTGCCGTCATAGCAACTGAGTTGGCATAGGTGGTTTGCTCCTCTCTCTGTGGCTCTGCCGACAAAAGTCTGCACGGTTTGAATCCTGCTTTGACTGTGTCACCATGTGGCGGTGAGAAAGTCAAAACAGGACTTATTGGAGCTTTACAAAGCACAACATACGAGAAGTCAGTCACTTCATGTAAAGCTGGGGTTCCATTTCCCAACACGTGTTTGTTTGTCTTTATTCTTTATGTCTGCCACACAGGTTTGTTGGTACTGATAATTTGCTGTACAGATTGTTACCTTGTCAAATAGTTAAATCACTTGAAAAACTTTTGGTGGAATCGCTTGTCTCGTCAAAAACAAACTTGTTTGTGTTATATCTCAGTAATCAGTTGTAGGTCCAGCCATTTTATTCTAAGAGCCTCTTAATAGTACAATATGGCACATTTAAAGCCTTTTTTGAGATGACCTACCAAGCTTTTTACCGTCTCTAAATTGGTTTTAAAACGCTGGAAACAAAACAAAAACTCAGATGAAATCCTATTTCTGCAGATCATAGTAATTAGGTGGTCAAAAATTGGGGTTTGTAGGTGCGGCGGTGGCTCAGTCTGGTCTGGCAGCTGGAAAGGTGCCAGTTCACTGCCATGGTGCCCTTGAGCACGGCACCATTGTTGATGTTAATGTTTTCCAAAAGTACTTTACCATGAGATATTGTAACAGCTACATTTTTTTCTGCCAGATTTTCCTCTACTGATGTTCATTTCTAGATTTGCCTTTGCTCGCTCAGGTTAAGCGTGCTTCCTCACATTATACAGAGATGCAAATTCAAATGGAAATGTTCGAGGTGTACTGTCTAACATCTGTCTCTCTGTGTGTGTGTGTGTGTGTGTGTGTGTGTGTGTGTGTGTGTGTGTGTGTGTGTGTGTGTGTGTGTGTGTGCCTCTGTGCAGATTGAGAACATCGATGCCTGCCTCAGTTTTCTGGCAGCCAAAGGAGTCAACATCCAGGGTCTGTCTGCAGAGGGTAAGCTGTCCTCCTCAAATTCTAGTGCTAGACTACAAACTTAACAAATGTCCTTTGTGTTACAGAAAGAAAGCTAAAGAATGGAATATTATTATTAAAGCCTTTTTTATTGGCAATCTCTCAAAGTAGGATAAACATTGGAGATGCTTTCGAAAAATAGAGAGAGGTTAGAGCACAGAAAGGTTTACACCCACACCAACATAGAACTCATTTACCAGAAAGCTCTCAATAGTGTTTCAAGGTCTGCATCGAAAAAAGGATATTGATGCTGGCTTACAAAGCCTAAAAAACATTTAAATTCCCCACTCTCTCACTCCCTGATTTCTGACTCTATCCACTGCTCTGTCTCTAAGTAAAGGCATAAAAAGCCCTAAATACAAACCTTCAAGAGAGTTACATCACAAATGGCTTTGATTTATTGACATAGAAAAGCCCTGCAGCTGTTTTTATTATGCATGGTTAAACTGACAGAACTTTTACCTTTATGTATCCATCCGTCATAACCTCATCTGCCTTTTCCTTTTTTTTTTTTTCATATTCCAGAGATTCGGAATGGTAATCTGAAAGCCATCCTCGGCCTCTTCTTCAGCTTGTCTCGCTACAAACAGCAGCAGCAGCAGGCCCACCGGCAGAACTCTCAGCCCTCTCTCTCCTCCAGCGCCCAGTCTCAGAGCACACACCCTCCCCTGAGCCATCAGAGCAGCGCCCCCGCACAGCTCAGCCACTCTCCGCATGGGACTCCTGCCGTCACAGCCCAGAAAGCAGCACAGGCCGAGATGCAGTCCAGGTTAGCCTCACTGGGAGTTTTGAAAAATGAGAAATACACCCAAGTTTGTCTTTGTATTCTTCACTTTCTTGCCGTTTCTGCTGCTCTAATCCATCATTGTGTCATCTCAATCTCCCTGTTGCCACTTCCTGTCATTTATAACCGTACACCTGACCTCTCTGTCTCTGTCCTCTTCCATATCTTCTCTCTTCTTCTTCTTCTTCTTCTTCTCCTCTAGGGATGGCTCTCAGAGTAAACTGCTCAAGTTTTCCCTTGGTCAGAAAAAGACCTCTAGGTCAGCTTCTCGTGAATTTCTCTTCTCTTGCACCTTCCTCTCTTTCCTCCTCCTTAACATTTCCTGTCCTTGTTTTGTTCCTGGAAAATAGGAAGGTAGAAATTGCCCCTAATCAAGGATAACATTTCACTGTACCGTAATGAAACCACTGTTGTATTAGTCTGTGATTAAGGGCAATCTCTACCACAAGCACTATCTATTATGCATGAGTGGTAGTGTTTAGCTGATAGGAACTAAAGCTGCAGGCTCTGTTTTCGGACGGGCTGTCTGTCTGGCAGCGCGCCTCATTTGGCAAACCTGCTAAATGGGCTGTGAAAGACCTTTAGATAACCCTTAAGTATGTGCGTGAGTGTTTGTGTGTGTGTGTGTGTGCACACCCCCCATATCATGTGAAGTTAATAATTAACACAAAAAGAATCTGTGGCTGGAGTTTGCATCTATAATATGACAATGTGGCGTTTAAATTCAAACTGAGCTTTGTTGATGCTCTTGACTTTTTGCATTTATATTCCTTCTTAAGCATGCACTGTCATATTATGTGTTAATCTGAGCAATGATCACGGATGTGGTTTTGCATGCTGTTCATCCCAGACTCTCTGTTTGCATTGCACCTGCCCCAAACCAGCTCATCTCCAAAAAAAACACAAAACAAAACACAAAGCAATAACTCCCCCTACTGGTCAATGTGTGCAACTACAAGATGGAGAGGTCAATTTCTCCTTGTGCTCTGCATCCAAACACTCAGCTTTTCGTCACCTTTTCTCTTTCAAAATC
Source organism: Labrus bergylta (assembly GCF_963930695.1). Lineage (NCBI taxonomy): Eukaryota > Metazoa > Chordata > Actinopteri > Labriformes > Labridae > Labrus > Labrus bergylta. The sequence goes on from NC_089197.1 coordinate 10,097,286, forward strand.
GTAAAGTGTACAGGGCAGCTGAAATCAAGCGGCATTTTAAAAAGAAAAAAAAAAGTCAGTGAGCGGCAGTTAACGCAAATTTGCATGGATTAATTACTCATCATTTACGTCCACATTTGTCAGTATAAATCGATGGCTTTGACACCCTCAGCCGTTTTTGACAAAATTTTAACTTCATCATCCACGTTTAAGTTTTGATATTCTGTTCATTACAGTGAACATTTCTTAAATGCACAGCTGCTCCAAAGGGAGAAGGTGGTAGACTGACTGGTCCAACTATAATTGGACGCCACATAATCTTTGGCTACGACAAAATAATGTGGTAAACCTTATTATCGTGGAATGGCTTGATAACTAACGGCTAGTCAAAGTGAATGGCACACCGGAAATTAGGGTTTATGTATTCAATGTATGTGAACGCAGAAAGAGAGCGAGGAGAGAGAGAGAGAGAGAGAGCTGTGATCTGCTTATCAGCATCCGCCTCGCCGTGCCAGGATGGTGATGATGTTGCTGCTGCTGAATTAGCATTTCATTAGCAGTCGGCGTGTCACGGCCTGGTTAGATTACACCTCGGCTCACAGACATCACCGCCGTCTCACAATATGGGACCAAGGTGTCAAAAAATCTCACCGAAGCTTATCTGTGGCCTGTATATCCGGTCTAATCCATGTGAGGAAATAAAGGAGCAGGCGTTGTAATCTGAGGCTGATGAGCTCAGAGTCCCCCGGGGAGCGGCACTCTGTCAGCCTGTCAGACCCACTCACACATGTCCACACTGCTGGGAGCTCATCTGTGGGTGCAGACCAGGAGGAGGGGCAAGAAAAGCAAACAATGGCTGAGTTTATATTTGGTCAACTCTGTGCATGTTCTTATCCAAGAAACTGACTTTAAAACAGAATATGAGATGACATCTTTCTGGAGGGGGGGGAATTATAGCAACATAAAAAGAAAACATGAAGAAATAGTGGAAGGGGCGCCTGTGGCATGGTGATTGGTTAATGAGTCCCGTGTGCTGAGGGTGTAGACCTGGAGGCGGGCGGTCGCAGTTTCGAGCCCAGCCTGTGGCTCCTTTCCCGCATGTCCTTCCCTGTGCTTTCTCTCTCCTCAATTTCAATTCTCAAAAATAACAAGAAAGTGTGTAGACTCGACCTTGCAGATCAACAGGAAGTCAAAAGCAGAAATCTGCATTTGTAAATCAATAAATTAGGTCAAAAGAGGTGATTATCATGAATTGAGAAACGCCCAGGTTGTAAGTAACCTGACCTTCTCTAGGCAGTTCATTAAAAGCTCGTTCATAACGGACAATCAAAGAACAAAAGCCAGATGAGTGCATAAACGGGATATTAAAAACCGTCATTTACTTTTTCAACATTTTTCTTGACCAACATAGAAGAACATAGAAGATATATTTCTCTCCTTTTTGACATATTTTCCTGCGTCTGAGGATATGTTGGCATTATTTTAGGCTACAACTTATACCAGGCGTTGTAGCAAATGCTCCGAGAAAATACAGGAAAAAAAAAAAAAAGCTCCTCCTTTGGTTGCTTTTTTTTTTAGTGCTCTGCCTGTTTGGATAAATAAAATTACATCTTCAATACTCCAGAACCTGAAGGGTCCATGTCATCTCAATCCAAGTTTAAAGAAACCCTCCTGCTTGTGTTTAGAAGTAGGAGACTTGATGTTTCTCAGAAGAAAGTGTTTCAAACCTGCGTAAACCGAACTGTGTTCCTGCAGTGTGTTGGATGAAGGCTTTAAATTGAATATTCTCCCTCAAACATTTTTCATCTCTGACTTTAACAAACTTAATATTTGTGCCTGTTTATGCCCCCTTTTCTTTCTTCTTTTCTCCTCTCCATCTATCTCCCTTTAAACTCTCCTTCAGACTTCCCGGCCCCTCGGCGAGGGTGTCCACTGCCGGCGGTGACATCCCTCCCAGAGGCTCGGTCAGTGCTGCTGGGAACCGACGCAGTCAGGGCTTCAGCGACAAGACCAAAGCCAACTCACACCTGAACAGAGGTAGGCCTCGTGTACAAACACAAACACACACATATGCAGTATATCTATTTTTATTCTTGGCTTTTAATGCAATCATAGCATCATAAAACTGACTGCTCTAAAAGAAATATCGCAGCACTTAGGACGAATTAAAGGTGATCTGTGAATCCTCTGGGTGCTTTTTGTTATTGCGGTAGAAAATACAAGTGAGCTCTGTTGCTTTGAGACCAAGAGAAGGTGTTAAAAACTGTGGCAAAAAATAATGAATAGCCCCCAGCATGCGGCGTGCACTGAAACAACTTATTGTGAAAACAGTAAGGAATACATGAGCGTAGAATCAAGATGTTTCCAGTGAGTGAGCGGCCTCATTTAATTTTTAACAAGGTTCCTTCATTTGATCCTGAACATTTTATAGAGACAGAAAGAAGAGGAAGAAGAAGAAGAGAGTGTCTCTCTCTTCTTTAGTGTTTGGTTGCTTTTATAAAAAAAAACATTCAGTTGTTGGATGCTGATGTAAATGCAGTAATGGGTTACTACCTAAATGAGGATGGACCAATATTCGTTTTAAATTATTTCAAAGGCCAGTGAAAAAAGTTGGGTTTTGAGATATGCTGTGAAAGAATTTATTCCAGAGAAGGCACGGTCGCCCCTGAGCTCAGAGGACCTGAGTGAACGTGTTGGGGTATAAGGGGTTAAACGTCCTGATAAATAAGAGGGAGCTAGACCATGCAGTGATTTAAAAACAAGTAATAGCATTTACTTGAGGTCGTCTCTCTAGGTTTGACTCCCAGTTACAGGAAATCCTGCAAAAGTTCCTCCTTAGAGTTCTGAACTTCTGGTTTCACATTATTTTGACCTTGATTCCGAGAAATTTACTTGTTTCTTTTTTCTGTCAGTTTGTTATTTTGAATTGAGCCCCAGCGTACCCTTGGGCTTCAGCTGCTATTGTTATGGAGCCACATGAATTAACGGGAGCAAAATTTAGAACACTTTGTTGTAAAACATTAAATTATGGTTGTTGAATTGACCTAAAACTGACCCAGAATGTGAGCGAGAAGAGATTGAAACAGCAGACTTTCCTACAAAATACAATCTTTGCCTCGTTCAATGCTGCAAGAGGCAGAATTTCAAGGTTGTAGACTTGATATACGTTGCTTAAGTGTTTGATGTATTCAGGCTTTCACCAACTATACCAAATATTTCTGACACAGCTGTTCATCTCTTGTGCTGAAGATTCAAAAGAGTTTCATGTTTATCCAAAGAACGGCATCCCTGAAAGGAATGCACCCACTCTGCTGATCTGTTAATGTCTGTTAAAAGAGATAATGAGAATGTGAGATAATGTAGGGAAACAGGAGGTCGTTCCGGTCTGGTAGCTGGAGAGGTGCCAGTTCACTTTTGAGCACTGCTGGGGTGCCCTTGAGCAAGGCACCTAAAGCCCCAGCAGCTCAGGAGCGCTCGCTGTGTGCAGCCCCCTCACTCTGACATGCCTCCATTAGAGAATGTCCACAGGATCCTGTTTGTGCATGTGTGTGTATTTCAGCCTATGTGTGTGTAGCATGTTCAACAACAGAGTGTAAAGATGAATTTCTGCTCGCAGGATTAATAAAGTATATCTCATGTTATAAATGAAACAGGCAAACACAGTGCAGCAGCACACTGTTCCACTCCCATTTACTCTGCGAGAATCATGAACAGACATATTATCTGTCTTATGTTTGCATTCGAGTCAGATTTGTACACTCAGGAGTCTATTCCAAATTGCTCTGACCCAGTTTAACTCCTTCTGCACAGTGTTAATGCTCTGCAGCAAACACACTGTGTGTGTGTGTTTGACAGTTTTTATTTAGTTAGAGCAGTGTTGAAATAGCTTCTGTCACAGCTCAGTGGGCCAAAGCTTTATATAGACTGTGTTAGTGTTCTCAGTCTAAACTCATTACCCTGCATGAGACAGAGAGTTCTGACCGCCCAGAGAGAGAGAGAGAGAGAATCATTGGCATGAAAGTGTTTGTCTGTGTGTGTGTGTGTGTGTGTGTGTGTGTGTGTGTGTGTGTGTGTGTGTGTGTGTGTGTGTGTGTGTGTGTGTGTGTGTGTGTGTGTGTGTGTGTGTGTGTGTGTGTGTGTGTCAGAGCGAGTGTCTGTTGTCTGTGTTTAAACAGTGACAAATTAACAGGGAGCAGCACTGTGGGGAACTTATTCTGATGTGCAGCACTGTTGGAGAAAGGGAGCTTTTTAATGGAAAGTTTAGTGTTGATGAACGTGGTTGGAGAACAAAGTGAACGTGGTAGAGTTAAAGGAATTGAGACATTTGGGGAAGTTTGTTTATATTCATTTGTTGCTGAGAAAAAGAGGGAAAGATGGAAACAACTCCCACACATGTGCTAATGAGCTACAGCTAGGCATCGGTGTATGAAGTCGATGTTTCAAGGGTCATTCAGCGCTTTACCGCTGGATAGAGTTGAAAATCAATGGGAGAGAGAGAGTGGGTAATGACATGTGGGAAACCAGTCACAGGCTGGATTTATTTATATAGCCTCTGCACATTGGGCGTGCAAACTAACCACTAGGCCACCGTCTCCCCTATTTAAATGTTTAAATTATCTTCTTCTGCAGAAAAGCTGTGAAAGAGGCAAACAGCTCACCTGGCTCAACATAAGGTGAACGGACTGTACCTTTAAGAACCTTTAAACTTGATTTATCAACAGATTACATCTTATTTGTTCGATAGAGGGAAAACACAATTATTAAAACCTGTTCAATTATATTAAAAATAACTGTACAGTCATGTTATAGATTTGCTAACAAGGTTCAGAACCCCTCGTGTATCAGGAGTAAAAGATGAAGCAGTAATTGTAGAAGTTTGTTAGCATGGGGTGTAGTACCCTTCTGTATAAAGAGAAAATATTTCAGTATCTGCATTAAAGTGAAGTGTTTATTTTTCAGTCTTTGTGTTTTACGGGAGTTTTACATCACGGCTGATGGCCACCCACCCCGAGTCTGTCTCTGCTTGAAGTTTCTGTTTGTTTGAGGAGTTTTCTTCTCTGCCACTGTCGCCAAGTGCTCGCACATTATTTGCTCTCATTCTGTGACATTATGAAGAGATTATAAAGAGATGCAGTCTGGAGCTGCTCTGCATGAAAAGATGCCTGACTGAACTTCTGTTATGTTTGGCATTATAGAAATTAAATCAACTTGACTGGATTAAGTCGGCAAAGTTCCTCAAAAAAAGACCAAAGCTCATCTAGAAATCAGATCCACTTTGTTAAAAATGGTTTAAATTAACAGAGTAATTACCTCATAAGGTGTGTGTGTGTGTGTGTTTATGAATGTGTGTTTAAGACTTGTAGGCATTATAATTAAGAGCAGGTATGAGTTTCCCTTTTCAACCCCCCTCCTCCTTACCCTGTTGTTGTAATGCTGCTAAGCCCCTGCCCACTGCCACAGCGCTGCACTCCTCCCCCTCCTCCTCCTCCTCCTCCTCCTCCTCCTCCTGCACTCTGTGGATGGTTGGCCATGGTTTGGACCTCTTCCCTCCTCTCCTCTCCTCTCCTCTCCTCTCCTCTCCTCTCCTGTCCATCTCCTCCTCTCCTTCTTTCTCTCTTCCTCTTCTGGACGTCTGCAGCACCCATGAGGTTTGTCAGCATGCTCTTGTAGCTGGTTTTGAACCTGTGTGTGGGTTTAAGGTTCAGATGTTTAACCTGAGCTTTACATTTAACACTTACAGGTTGTTTCACTAGTTTGTTAATGCTGTTGTTGTTGGAGGATATGAACGTATTTACATTTTTGTGATGCCATATTGGAGGATTCTAAAGTGAACATTTCTCATGAAGGATTGTAGAAGTTGTTGCACTTTTTGCTTCACTTGGTGTGAAACTTGACACTGATTTAGATTGTGTTCATAGCTTCAAGGTTTCATTAAAATGTGTCTATTTTTGAATAGACTTCAATTCATTGCCTTAAAATTGAATATTGGGTCATACATGCTAGTCATTGCTGGATGTTATGCGCGCTTGTTGTGAGACAGTGTTGCTGTATGTTCATTTGGTTCGGGGACACCTGCAGCCTGCTTCCATTGTGGGGCCAGATCTGCTCTGTGTCAATGGCTGTGACACCAGAAAGGAGTCACGTCACTGCACGGCTGTACAGTAAGGAGACAGACCTGAATCTTCTCTTCTGCTTCGTGTTAACACAAGGTGACAGAGTCTGTGTGTCCACAGAGTGACACAGAGCAGAGAGACGCAGGCAGGCACAGAAAGCTAAGGGCACCTGTGTGTTTGTGTGTGTGTGTGTGCACGCTTCTGCAGCCCGTGTGTGTGTGTGTGTGTGTGTGTGTGTTTGTATGACCACCAGTGCCTCTCCTAAATGAATTGCTCTCTCTAAATCTGATGAGCTGTAGCGTCACTATTTGAGTGTATTCATGTGGAGAAACTTTAAAAAGTTTCAGTCTCGGCACAAAAGCCGGCTGTCCCTCTCACTTTTTGGAGCACAATGACTGAGGAGAGCGAGCGAAGAGGAGAGAGCGGGCTGCCGAAATCACAACGCGATGAGTAAGCAAACACCTGCGGCTTCAAACTCTGTGCCAATCTGATGTGATTTGTGCAGATTTTTAACAAATTAAACGTCAATGGAGGAATGAAATTAAGCTGACCGAGGAGGGAAGAATCTCTCTCACAATGCTCTCTCTGTGTGCAGCACATGTGGGAAACTTTCTCTGCAGCTTGACATGTTTTTTTTTTGTTTTTTTTTCAGTCTTGCTTTATGTGGTTTGTATGTAAGTAGAGCATTTTCAGGTCAGCAATTTGGTCACTTACTGACTGAGAAAGGTTTAGCTTTATGTCTTGTGACCGGTGCAAACATAAGAGCAGTCGGAGGGGCTTGTGATGTCTGAACAGTGTCAGCCAATTTGACGCTACCTCTTAAGCATTTACTGCCTGTTAGTTTGTGTGTTTGCTCCGCTCACTGGAGCAAAACTGCATCGAGGTTAAAGCATTTGAAGTCGTCAGGCAGAGCAAACATCCCCCTTTCTCTTCAACCCGACGTGCATGCACACAAAGAAAAGTGTTGACACTTGTGTGACATTGCATGCTTTTTCCTTAGCTGCACACATGCATTAACACACAATTGCACACGCACGGACACATGAGTGTGACCATCCATGTAACGAGCTTTGGGTCCACTTTGGCTGATTTCCCAAACACCTTGATGTTATCAGGAGGCTCAGAGAGGGGGAGACAGGTTTTTTTTTTTTTAATGGTAGACAGGAACTTAAGTGGTGGTCTTTTCCCCCTTTGGCTACTCATCTACTGTCATCTTCTGCTCTGGGTTTTATTCTCTAATGACTGCTGTTATTAAGCACTTGAGTCGTAAACACTTAAATTCTTTCAACATGTTTTGTGAAGCAGACGGCTAAAGCGTTGCAGTTTAAGAGGGGCAGTGGGAGGTTTTTTATTTCCAGGATTCGGGCCCCAAGGCTGCACAGGGTCATTAGGTCAGTGACCCATTCGGTTTGCATGTTAGGACTGCAGTGCTGTGTGTTTATTTTTTTGAAGGAAAGTGCTTCCTCGATCGCATTAAGTGCCCTTAATTGGAAGCTGGTTTAAAAAAAATGCTGCCAGATTAGGGACAGATTAATCCAATGTGATAATGTAAGGTTATATTAATTTGTTGCAGGTCTGTATCCATGTGACAGTATTTGTAGTTTGTTGTCTATAAATGTGAACTTTCCACTGTTTCAGGAAGTTGTGCCAAAAAAGAAGACATGTGCGCCACCCTGTGGCCGACTCACAAATGATGTTTTCACACATGCACAAAACTCCTGAAAACGTGCTCAAATATGCAGGATGTGCAAAGATTTCAGGGGCAGAGTCGACTGTATGTGTGCCAATGGTTAATATGTAAAAAGAGCAGTTTGAAAAGAACAATCAGTTTTTAATCATTAGTGATTTATGGACCTCATTGCAGGTTTGCCTCAGATGATTTGATAAAATCCTAGTTTCCATTCCATAAAAGACGTTTCTTGCTAATAACACAGTTGATTGCAAAATAGATTATAAACCATTTATTTATTTTTCATGCAGTATACGATCATAATCTTATTCCAATGCAATGGAAAGCAGACCTTTTCATGGATAAGAATTGGCAACGGGTGATATTTAGTCTGCTGAGCTCAAAGGTACATTTGCAGCTGATGATGTGCTAGCAAAATTCAAAGTTTTTCAGCTGCTGTCCAGTCATCAAATTCGCTCGACCCTGCACATATTATACGCTGACCCCAGTACAACAATGACGTTGGTTTAAACTAAGTTGTGTAAACTGTACACAGAGGCATTGACTGAGTCTCAGTTGCTTGATTACTCATTTTAGACACAGGCTGATGCATTGTCCAGCATTACATCACAGCTGTTCACAGACAGTTTCACTGGAACTTAAAGACAAGTGTTTGATTGTCAGTATAAATCCTAGAGCAACTCAGACTCCATCCACCCAGACCATAGTACGACAAACTTTAATCTGTCTCTTAAGTTTCTGACTCATGTGTTTTTGGAAGCGTTCAGTCTTGTTAGGCATGGTTGTTTGGAGGTTTTGAGTCCACATCACTGCAGTGTCACTTCTGACCCAACACGTTGAAGATTGACCACCTTCCCTCACCCATGGCAACCCAACTGGAGCGTGTCAGCCCCGGTCACTGGGTCCAGTCATGACAAGGACCAGCTCTCCCAGTGTCCAGGGCCTCTCCATGTCCTGCATTTCTCCTTCTGTTCCTTTCTGACCCCAAAATCCAAGCTGACCCCATTCACGGTCAGCACAGCACAGTCTGTCCTGCTAGCCCACATCAAAGCTTCACTCATCCCTAACCTGTAGTGCCAGTCCCCCTCTTATTCTCCCTGCCTGCTCCAGAATCACAGCAGGTCCCCCCTCATTCAGCCGCCTCCAATTGGAAGCCAGCTATTAGCAACCTGACCCACTTTCCCGATTGCTAACTGCTAGCACGGCTAATTGAGCTCTAATCACTTCCTAATGGCTGCATTGTTTCTGGCTGCTCTCGCTAAATGCTAAACAGGGGGAGAGTGGAAAGGCGGCGAGCGAGTGCCTATTTCCAATTAGGGCATGAAAGGTGCCGTAAAAGTGAAATAATGTGGAGAGCCAGTGAGAGAGGGGTAAACAAGCAGGCTGAGAGTTTAATATTCAGAAGATGACTTACTGAGACCTTATGAATAACATGTGATTTTGGCATTTATCGTCAGCATGAATGAGAGAAAACATGAACATGGTGAGAGTTATATGATCATTGAGCGATATTAAAGACAGAATATGTGAATATAAGATATTTTTAGTAGCATCCACATGTATTGAGCACCAAAAGTCTCTGTTTTTTTAAACAATTAGAAAGGAAAGTGCATAGAGTGGGATTAATCTTCAATTTTTTTTCTCTAAATTTTGAAGAGTTGTCTAAAACCAAATCCTTGTGGGGGGCTGGATGGCCAAGTGGCTGTGTCATGCACCCCATGTACAGGTACAGACCATGTGGTCCTCGACGGTCGTGGGCACAGGTCCGGCCTCAGCCCTTTGCTGCATGTCGTCCCCCACTCTCTTTCCTCCCAACATTTCCTGTCTCTCTCTCTTTCTCTCTTCACCTGTTCTATCTAATAAAGGCAACAAAAAAAAAAGTGACCTAAAAGAAACTTACTTCTTTATGCTAGTAACTTAGCTTGATTCTGTTCTTTCAATATAATGTATCTTCATCAAATTGTTCTATTTCATTGTCATTGTATCACTTTCAATTGCTTTCTGGTTGAGAGGCGACTGACTCTACCAACTGGGGGGGGGGCTGACTACAGTGTAAAAATCCAGGGCAATAAAACAGATAACGGATGAATACGAGAAAGAAAACCCTAAATACATTAAAGAAAATCCGATTTACTTCAATTGTTTAATAAGGTTGACTTGTACTCCAGAAATCTGTTGGGCTGCTGTGAAACTGCGATTACTCGGGAGTGACTCAGACTTTGAAGTCTCATGAATTAACAAAAAAGGTATTGTTTAGATGAGGAGTTTTTTTGCAGAGTATTAACAACCTTAACTCCCACGGGTCTAATGTTTCCACAGTCGTATGAAAAGGCGCAGCAGCAGCAGCAGCAGTGACTGGGAATAAATATAAGTCTTTGTGTGTGTATGAAGTGAAGTCAGAGCGCTAAGTTGCAACGGATCTGTTATGGTTATTTCCACTCTTAGCCCGCTCTCTCTCTCTCTCTCTCTCTGAGTGGCCGTTGGTGTGGTTTGAATATTCAAATGTTACTGGTCTGAACTCTGTGCTGCTGGGAGCACCACAATGACAAACCTCAGCATAGTCTTTAACAGTGAGAACAGAGACCTGCAGCAGGGAATTCAGCTCTTGTCTTGCTCCTCCAGTTCTGGGTAAGTCTGCTTGTTGAGATGCTGCTGATTTACTTGGTGCAGGTCATTTCTCTTTGATCGATAAACTCATCATAGCAGTGATGTATGGGATCATGTTTAGTCTGCAAAACGCTCGAATCTCTGCATCAGCAGGTCAAAATGCACATGAATCTCTTGCTTGTATGCAAAAGGGAGTTCATATGACCAGACAGTGATTCTTTGTGAAGCAGAGGGACGCTGCCCAAAAGCAGTCCATATAAGTCCAAGCCTTATAAGAGCTTCTCAGCTCGGCCTGCTTGGCAAGACTTGAAAGCACTTGAGCCTGCTCCTCATTGTTTTTATAAACAGTTAGTGATGGGCTCCTCTCATTGTTAGTGCGGAGAGCTTTATCACAATTTTGGTGGCTAGCCCAGAGAGAAATGGTGGCACGTTTGGCTGGATCCGCACAGACCACCTCCAGGCCCTTATAAGGCCACTTTGTGTGGGGTCGAAGTAGACTCAGCATCTGCCTTCTCTTCTCTCCCCCCCCCCGAGGCCCTCCCTCTTATTCAGGCTCTTCCTCCTCGTCTCTATACCTTCCTATCTTGTTGTTTAATAAATTGTCTTTTCCCCCCTGTTGCAGATTCCTCAGAGGGCTTGACCTCACAGCCTTCGGTGATGACTGAGCATGCTCCGTCGTCCGCACTGACCGTCAGCTCCTCCACCAGCATCCCAGCTGCTACCTCCGCCCTGAGTCCTCCCCCGTCTTCGTCGTCCTCCTCGTCGTCTACAGCCATCCCCCAGCCCAACAGCAACAGCAAGCCCTGGAGGAGCAAATCCATGAGCTCTAAGAACGCCTCCTCTCCTTCCACCAGCACCTCGGCGTTGTCCGCCATGCAGTCAGTAAAGCAGGAGAAGGAGTCCTCCAGTAAGGCTGCACCGGCGAGTGACGCTCCTCCTAAGGTTGTCGCTCAGAAGTCGATGCTGGAGAAGCTAAAGCTCTTCAACAGTAAAGGAAGCTCCAAATCTTCCAGCTCCTCCAATGGAGTCGGGGCTCAGACTGATAATGCTGCCCTAGCCAGGCAGCTCAGTGCGGGGCAGGTGGAGAGAGCTGAGACAGGCTCCAACACCGACCCCCTGGAGGACAATGACGGCAACGTACGGCCGGGAATGAACGGTGCCAGTAATGGGACGGCTTACGGGTCTGCGCCCTCAGCAGGTACGACTGTCGCCACAACCGCCAGCAGCCCCAAAATCGCCCTGAGGGGCATTGCCCAGCGCACTTTCAGCAGAGCTTTAACTGCCAAGAAGAGCTCCGTCAAAGGCACAGAGAAAGAGAAGGACAGAGGGAAGGACAAGGAGAAAGGGAAGGAGGTGGGGAAACGTGTCTCAGTCCCTGACAGGACCGAGCTCAGGGGGGAGGAGCCTAAAGAGGAAGCGGCACCTGTAGCTGCAGACACAGACAGTTCAAGCAAAAGGACCTCTAAAATCACCAGCTTCATTCCCAAGGGGGGTAAAGTGGCCAAAAAGGAGAGCTCCACCCCTGCACACAGCGGAATACCAAAGCCAGGAAGTAAAGGAGTCGGAGGGAAAGCTTCCTCAGCGAAGGAGGCGGGGGAGAGGCCTCGGAGCATGCGGCTAGGAGGGGGTCTAGTCATGCACCGCAGCGCCCTGGACAGAGACAGAGACAGAGACAGCAGACACTCCAGCTCCACTTCCAGCCTGGCCTCCACCGAGGGAAAAAGCAGCGCCGCCACGGTGGCAGGAGGAGGCACTACACAGAGCACAGCCAGCAACACTGTCAGCGTGCAGCTACCTCAGACTCAACAGCACCACAGCCACCCCAACACGGCCACCGTTGCACCTTTCATGTACAGGTGACACCACTTATAATTAATTAAAATGAATGTTTTTGGCATTGTGGGTAATGTAGGCTGCAGGTTTATGACGATGAAAAAGAGATTTAGGCTGGGAGTGAGATCCATTTTTCAGCATTTTCAAGATTTTTGACACCAAGTGGTTAAAAAAACGGTAGCAGGAAAAAAAATCCTGATGGTTGGACGTGGCTCCCAGCCTGAATAACCCTGGTTTTAACCCTAACCCTTCATTTTATAGTTGTCACATTTGTTGGATTTCATACTTTGACAGCTGGTAAAAGTTGGAAATCTAAATCCATCCATGTGTGCAAACCCAGAGCAGTCACATCTGTGCATGCACATGTGCGTGTGTGTATGTGCAGAGTGTACTTTCTCCACGTGTGTGCTCATGTATCTGTGCAAATATGTTCTGATGTTGTGTGCCTCTGACCTCTGGTCCTGCTCCCAGTGTGATAAGGAAGGCGGTCCCCCTCGTTCTCAATGAGGCCTTTCTAGCAGAACCTCATTAGCCCTCCTGACGCTTCCTGTGCTGCTGCCCTCTCTCCCTCTGTACATCCTGACCTGCAGCTAACTGACCCCACCTCTCCAAACACCCCCCATCACTTTGCTGTATACCTGTCAGGTAGCATTAGCAGCAGGATTACAGCACCTCCACCTGTCAGGAAGAGTATGTTTGACAGAAAATAGGAAAAAAACGTATTGTATTATGTATTTAATGTTCAATTTGACTTTTTTTAACTCCTGCAAAAGACTGGATATAACAAGAAATAAAGCTGAAGTTAAAAAAGACATAAAAGTTGTGAATGCATGAAAATAATCTTCATTTTGAATCGTTATTAGCTCGGGAAATCAGACTTTAGAGACATTTTGGATGCTAACAATCCTTGCAGTTGTGTGAGAGGTGCTCATTGGCTCAGACTGGCTCACAGAGAGGGTGCACAGTAGCCAACGGGGCTAAAGTCTGAGATCAGGCAAAGGATGTGTGTCACCCAGGCATTCAGACGTCATCGTCTCAAAATGCACTAGTCGGGGCAGCGGCTGTACTCTATTGATTTTATTCTTCAAAGACAAGCGTCACTGGCATTCAGGGCTTAGCATGCGTTCATTTCAGGACCCCCCCCCCCACCAGTCACAAGACTTCACACAGCAGATTTAACTTTAATCAGGTTTATCCCTCTTTCGTGACAATTTGCTGAATATTAGGCCTCTGCTAAATGCACAATAATTCAGAATCGATGATATGCCCCCTCTTTGATCCCTTGCATAATTTGTTTTCCCAGGTCCCAAACTGATGGCGAGGGGACGGCGAACACCGAGACCGGCTCAGGAGGAATAGGAGGGGACGTCTCCTTCAACAAGAGCGGCCAGCTCTCCATCGAGGACCTATCAGGTGGGAGCTCACTTACAGACCAGGGTCAGAAACATGTGTTATTGTTCTGGCTTTAGTTTTTAAGCCTGTTTCTTTTGTCTCTTGCTCAGGGGAGGACCCAGAGACGAGGCGGTTACGTACGGTAAAAAACATCGCTGACCTGCGGCAAAACCTGGAGGAAACCATGTCCAGCTTACGGGGAACTCAGGTCTCACACAGGTAAGAGTCGAATGCATGACGGTTTCACTTGGACGCTTCCTGCTCTGTTTTTGAAGAAGGTTTCTGTTGGATGATTATGTTGACCTCTTTAACATCCTTATTTAGATTTAGATATTGTGATTCATTTTATTGTAAACTTTTTAACATGTAGGAAAATGAAATCTCATCTCAGGTGAGTTACACATACAGTGGGTGACAGAAGAATTCATGATGGATGTGTTACAAACTGTAATCCTCAATACAAGCCGTGCATGTTGTGTTTTTTCAAAATGCCTTGGAAATGTAAAGAGACGTAAAAAAAATGGAGTAAAGGGAATTAATTAGGGATGGTAAAAGTCAAAGCATTATTCAAGTGGGTGAAAGGTTTCATTTTCACCTTGTCAATCCAGCATTGTTCATAATAGAGTTTATAAAACGAGCTGCAAGTGGCAAACAAAACTCCACTGTTTGGGGATCATCAAAGTGTAGCGCCTTTCAATAGCTGCCACGGCTGAGTGGTAAACAGGCTAAATCAGGCCAAATGTTTGGGATTTGTGTCAGCAGCTGAGCTGCCTCTTGGTCAGCAGACTGTGTCTGTCCAGGCTCACAGGTATTACCTTTTTTTTTTTTTTTTGCCGTCTCATCCTTCTTTTGAGGCATGTTTCACTTTGATCACAGTGCATGTCCTTCACGTTGGCTTGGATTCAGATTAAGCTTTAATCTGGGTCCCTCTTTCAGAATTTTGACCTCTGGTCCGGCCTCACGTCTCAGTGCTGACCCGGCTGTCTGGATTTAGTTTTCCCTCTGTTGTGAAGTGACTGTGTCCTTTTTTGTTGTTATCTACACTAACAAAGGAGCTCTTCACTTTACTTTCTACCTGTCTGTGCACCTGGCCAAGGTTGGCCTTGACCCATGAAGCAATCCTTGTGGTTTTTTGTTGTGATCCATATTTGTGATCTCCATTATTGGACAGTTTTAGACAATTATCGGAGAAAACTTGTATTTATTTAAAGCTACACTTTGAGATCTACCTCAAGGTCATGAGCAGGAATCATTTACTGATTTTCTATATCTGAGTATAACTGAGATTAATATTTGAGATATAAAGAATAGAAAATAAATACCAATTATTTCATCATGGATTTCTCAGATCTGTCTGCACCTGTTTTACAAATCTACTTAGAAATAAAGCTTCAAACAGAGGGAGCAGCCAAATCAGCAGTGCAGGGTTAAGTATCAGTGAGAATACATTTCACTGACTCAAATATTAAGCAATATTTTTCATTGAGCTCAGGCCAATGAAATGTTCAGTACCAAGAACTAGAGCCTGACCGTTAGGGGATTTGTGGGGCCGATACCGATACCGATAATTGGGCGAGAAGAAAATCTGATAGCGATATATCGGGAGATATCTTTCTTTGATCTACACATTTATTACATTGATCCCTCGAAAGCAGTTGTCAAACACTTGTGGATAAGATATACATTATAATGAAGACGAGATGGTCACTCATCTGGAAAGTAACTGAGCATGAATGTGCATCACCGCTTGACATTCTGAGAGTGATAATAATTGTTATAATCCATACAGCGCCCTCTGCTGGTGAAAGAGACTGAAACTCAAATAAAATGCGATTTGACTGCTGAATAAATCTAGTTATATCGGCACATATCTACGATACAATTACCCGACACCGATAGTAACTGGATAAGCTAATATCAGCTGATATTATCGACTGGACGATTAATCGGGCTCTACCAAGAACAAGGTTGGGGCTATATGCATGCAATGAAGTAACTGCCAGCAGGGCTTCACGAGAGACAAACCTCAGGGTTTAAAAAAGATACATATTTAAACTAGAATATATTTCTTCAGTTGAGTTTATTTACCACCAAAGATAGCGAAGATGTGCGTGAACCATCCATTGCAGAACTTAAATTAGTCCATTACAGCACTGAGTGAGTGTCAGGCCTTTTCCTTTCTCTGCAAATTAAAATTATAATAACCTTTTAAAAAAACAACCAACATGTAAATATAAGTGTTGTTCACCATGTTTGATTAACCTCTAGACGAGTGTTGAATGAGAGTTTATATTTTGTCTCTACCCGCTCAGCACCTTGGAAACCACGTTTGATGGCAACGTCACGACAGACGTCAACAGCGGTGGAGGAGGCAGCAATAACAGCGCGGGGAGTCGGAGCATCCTCAGCCTCACTTCTACCCGCCCCTCCCTGTCGTCATGGCGACTGGGTCAGTCCAGCCCTCGTTTGCAGGCGGGCGATGCCCCCTCTATGGCGAACAGTTACGGGGGCCGGGCGGCGGGCGGGCAGGGAGGGCGATACCTCTACCCCGGGCATCTCAGACGGCAGCTGGCTGGCCGGGGAGGAGCCCTCTGCAGCGTGGACCTCGGAGACAGAGCCGGAGACGACATGGACCTGGACAGCATCTCCATGGAGGTCACAGGATACATGAGCGACGGAGACGTGCTGACCAAGAACGCAGCACGCACTGATGATGTCACCAGCGGGTAAGAAGATTTTTTTACTGAGGATGCTTTTTAATCCTACACACAGATTGTTATAGTTGTAAAATAACTGATGTATGGATTGACAGGAAAAACTACTCAAACACAGTTTTGGTCATAATGAGAAGTTCAGTCCTCCAGTATGAGAACACACTGTTTGTTTTCATCCTCATAATTAGAAAAGCTTTGTGTTTTTTGCATTGTTGGCTGCACAAGACAAGCATCTTGACTACGTCACGCTGGGATCAGAGAAGACTAGCCACAGGCATTTCTTTTTTCAAGATTTATTTTTAGGGCTTATTGGATTTATTTAGGACAGTGTGTGACAGAGTAAGAAATCGGGGAGAGAGTGTGTTGAATGACATGTGGGAAAGGAGCTGCAGTCCGGCCACCAGCTGGGAGGACCATAGCATCCGTACATTGGGCGGGACGTAACCGCTAGGCCATCTGCGCCCAAATATCCTTTTTTTTTTTTTTTTTTAACCATCAACAATTTAAGGAAAATAAAAAGTGATAATTTAAATGTCAATCACAAGTTACAACACTCACCCTCAGAAAATGAAAGTTTCATGCAACATGTGCGATCTCTTTTGTTGATCAGTGGAGGAAGACACCAACTCATCATGTTTCAAATGATAACTTATTTATAACTCCAGCTGCGGTGCACTTCATGAAGAGTTGCTTACTTGATGCACTGAGCAATAACCAAGTTAACACAGAGCCTGATTTTGTTTTATACTGTATATCGCATCAAAAACTGCTAGGTTTCTTTTGACTCTGCCTTTGTATTTCATTGGACCATTCCAGCACAGGACTGACCCAGAGACAGACAACCACACACGTACACTCGTACTTACTGACAATCACCATGTTCATGATATCAGATCATTCAAATCAAGTATGATTGATTTCTTATCAAACAAAAAACAGATTAAATAGAGAAAAAAATCAATATCAATACATTCATTTAATTTATATGGACACATAGGTAGACTGTGAGTTATTTCCAATGCTCACCAGAAGAGGGCAGTAGTGTGTCCTCTTCTCTGCAACTGCCAGATAACATCCAACAGTCAAGCCTCAGTGTTGTAAGCAACATTTATTCTGCACAGTTAAGTTCCCACAAGTATCCCATCCGTGTGTGTGTGTGTGTGTGTGTGTGTGTGTGTGTGCGTACAGTAATGCTGATACACTGATAACCTGTTTATTTGCTCCCTTAAAGCCACTGTCCGTGTTGTAACAGGCCCCCATGCATACCTGGGCTGTCACACTGTGCAATTTAAACCTCTATGCTCATCGTTATTATCAGATGAAGTTCTAAAAGGCGCCAACTCGCCCTCAGATGGCATCGCAAAGCCAGAGACACCAGGGTCTGCTTCAGGGATTGAGTCAAGTTCTAATGAATGCAAATCCCCCCCCTCACAAAAAAAAAAAAAGAAACCTATGAGCTCATCTAAGAAAGGCGATAAGAAACCCACATCTCTTAAAAGCTTGAGTGGGAATGACTTCCTCTGGGCTCTCTGGATTTGAAGTGATTCAGCAGCCCTCAGGCTGCTGCAGCAGTCGAGGGAGCAAAGTGCTCTTGAAGTACTTGATATGTCTGAATCCGTCTGAGCAGACAAAAGGCCGAGCCACAGGCACACCTGGACAGGCGAGTGATTGAACAGGTGAGCAGAGACTTTTGCTTGCTTGAAGACATCCAGACACCCAGGCTGGCTAAAACTAAGAAAAAGGCAAAGGCAGATATAATCAGAATCAGGAATACTTTATTAATCCCCAGGGGTGATTTTGGTCGTGTCAGTTGCTCTTTTACACATAAAAAAGGACATAAAAATAAAAAGGGATTTCAAAAATGTTAAGCAAAAGCAGAGGATTGAACAGCACAGATGTTAGATACGATACGCTTTATTGTCCCTTTCACCTAACCCTGAATTGCTCCTGCTGCTTCCTACGACGCATGCATGTGTATGTATGGATTAGTCACTTCTGATGGTCACTTCACACAGCAGCCTCTGACATCAGTGTGTGAATGTGTAGGTGTGATCTGCAGTGTAAAAGTTCTTTGACTAGTCAGAAGACTAGGAAAGCACTATACAAGTTTAAGTCCATTTAGATAATAAGATAATATGCATATCAGGAATAAAAGTCCTGTATATTTAGTCAAATAGCCCTACGCTACTGTATTTCTATGTTGGCCATAACAGTCGTACTAGTGGCAAATATTTAAAAGTTTAAGAACCACTCGGTCGAGGGTCCAATCAGTTGAGCGTCTAAGGGTTAAATAATCACTGACCTGTTGTGATCACTGACCTGTTTACATGCAGCACTGCACACTCGAAAATAAATAAATAATAGATAGATGCTGTAGATAGTTTGTGCTGCATTTGATGATTATCTTCATGTTTAATTTCTCTCTCATTGAGAAGTTTATCAATAATTGAGTCCAACATTTGTAGACGTCTTTGTGTAAAATGCCTTTCACACAAGGTGAAGCATTCTAAACAGACACAGATGGATGACATCCCCCCCCCCTCCCCCCTCAACCCCTCATACCCCTCCACCCCCTCTCTGAACCCTCAGGCTGTGCAGCGGTTAGCTCCATCACAATCCTGTTAGCACCCACTAACTGCTTCTCCCACACATGGGGATGGAGGGGGGATGTTAACAGCAGTATATCTCACAATACAACTCTTTACCTTCACTTTAAAGTAAAGCAGAGTAAAGGAGGAGTTCACAAAAAATCTCCAAAGAAACGTTCTTGTACCTGTAGTGGCGTCAAGACATGCAGACATTTTTGGATTATTTGTCGATCTTACATGATCTCTGACATGTTTTCTTTTTCCTGAGTAGAATGGAGGTTAATGGAGTCTGTTGTTGCATGATCCTGCAACAGTGAGAACCTGCATGCAGGAAATTGAATGGCAACATTTTTTCTTTCAAAGGCAAAAAGAGATAGTCTCTTAAAGTCATTCAAAGGTGCATAAAGAGAGTGTTTTGAATCCGTTGATGCACTTTCTGATTCATATAGAGAGAGATTGGGATGCATGCATTATAACTGTAGTTTTGACTGATCCAGAGCAGTATATAAAGATGAATTAGCGACTGTGTAAGATATATTTTTTACAATTTGCATGGTAAGGTACAAAATAGATAAAGAGCTGAGACTTAACGAGCTGCTCTTTGCTGGATGCTTTCAAGAGGATGTTAAGTGACTTGGAGGCGGACACATCTGGCTGCAGATGTTCTCCCTGATGTGTTTGTGGATGGTCGTGACTATCATTTGGTGTTTAAATTAGTTATTTGTGTCTTTTAATGTCTAATAATGTGTTTCGGGATTTGTATGCGCTGCTGCCTGTCCTCAGCCTGGAAACTCTTGAAAAGGATTTTTTTTCTTTCATCGCAACGAGTTTTCTTCCTGTTTAAATAAAGGTTAAAGAAATAAGTTGATTCAACAGTTTTGTCACAGAAAAACTGCTCTCAGGATCTGGGATTGTCTTTTTTTTTTAAAGGGATAAAAAAAATTCACCAAATGTTCTCCCTTCCCAGCTCCCTAATTGTTCGTACTTCCTGCTTTTTATCTCATTGCAAATACAGATTTTTCAGCAATGCCAACACTTAACCTTTAACTCTGGGGACTCATTTTCCAAAAATGTCATTTATGAATAAAGTCATTAACTGAATCAATAAAAAAAACCAGCAGAAAATCAATAAAAGATGAAGAAAAAAATCGGTAGCAGCTTCAAGCATTTATAAGCAAGATAACCAGATCAGCATTTATCCACCTTGATAGTTAATTTATTTAGTCTCCTTTTAGCCCTTAACCTCAGACAACATGATGGATGACACCACATTCAGTATCTGCATCAGTTTCCTCAAAATCTACAACCCCCACTTCAGTTTTCCCCTCTCAGCTTCCCTGTCCCCTCAGAGACCAGGACCCTCCTCGGCTCGGGGGTATGTTGCCCCATCTACCCCCTCTGCCCTCCCCCTTCCCTTCCTCCCGTTCCCTCCTCCACCTCTCCCAAACAGACCCAACCTCCAGCCAGGAGGGAAAAGCATGTGGAGCCGAGCGGAGAGGCTGCATACCGACACACAGCTCCGACAGAGCAACACACACATGGACACACACACACACACACACACAGGAGAGTTCAGTCACTTCTGACCTGATATCACCATGATCCAACACACTCACACCTGCTGATATTGTTAACAAAACAGCGGATCTCACACTGATAACAGACAGTTGAAAAAGGACACTTTGCGTTGGAGATTTTTATCAACAGGAACCCTCACCTGGACTTGTTTATTTTGCTTTGGACTCACAGTGTGACCATGTTTGAGGCAGAAAGGTACGTCACAGTCTTTTAGAAATCTCTTTTTGCGAGTGTTTGTGTTTTTTCCTCCAGACCGTGACATTTTGTGAATCCCCCCCCGTCAGCACCAGTGAATGCATTCTTCATAAAGCAAATATTTCTGTAGTTTCATTGACTCAAGAAGTTTAGCTTCTGTTTGGTGCACGGCTGTATAAACTTGAGCCGGCTACTCTGTTTCAGCCTATAAACTGTCTTGTTTGGACACGTTTCTGCTGCTGCTGCTGCAGGAGGTTACAGGTTAACAGACATCTGGAACAGGACGACAGGGAGGCTCTGTTACTTATTAGTGTGAAGTGTGTGTGTGTGTGTGTGTGTGTGTGTGTGTATGGGTGAGATCGTGGTCATCGTCAAGGTGACTTTGCTTTTGGTGATGATGGATGCTTACCAAAAGGGGACAGCAGACCCCCCTCAGAGTCTTTCTTCTGTCTGAAGAGGATTGATGCATTTTTCATCTGCTCTCATTGTCCCCCCCTTGTTATCGAGAAAAACTGCTTCACTTGACAAATCTGTTAACAAGGAGGGAAACAGTGTTGTTATTGCTGCATCCGTCTGATTCACTGTTTGATTGCTAAAAACATGGGTCAAGATCTCTATAACCTTGAATCTGTTGATGAAGCAGAAGTGATGGTGAGGATTTAGGCAGGTTTGTTGCACATTCAATTACGGATGATCGACAAAATACCTTCAAACTAATAAAATATATCAATAGAGTAAAAGACAAAGACCCAGACTCACATGCTTGTCACCATTTTAGTACGTGTTCATGAATACTTGGTTTTCCTATTTTGAAGTTAAAGGGGACATATTACGAAAAATCCACTTTGACAGTGTTTTTAAACATTTATTTGGGAAACCTGAGTGTCTACCGACCCACAAAATGTGAAATAAATCCATCCAGTCCTTTGTTTGAGGTCTGCTTACGTCTTACAACACAGAGGAAAATTCTCAGTTTCAAATTAGCCACAGTGTCACAGTGGGATTCTGTTAAATAAAATACCCTCCCCTCCCCTGGTATCTCGACCCATGGACTCCACCCCCAGACTAGAACAAACCTTTTGCACAGGTTACAGGTTTTTATTCTCACTACAGAGGAGTGATGTCTACCAGGAAAACTCAGGGGGGGGTCATTACATTTAAAGAGACACACACACCAACACGGAGCGTTCTGAGAGAGCTGGTTTATACAGGGTCACAAACCTCCTCTGGTGCTTGATTCATGTTATATTTTGACCAAAGCACAGCACAGATGTTTCATTTAGACCACAGGGGACTGTTTGAAAAACCGGAAAAAGGGGGATAATATGTCCTCTTTAAAGAAAAGTAGATGAGGGGAGAACATCTTACTCTCAGTGCCATGTAGAGGGTAAAATATTTGAGAATAAAATCAAACTTTCAGTATGATTCTTAGGTGTAAGAAACCATGAATAAGGAGGATTGGTCACGTTGTCTTGTCTTAAAACTTAATAATATCTCAGGCCCATGTTGCTGAGAATCTTAAAGTTATTCATCTGGATTTAAAGGTTGTTAAAAGATGACATGCATGTCCTCTTCTTCCTGAAGTTTGTGCTCTTTCTTCCATTGTAAAAATCAACATCTAAGTCTAGTTTGGAGTCTTAGTGATGGTCAGCAGTCCACCACCAGCTTTCCTCAGAAGATAGCCGAGGTCTTTAGTGCGTCAAAGTATTGATAAGGAAAAGTACATCTGGTACATTCACATCTGCTTCTTCAACTCAGTGCTGATATGTATCAACTTTTATTCCAGTTTGTTTCTATTTACATGACTAGTGGCAGTTCCCCTCACTTCACTTCAACAAGGGTTTTTTTTTTTTTAGCTTCTGGTAGCTCATTGTTTTTGGTTTACACTCCACAAAAGTATCTTCAATAATCCTCACTTCCAATTAAGAGAAAAAGCTCAACCAGGATTAAATCTGACTGATTGACAAGGTTAACAAGTTGGGTCACATGATAAAACATGTTGCTGCTACAGAGCCAGGTCATTTTCTCAGGACGTTTGCAGAGACTAAAACTGAGCTACAAGGAAGGCGAGCAAGACTTTTAAAAAATGCTATAGAGTTCAGAAACTTCTGGTAGTGTTGCTGTGACGTCAAAATCACATCTTTGACTGAAACACCTCACAAATATTGAATCTTTTCAAGTAATTACGTCATAATCATACAGTACTTGCAGCTGTGAGCATTAAAACATTTGGAGTTTGTTGAGCATCTGCACACGTTTGCTCCCTGCTGAGCGACTCCTGGTTGCCGTTAAGTTTCCGTCCTGCCGCTCAGATGCTGATTCTGTTCGACTGCAGGTTGCACAAAGGAGCTCTGTCCTTAGTGCACACTGTACTGCGTGTATACTGTATATACATGTCGGTATAAAGGTGTGTTTGTGTGTGTTAGGTTCCCTCTCGCTGAGATCTGCGTAGAGATAACACTGAGAGTGTTTTAGCGGTTTGGGCTTATTTTTTCTACTCACGCAGAATCATCACTGACCCACACAGACACCATTCAGCGTCTCAACCAGCCCCGCCTCAGCTTTTAAATCAGCAGACATTTCATTAAGTTACATCTGGGCTAAATGAGTCAATATTTAGCTCCATTAGGGATCTCCTCCTCGGGTAAATGTTTGGGGAATTAGCCGGTGTTGTTTTAGTTTGAATGGGAATGTTTGTGTAAGTGTCCGAGGCCTCTGCATCAGACTGCAGACTGTAACGGTCAGCCTCCCACTCCCACAACCAATAAATCAAGGCTTTAAGAATTACATTTTCCGTCATGAACTGGGGTTGAACGGCCTGCATAGCCTGCTGAAGCGTCTTTTAATGCTCGGCCAGTCAATCAATCATAATATCCTGACCTGGAATAAATGATGCACTTTGTTTTTGATATAAAAAAAACTTCCTCTGTACGCTGAGCTGCCACTGTTTTATACAGTCTGCTGTTGTTCACCACTGACCACATGAGACAAACGAGTCTTCAGCGTGATGGTTCGGTCTGTGTGTGCTTGTTTTTTTCTCCTCCGTTTGACCCTGATTGATTGATGAGGGCTTTGCTTCAGCCGGAAAACGATGAATGTGTCCCCCCCCCTCCTGCTCTGTACAAGACAAAAGCAGCACTATGAAGAAGAACAGTGTCCTTTCTCTGAGCCCTTTAATTGTGCATCTCTCTTCTTGTTGACTGTATCTGTAACGGGCTTTGTTGTGTTTTGCAGCTACTTGACTGACGGAGGGTTGGGACTGTACACGCGACGCCTTAACCGCCTCCCGGACAGCATGGCCGCCGTCAGAGAGACGCTCCATCGGAACACGTCGTCGGGACAGGGAGATGCTGACAGGTAGGTCTGAAACAGCTTAAAGGAAAAACATGTTTTAATGATCTGTTGTGAAGGTCAGTTAATTTCAGAGCTGTATTACATCAAGATTCTTCGTTTTGAAGAAACCATATCTATTTTTGTCTGATTGGAAATCTCCCAGCTCTCAGATTTAATTTTATTTGCAGCTTTTTTTATTTTATTTGCAAGACAGGAAACATGCACAAAAGTTGCTGTTTCGTCCTGCAAAGTCACTTTAGACATGTTATTTAACTCTGCAGGTTGCATTCACTTGGAGATGCAGTCTTTGCAAATTTCAGCTCGGTTGATCATAGTGACCCTTCTATAAACTTTTCTACCTCTGCATTCACTCGGAGATGCAGTTTTGGCTCATTTCAGTGCACCACCTATGTTAAGCATATTGTGATACTTATATTCTGCTGATGTCCTTATTTTCCCAGAATGCCTTTAGAGTGCTCACACTGACCATGCTGTTCTTTCTGTTTATGCCGTGTTGTGACGTTGGAAATTGAAGCTCTGTTGAGTCATCTGTTGGCCACATTGAACTGCTTGTTAAGATGACAGTGAAAATTCTTGTCTTGGAAGTTTTTATGAGTCCTGATGCAGGGAAAAAATAAGTTTAACATCGCAGCTTTGCACATAAAATGTAGGAAAAAATATTATAAGCAAGCTTTGTAAGGAGTTAAAACAGAATTCATAATGAACAAAAAAAACAGCAGAATCACCATCTCTCGTCTTGATGATTAAAAAAAAGATGTATCGCTCTGTTTCACAGAATGGTCTTGCACAGGTTTTGCTCCGACTTGTGCCACAGGGAAGTATGATGTAACTGAGCTTTGTGCGAAACACCACACGCCGCTGCTGACGAACCCACTGCTCCTAAATGTCAGAGCACTTCAGTCCGACACATGTAGGTATCGCGAGGACGCGTCGGTCTCAGCGTGTAGTTCAGTGTGAGTGATGACGCCGTCGTTCGGTGCAGTCTTTGTCCTGTCACAGTGATGGAGAGGGATTTAGCTCCTGGTTAATTGACAGACGGAAATGGATGAAGGCCGTGCATGGACCACGAGCATAGAGGCATGTGGGGGGGGGGGGGGGGTGGTCGAAAGAAAGCGAAAGAGAGGGAGAATAGGGGGGAGGGAATATGCTTATAATCAAGATGGACTGAGGTGGTTCCAACAATAAGTGAAGGACAAACAAGCTGTAACAAAGGCCTGGCTCTAAAATATGACCACAATGATTTGTGAAACTTATTTATACTCAGCGATCATCAAACTGTGGACAAATCTGGGGTAAAAAACTATTTTCTTTGTGCTTTGATACTTTTTAGACTGTGCAAAGCAAGGTCAGTCTTCGAGTCTCAAACTGATGTGTAACACAGACGGACATGTTGACGTGTCTTGCAGAAGTCCTGAGTGCTCTAAGCAGCTTTTTCAGTAAATCCTCAGGTGTGCCTAATTTCCTGTCTTCCAGACTTTTGACCTCTGCCCTCCTGCTGCCTCTTTACCCTGCACGCACACACACACACACACACAAACACACACACACACACACACACACACACACACACACACACACACACACACACACACACACACACAAACACTCAGCTTTCCACATTAAACTCCCCCAGCCCTTAGGTGGGACTTAACACAAACTGTCCCTCTCCTCACCTTTCATCTCTCCCCTCTCCTCGCCCCCATTTCTTTCTCTCTAACCATGCAGGACTCGGTCTATCCCTCCTCTCTCCTTTCCTTTCCCTCACGCTTGTTTTGATTAGAGACTGCAGCATGAGAAGAAGAAACTAAAAAGCAATTAAATGATAAAAGTTTGAGGGGGGATTTTTTTTAACGTTTTTTTTCCATCTCTGTTTGATTTTGTGTCGCTTTTAAGTTTCTCTCTGAGGTTTAATTGGCCGAGGAGGCAGATGTTATGTTCCTCGACCAGCTTCACTTTCAAGATCTTCACACAGCTTTCATACGATTAGAGAAGAGGGCGAGGGTGAACATTAAGAAGGGATGAGCTGACTCCCCTCCTCCTGCCACCCAGAACCTCCTCCCCCCCTGAAGGAATGTCTGATAAATGTGCTTACTGCTTTCAGTTTGGGATTAATTAGGAGAGGTGGAAGCGGCAGACAAAGAGCATTAGCATAACAAACGGAAAGGCCGTGGAGCTGGAGGGCTGACTTTTGTAAAAGATGAAGCCAATTTAATACCTGACAGGGGGGTTAATGGTGCATTTGGTGCAGGGGGTTGAGCACCTTATTCTGCACATGATATTGGGATGTGTGTGTGTGTGTGTCAGGTGAAGTTCTGAGCTCAGATGTGTGCAGTCAGTGTTTGTACACTGGGTGTGTGATCCATCTATAAAAACACTGCTGTAGTTTAAAAGCTTTTTTACATCCCTCATGTTTGTGATCAAGCAGAGCCTGCTGCAGGAGTGGGGGGGGGGAGGGGGGGGGGGGGGGATGGGGAAAGGTGTTGGGTGTCACAGTGGCATTGGGGCAAAGCACCTTATGACCCTTGAATGAGGAGGTCACAAGCTTCAAAGGTTAGAGGCGCAGAGTTTGGAGCATTTCTAAAACTGTTAAGTCTGCACGGTTTAAAACCCTCCAGATCAGACCGAACCTGCACTAATGAGGAGCATGAAGGTCGAGCAGAACGCAACATCAAACGGCTCCTTCAGATAAAGAGAACAGCGATTAAAGTGCATATCATTTTATCACGTGAGATGGAGACTGATGTGACAGCTGAAACTGCAAAAACCAGTCAGACCAACTGTCACATGCATGCAAAACAGTGTGGTGGAGGAAGGTACGGAGTCACGGACAACATGACATGTGAGGCTCAGTAAACAAGCAGAGACAATAGACACCAGAAACCCTGTGTGTGAGCGTGTGTGTGTGTGAGCGTGTGTGTGTGTGTGTGTGTGTGTGTGTGTGTGTTGGCATGCTTTTCCCTGTCATTTATCCCTGCAGCAGGAGGAAGAGGAAACAATCTGTAACCGTCTGTCTTCTGATTTGAATTCTCTTTGTTTAAGCAGACAAAGGAGAGGTCTCTGTGGTGTGAAACCGCTGTAGCGGCGAGTGTTAGAGCGACCTCCCCCCCCTCCCTCACTCACTCCCTCCCTTAATGCTGAGGCGTTGAAGATATAATTTGTCTTTTCCAAACAAGCAGGAGACACAAAGAATAGAGCACAGCGGAGAAGCCTCTCAGGTTAAGGCTGATGACGGATGCCTTCACATTAAAACGTACATAAATCTGTAAAATGAGGAGGCAGGGTCATAAAGGATCCTACTCATATTCAAGAATTTTATACAAATGGTCTATTTCTTCAATCTTTACGCCCCTCTTAATGGTTTCTGAACACATGCAGATTTGCTTTAGAGGAAGCTAAAGGGTACTCTTTTGTCTTTCTGTTGTCTAAAAAGAAGAGACAGATCATTTAAACAGTAAATAGAATCTCTTTTCTGGCCTAGTAGTCATGAATAAAATGCTTAAAACACACCAAAGCAGGGACATAAACTATAAAAAACCCCACTCAGTCTCACAAATACAATCGTAACACACTGACTTTTTAAGGTAGAAGCAACTTTGCATCATCATGACGAGGTCTGACTATGAGCTCTTTGACAGAGGACGTAAAATCGTCATAACAAGACACACATGCTTTAGTTGAAAGAGTCCTGATGTTAGCTGCAGATGAAACAAATGAAAGAGAAGAAAAATGCAACTACTGAATGAAACTACTGCATGAAAACCACCAGTGAGCAAAAAAGAAACAAGTCTTCAGATCGTTAAAAATGGTGAGCAGTGTTTCCTGAAACACAAGAAAACGTCCTCAAATGTTAAGTGTTATATACAACCAGGAAATATTTATTTCCCTGTCCAAAAGTGGCAAGCAAACCAAGTTTTTCTCCCTCAAGGAACTGGCACCTGAGATTGTTTTCATCTAATCTTTTCATCCATTGTTAAATGTGTGCAGACTTTTTAAACGTCTGTTCTTAAAGGTGCTATTATATAAAGTTACTTTTATTCCTACTTATCATGAAGATAACTAAAACCTGTTAATCGTTTACCAAAATAGTTGGTGCTCAATTCAACAGACGACAAGGGTTTTAGTTGAAGAGTTTCTTTGCAGGTCTCTGACACGTTTAATGCTGATTCAGCAAAAAAAAACAGCCTGGCACTCCTGTTCCATCCACCGACATAAAACTCCTTCAATCAGCCAATCCCCACACTTAGATAGTTGACATTCACTCTAATACCATGATTGTCTCTCTAATTTGTCTCCTAATACCTTCTCTTAAGTACCTTGAATTAGCCGTCTGTTTCTAAGGCTCCATTAAGCTTAAATAAACATGCCATGCCTTGTCTTTGTGGTATACTAATCCTGTAAACACCTGTCTTTAAGTCCGTGTTTAGACCTGCGTTGACACTGCATATAAAAAAAAACCTACCTCCTCATTTGAGTCAACTGTGCTCCAGCAGGAACAGGGTGAACCTGGTCCACTCCGCCACATGACGTCATGATGACATGATGATTTGTCAACCCCACTATATTGTGCAATAAAAAATGCAAAGCTTACATTCCTGGTTGACGACTTTCTCAGGTTGAATTGTGTAACTCTCCTGCTCGTTGACTTGTAAAATCCTGATGATAAACCCGAGCTCTTTGCTATCTCCTTTTTCTTTTCCCTCCCTCAAGGCGCCTCCCTTCAAACCGGGCCTGAGTTGAGTGGCTTTTGCAGGTTTTCAAATGTTGAATCAGCTACATAAAAGCACGTAAAGATGATGACTTCAATGTGTGATGATGGTATCTTGTTAGGACTACAGTTTAGGTTTTGTGTTAGATGCGTCGTTGTTGAGTTCCACTTTCTCTCAGGTGGGTTTTATTCCCACCTGCAACAGAACTTGCATGTTGCTCAGAGCATTTTAGACTTTTTACAGGCACACATATAACAGACACACTCACTGTAACACACACTGGCCCAGAGCAGCTGTATGTTGTCTCTCCTGTCTCGACATGAGCAGGTCCCTGCTGGCCTCAGGCAGAGGAAGAGAGAGGTTCCCCCCTCCCTTATCAACTCCTCTCCTCAGCTACCAACAACACCTGGCACCTATCTCATCCTCCACCTGTCTGTCTCTCTGCCTGTCTGCCTCACCTTCTACCTGTCTGTCTGTTTCTCTTTCTGTCTGTCAGACTGTAACTCCACCTGCTCCCCTGGGTGAGCAGAGTGAATGTTGTGGTTTGCCTCGGGGTCTCTCTCTGTAATAATAATAATCAGTGGATCGGTCTCTCTCTCTCCCCCCCTCCCTCTGCTCCTGTTGTTTCATGAACCAGCGGTCTTGTTCCCCAAAGAACCAGGAGACTATTTGTATGATAATCCGAGACACATGAACACAGCTTCATAGACACTTTTATACCCCTGATACCATACTTGTACTCGTATTCTGCTTGTCCTGCTGGGGGACGACATCACCCTGTCAGAGCTGCTCACAGCTGCAGTTTCAGGACTTCTCTCCAACATGAACCCTGCAGGGTCGGCCCACAGTCTGCTGTCTGGCTTTGGCTCCACTATGGATCACAAGGTGTCAGTGGTTAATGACAGCAGAGGGGAGCAGGGGGTCCTGGTGTTGGGTTACCAGTATCCAGTGACAAACGACAAACATGCTTAAAAAAAATCTGTCGTCAGCAGTGGAGTTTGAGATTTGTTTTAAGGATTCAGGAAAGCTTTCCGTCAATGTTTGATGTGTTTTAAGGACAAACAGGACATGATTTAAGAGCTCATCTTTCCTCTGGATTTTATCCCACATAATTAAAACCTTTAACCTCATGTCGGATTTAATGATACAAATGTTAATCCAATCAAAGAGATCATTATCTGTTTGCATTCAAAATATATTTTTGCAAATAGAGAATCATATTGACGACTTCTTAGTCCAGGACTGAGTCTTGCACATACTGTATGACAGGGACTTGAAACAGTGTCGTGCTTCAGTTTACATTTTGGGTTTAGTTGTCAGTAAATGTCCATCTTCTTTGTATCGTGGATCATCATCATCATCATCCTTATTGACAGAATCAGGAGTCCATTAGAAAACAGATAAAAGGCAAACAAAATCAAAACACAAACAAACCGACAAAACGTCATGAAAAAGCCAGCGTCCCCGCAAGGATGACTGGTATCGCACAGAACCATGACTGGGATTTGTCAGCAGCATAATAATGGAGTTCTGAGAATCCTTCAATCGGCAGATACATTTCTTCATCAAGTTTCTCAGAAAAGTGTTAACTCCTGTTTTACAAAATAGCTCACTTGCACTAGTCCGTCGAGGTTTTTTTAAATAGTATTCTCATGGAGTCATTAAAAGCAACTTTATGTAAGATATGTTGAAAAACCGGACACCTTTGTTTATGTCGGATCAGTATAACCCATCAGGATTAAACTGCAGTCTTCCTAAAAGCAAATGCGATCAGTTTGATTACGTTTATAAAAGAAGATCATCAGAAACCATTATGCACCATTAAGAAGAGAGCATGCAGTCATGTTTTTAAGTCTGAGAAGACTCATGCAGTCTCTTTGTTGAGCATTTGGTTGAACACCACAGCCACACCTCTCTTTTGTCTAATCTTCTGCATCAACACATAAACTCATTTATTCTCACAGCACATTTAATGCGACTAAACACCGTTTCAGAGAAACCCAGACTTTCACTCAGCCTTTGACTCCACTGGAATACTAAACACCATAAATGCCTCCCAGCTTTGTTCATGCTGCAAGCAGCGTTCCTGCTGTGTCCCAGTGGTAAGTGTGTGTTGTGTGTGTGTGTGTGTGTGTGTGTGTGTGTGTGTGTGTGTGTGTGTGTGTGTGTGTGTGTGTGTGTGTGTGTGTGTGTGTGTGTGTGTGTGTGTGTGTGTGTGTGTGTGTGTGTGTGTGTGTGTGTGTGTGCATGTGTGTGTGTGTCTATGTGTCTTTGTTCATAATGAAACCCGTCCAGGGAGGCGTTCTAGGGCACGCTGCAGCAGTCTGTGGCAGTCTGACCCACAATCTGTGGCTGCATGATTCAAGATGTAAGGTCAAATATGTTCTCAAGTTAATGATGCTCCTACACACACCCACACAGCCCAGCTGCTGCACAAAAACCCCTCCACCTACACTGCAAAAAAACCTCCTCCACTTTAATCCTAAATCCTTTTTAAAAATAGAAGAATAAGGAACTGTGGAATTATTGCCATTTCAATACTAATGAAGCAGTGATTTCTAGCTTTCTCTAATGTTTTATTTAGCATCTCAAATACAATGAAAGGAGCCGCAGGTTGGACTTGACCCTGGCTGCCCGCTTGTTGCTCCAAATTTGCACCCATTAGCTAGCAACACTTCTTGATAGTACGAGCCAGAAGGACCGGCTCTTAAGCTTGCCTAAAAAAGCTGTTTTAATCAAGTACTACAGAAAAAAGAAGAATAACATACTCACTGATTATTTGGATGTCACAAAAGCATTTTTTAGATCACGGCCATTCTGTGTCAATTTACATGCAATATGAAGCTACGAGCTAACTAAAGTGTGCTAACATTAGCCCGCTAACACAACAATGTAGGCCAGGGATGATTGCAGCTCGAGCAAATTACGATTTTGATCGCATCTTGCGCAAACCTCCTTTGACGAACTCTTGGGGAGGGGGGGTTTTGAGGAGAGTGGAGGATTCAGTATGGCGGAGGTGTCGCCTAACGGCACTTTGTTTTGGTTTCATGCTGGTGCCGAAAGGCAACATCTACTAAAACGCACCTTCCTCCTTTAAATAATAGTTGTCCATTGGCAGATTTTTCAGAGTGACAATTGCAGTGTGTGAGATGTCTTTTTTTTTGTAGTGCAACACATTTGGCAGAATTGCATGTGGGAGGAGGCTGAATAAATTATGACTGAGAGCCTCGATTTACATGGAGGGGGACGGAGAACGAATCGATAGGGAGGAATCAAACATTTAGTTGTGAGAAGAGGTGAACAGAGGCGTCATCTTCAGACACATTTTGTTTTAGTTGCCATAGGGACTGTAACAGCAGACTGTATCTCCCCCCTGTGGTCTTCTACCAAGCACACCTGCCTCCCCCATGGAAAACACTTGCGCACACACACACACACACACACACACACACACACACACATGCAAGCTCACACACAGATGCACACGCTGAGCAGGGAGGGGCAGTCAGTCAGGTAACTGTGGGGTTTCCTCCCACACATTCTCTTTTTTTTTTTTTTGTCAAACAAACATTGCAGCTCCAACATCCACAGCTCTCTCCTGATCTTTGTACTCTCACTCTCAGTCGTTATTATTTGTTTAAGCCTGTTTGCGTTTTCCTGTTTTTGTTCTGTTTTATTTGCTTTATTGCTCGGCTGAAAGCAGTGAGGTGTAGTTATGATCCACACAGAGAAGAGAGAGCTTGATATCTGACAAAAGGTTGGACTGAAAACCGGGACGTTTTTTTTGATTGCAAAAGTATAAGAGCCTCAGCCAGCACAAGAAGCCACAGAGCCAGCTGTTTTGAAAGGAAGCACAGAGGTCAGAGTCAGCCTCACATCTCTGGTCCAGTCTGGAATCTGATCTCGGTCCAGCAGGAGGAAACCGTAGATGGAGAGAGTAAAGCAGAGGGACAGAGCATGTTGGATTTTATTTCATCTACAGTGAGTTGGTTTGTGGAGCGCTCGGCACTGGGTGAGTTTTAATCCTCCCTGACTGATATTTTCCGTGCGGGTGGGGAAGTCTGGCAGTCAGCAGGTTCTGTGCAGGTTGCAGCTTTTAAAGTAACCGGATGAAGTTGAGTATCCAGATTTCACCATGTGAGCTGCAGGAAGAGCTCGGGGACAGTAGTCTGCGTGCAAGACCTTTCATGTCACGGACTCTTGAACTTTAACAGACTGCACACCTTCAAATTGTTAAGGTTTTATTTCCTGAGCTCCAAATGGTCTCTCTCACATGAAGGCAGTTTCAGTTTGAAATCATTTTCTGATTTCTGATTTTTTCAGTGTCCAAATCTTTTGTTTTTTTTAAAACTGGGAACTAACTTTTTTAAATTTCCCCAAAAGTTTAACCCATCATATTCCGTATTTTTTTTTATTAGGAATAGATTGAACATGAAATGAAAGCATTTATAATTACAGACATTGCAAGAAAACAATCTCCTCAGGCCATTTTTGCCCCACTTATGCATCGAAGGGTAAAATAGATTTTCTGTCAAGTTTGAATAAATTTGGGGTAAAGAGGTTGATAACAAGCTCAACATCTGTGCACCACATCTGTAACCTATCTAATATCTAATCTAATTATGCAATCGGTTCATTTTGTTACCAATCGTGCAGTTTAATGACAGTTAAATGTTTTTCTACCGTCTCTACCTTTTCCTGTGCTGTAACTATTGTATATCATGATGAATTCTTAATTTCATTCAATTCACATTTTTTGCCCCATTAGACCCCATAAGTATCTGTGGGGAAACAATGAACAAACTAGACAAAAACAAGTGGCTCAATATTCAAAGAGGAAACTCCTGAAAATGTTTGATTTCCTCAGAGTGGAATATCCCTCATTGGAAAACACTTCAAAGAAGTTTTCCAACCAGATGAGCATAAAAAAAAGAACAGATTCAGGACAAAGTTTGCCGTCATGTTGTTCCTGCTCTCAGGCATAATTCTTATTCTTTATAATCTGCCCTGCGGGATCCCACGAACCTGTTTCTTACACTACAGGTGCAGAGGCCGCAGACTTTGAGTTTCATTATAGCAGTGAGGTGACAATAGGTCGGTTGGTATGCAGTGTGAGATTTAAGTATATCTGCACGCATGTGAGACATTCCACATGCTTTTTTCCCACAGGACCTTTAAATTTTGTTGCACGAGCGGAAGCAGCACGGCCGAGTCGTGTGCCTTGCGGGCAGTGATACGTGTCACATGTGCGAAGGGTTTTGGTGTGTGTTTTTTTATTCAGTGGATTCGGGTCAGTCGGTCGACTATAAAGGAGCGCGTGTTTACACATCAAACAGAGAGCGAGAGAGAAAGAGACGAGTCAAAGGAAGTGTGTGTGAAAAGAGAGGCGGCCAGAGGGATCTCAATGCTTTGATAAATGCTCCCAGTGTAGATAGCAAATGTTTTCCCAAGGCAGGAGACAATGGGAGCAGACACGGGAGAGCGAGGGAGAGAGAGAAACATTCCTCAGTGTGAGTCCTGTCATTTCTCGTCAGTGCAGGGACAGCTGTGTCATTTTCGCTCCACGCGGCTCCTGGTCTTCTGCCTGGAATGTGCCGGGTCCCATCACATCGGCCCCTGAGCCGCCTTCAGCCTAAAATTGTCGACATGTAATGTTGACGATGGTTGCTTTACACAGCATGTCTGATGTTCTTCTATATGCGATCATTTAGAAGTGCAGACACTGCCTTCTATGTGTATATCATCTGCAACAGTTTCCTTTTTTTAATGTGGAAAAAAACCAAGTATGATATCTTAAACATTACATGAATCAATCCAGATTATTCAAGATCTAAATAGACCACAACTTTCTTCACATATTAAGCCTTCAAACACTGAAATCAAATTTTCTGGTCCCTCCGGCACCGAGCAGCTGTAAGAACAGATATTAAAGAGATAACTCTTAATGTTTGTTGATGTAATAAAACTGGCTGAACAACTTTCTGGTACCCGGGAAACGTCTGCATTCGTATTTATTTGCCCTATTTGCATATGATCGTTGCCTGTCTGAGCATGAGTCGGTCTGGTTTTATATATCTCTCCATCTGTTCTTTGTTCTCTGTGTCTTAAGTTAATGGTAACACGGAGCAGTTATTGGAAAGTAAAAGTTGTTTTTATTCCCTTTTTGTTTCTTTACTTGTGAAAATTAATGCGTTATTATTTAGAATATAATCCTAATGAGCCAATTAGAACATAGCTTTGCATCTAGGTCAATAAACTCTCGACTTTCACCAAGGTTTCTGGTGTTCATGACCCACGAGAATCAAAAAGTTAATATTGGGTCATAGGTTTTGCTCATAATTATGTTTGTGTTTCCAAAAATTTTAACAGTGTGTTTAAAAAAAAAAAAAATAGTTGCTTAGGGTTACTTGAGTACAAGTTAGACACAGATTTGAAAGTGCAGCTGTGACAAAGTGTAGGTGTTTAACAATCTGGGGACGAGAGCGCGTCGGTTGAGCATCTGAAGATATCACATGAGTTGATGGGATATCAGAATCACTTTCTGTAAGATACCATAAACAGAGTTGCATGAGGGTTCACTACATTATAAACCACAAACAGACAATACATGGCATTTCATTTTAGAGAGAGAGAGAGAGATTATGTATGTGACATATACAAACCTATGTGCTATAGTTCAAGTCAATACCAGGATATATGTTAACCGATACTTGTCTTAATTGTTTTTACATTTTGGTTGCAGTCATTGATTTTGAATTTCAGATCATAACACCACATTGTTGTATTTGAACCTGGTCTTGGATCTGATTCAACTAATATCTGATTTTATGGATTTTGTGGAACAGGGGTGGATTCAGATGGGTTACCAGGGGGTTACATGGGCCCTTATTGAAGCTGATTGGTGCCATCCCAAAATTCTGACCTACAAGTGGCCGTTTGCAAAGTGAGAGGCGGGACTTATGTTAAATCAACAACTTGGACTTTGTTGCAAATGCTGCTAAGAAAGAATTAAGCTAAGACGTTGTATGTGTTGCACCTCTGTTGTATCAAAGATAGAAAGGGCACATAATAGTTTTTCTTTCATTCAGGTCTGTCACTCAAACTTCATGCTGCCCCTGCATTAGTCAGCGCTCTGGTTGGGTCACCACAGTTTAAAAAGTCTGAATCCGCCCCAGATGACTAAAACTTGTTTTTCATGTTTTGCCACAAACCAAATTTCCTGATAGGATCAAGTGTTTTACATGATGCAGATCGTTCTGATATAGTCTGGATGAAGTCATAAAATAACTACCTTGTACTGGTTTTGCATGTGTACAACATACACAGACATCAACTGTGTCCTCAGTATCCCCGACAACCCTGAGGGTTTAGACGTTTAAAATCCTCCTCGTCCGTCTGTCTTTGAGGACAGACACGGAGATTTGGGGTTATATGATCCAGCTGCAGGAGGAGGACCAGTAGTCGCCCCTCAAACACAGGAAATCCCCTTACTTCTGCTTCACAGCTCTGTTGTGGCTGCATGTCTGTGTGTACGTTTCTGCAGCACAGATCCTGTGCCAGAGTCGGACGGGGTTTATTCAGCAGGGGGGGGGTTACAGTACCGCAAGGCTAACCAGGCCGTGGACAGACCTCAATCCCCCGGGGACGCACCAAAGAAAAGTTAAACAAACACAACACAGCCTTTTTTCTCAGGACACATACGGACACTCCTATTGGCTGACCCACATGGCCACTCCCCATCCTCCCCCGCTCGGCTCTTCTCTTTAGGGAAGATTTGGAGACTTGGCCTCTGATCTCTGACCCCTTTGAGAAAGCAGAAAGCTTTTTTAAGGAACCCGCCGAGAGACGAGGTTCCTCCGAGGAATGTCTTGATTTGGGTCACTTTTCTCTCTTCATTACTGTCCTCTCTGACTGCTTTATTGGCCTTTTAGCCTCTTTAGCAAGTGAGAAAGTGCAATCTTCCTTTCATCCTGTTGAATGGAAAGCTTGTCGAGTTTTGATTGAACACCCCAGCTTATTCAAAGGGTCACAAAAAGCCTCTCACGTATTTCATTGCTCTGAGAACCAGAAAAAGAAAAAGGAAATCCCCAAAATGATAGCATTGCAAGCTAATGGAAGGCTAGGCACAGGGTGATAAAGAAATTATAAAAAGAATTATAAAATCCTAACCAATCCAAAAAAACATGTTGCATCAGCTAATTGAAGAGGAACAGACACTTTTCTTACCAATGTAAAACATGCACACACTACAAGAAAAGGAAATCTCTGCATATCACTCTCTACAAGATATTGTCAATAGTATAATGTGTGCAAGAGAAGGAAATGCAAAATCTAACTTGGGCTGGTGGCACAAGATGTCATGGATTACAGTTGTTTTTATAAATAAAGACTGATTTCTGAAGCGATGCTTTGCACTGAAACAGAAAACAACAACAAAAGAAGTCTGAGGAAACGAGATGTTGGGGCTTTTTGATTCTTTCAACAGAAGTGTGCAAGCTAATAACTGATATTAGCTTCGGGGCTATCTGTTGCTGGGAAACAGCATCAGGCACTCTTTCTTCTTCTTTTAATTAATCTTTCAATCGTTGTTGTGATCCAGCTTGGACAGTACTGACCTAAAAACACCAGATTTTAAAATCCAGAAAGTCAAACATGTTTCAAGAGTTTTGCCCTCTGGAGGGTTAAGTCTGGATTTGGGAAGCTCTCATATAACTAGGCAACCTGGGCTGAACATCGATACTATAGTCAGGGGCCAAAACAAGGATCAATTAATCCATCAAACTGTAATAAAAGTTATCCCACGACAATTTCCAAAAAGAATAGGTCTAGACTGTACTTTTTTTTAAAACTGGAGACCCATCATGAAGAATTTGGCAATAGTGGCAAGGAAAAACTTCCTTTGAACGGGCAGAAAACCAGAACAGAACCAGACTCCTTGGTGGGCAGCCACCCGTGTGACTGACAGGTCTGAGAAAGCGGGATAGAGGAGCGATGCAGAAGGATAACGTTTGCTCCCCTGATTTTCCTCAGGGACAAATCAAGCAAACCTCATGAAGAGTCCTTTTATTTTGAGCCTGTCCTGAGAGGCGAACTCAACCTTCGAGAGGAAGAGTAAAAAGTTTCCCTTTCAGTGTAATGATCCATTAGTTGTTGGCCTCAGTTTGGCACCACTTCCTCCCTGGAGAGGCTGCAGCAGTTCGGGTCTCCGTCTCCTGTGATTGGCCGTTAAGGGCTCTGCGGTTGTTAACCGGCGGGTTCGCTTTGCCAGCATGGAGGCTGTGGGCTGGGCCACTCAGCTTAGCCTGATCTCTAATTAGCACTGGCTTGTCAGCTAGTCAGGGTGGATCTGTCTGGGAAATTGCAGTCTTGTACACACAGACACACACACATACACATACACACAAACCCGAGCTGGGAAACACACAGAGGAAAAAGCAACAGTGGGGCGAGGATGGTCCTTTTCTGTCTGTGATCATGTGGCTTCGACTTGTGTTGCCGTTTGATTCTTGTGAGGCTGAAGTGGCTTATTTAGGGCTCGGGGTGTGTTTTATGTGCGTCTCTGTGTGCTCTATTAGTGGCTCGGCTGCAGCAGTGAAGTGGTTAACTGTCCCAAAGGGGAGGCTCATGTTACCAGCAGCAGGGCAGGTCCTTCCCTCCTCTAACCCCCCAAGTTTCTCTCTCAGTTAGTCCAGAGAGAGACTAACAGTGCCTGAGGGATGAAGCATCAGGGAAGTGGGTGACAAAGGAGCTCCGTCTAGGAACTCTGCCAGGGCGAGAGAGAGAGAGAGAGAGAGAGAGAGAGAGAGAGAGAGAGAGAGAGAGAGGGGGAAAGCACAAAGAGAGAGAGAGGGAGAGTCAGACGGAGAGGGAGAGATTTCTGGCTCTGTGTGAACTCTCTCAGCGGCATGAAGTCATGAAGCTCTCTGTCCAGCTTGGCATTTTCCCGCAGCGCTCTGGTTCCCACGGCAACCCAGGCACCCTGAACAGGTAGATGCATGTGTGCGTGTGTGCGTGTGTGCGTGTGTGCGTGTGTGCGTGTGCGTGTGCGTGTGTGTGTGTGTGTGTGTGTGTGCAGAAGCTGGTCAGTAAAATTGTGCCTATGTGTTCAGGAAATGTTGAGCTCTTTACAGGTTTGTATGTTTCATCTGTTCATTTGTGTGTGTGTGTGTGTGTGTGTGTGTGTGTGTGTGTGTGTGTGTGTGTGTCTGGGACTTTCCCCTGTGGCTGTGAAGACGGGTTGAGACAGTTGTGGTCACTCTAAATCTCCCAGCACTTCTCTGTTCCTCCGCTCCACGGATGCTTTCAGCTCCTAAACTTGCTGTCTTCACTCGGCTGCTCTTTGAATGATTCTGTCAGTGAGTCTGAAAGGCTGTCAAGGTGTCCCTCTGTTTGCACGCCTGAGTGCATGTGTGTGTGTGTGTGTGTGTGTGTGTGTGTGTGTGTGTGTGTGTGTCAGGTTGTTGCCTTAAAAA
This sequence comes from Labrus bergylta, assembly GCF_963930695.1. NCBI lineage: Eukaryota > Metazoa > Chordata > Actinopteri > Labriformes > Labridae > Labrus > Labrus bergylta. The sequence continues at coordinate 10,136,507 of NC_089197.1, forward strand.
ATCTACAAGTGTACTTGACTTTAAACCTTCCATGAAGCAGCTGATAAGAGTTTGAATCAGGGACTCCAGGAGGCAAACAGTCATTGCTGTTGTTAGGTTTTATTGAAGCGATGATGATCATGTTGTGTTAAAGTGCTGCCGGGAAACATTGGAGATTTCCCACTTGGCTGTTAAACTGCTCCTGATTAATTTGCTTTATTTGCAACTTGAAAGATGACTGATTACATTTTGAAACTTTGCTAAATTAACCCCTTTTGTATTGAGGCAAAATCTATTGGCTTTTGTGTTTCCACAAAGTACATTTTTGGTGACCAGGTATTGTATTGGCTCTTGTCTGGATGAAGGTAAACAGAAGACAAGATGCCAGTAACATGATGTTAGCAATGGGAGAATCATTTAATGGATTAATTCAGTGATGATTAGTTGATTTGCTGGAGATGATTTCAAAGTGATTTTTATAGTAAATGTCCGTCATTAATCAACCGAAGTAATGAAACATTATTTGTTTGCATCAACTCAAACATGAGGATTAAGTCCCACTCTTTGTTATGTATTATTGTATCACTGAATGCTGCATATTTAGTATTTTTGATACATCATCTCAGGCTCTGGGGAATGTTATTCAGAATTTTATAGACATAGTTATGCAACATCAACAGATTAGTCGACAGAGAAGGGATTATTTAATTGCAGCTTTTGAGTGTGAAGGAAAGCTGTTTGTTGTTTTTGTATGTAGAAGTGTTGCACGACAAAAAAAACCTTCTATACAGGAGGTTCGTTTGTGTCATTGGTTTGAACTTAAAAGACTTGAGAAGTTTTAGCTTTTTCATCACCAGCTCTCTTTGTGTGTGTGTGTGTGTGTTTGTGTGTGTGTTTGTGTGTGTGTGTGTGTGTGCTGGTGCATCCAAGCCTGGCCGTCACCATCAGCCACCCTCTGGTCCTCTTTCAAAGTGATGTTTGCCAACTGGCCAGGCTTCCTGTTCCCCTCAGACTCCACACACACACACACACACACACACACACACACACACACACACACACACACACACACACACACATATTTACAAATATCCAGCATTAACTCCCAGCCTGTTTGCTCTGCTCAGATGGGTCTGTTTGAACAGCTCACACACACACACACACACACACACACAGACACACACACATCATGATGTCACCCCTCCGATGAGCCTTTGTTCAGATGATAGACAGCCCCATTCAGCTTGTTTGTGTGTATGTGTGTGTGTATCCAAGCTGACGGCGGAGAACAGAGAGACAGAATCACCAGGCAGTCACAGATCCGGATCCTTTTTTTTTTTTCGTCATTAATGCACAATTTTATTTCCCTATAAAAAGATTTTATGACTGTGTTTGTGTTTCATACAGAGGAGATTTGTGAGAAATATGCATAGCCTACTGGCTGTTCTTGTAAAATTATGTAAGCTGGTTATTTTTTCCAAATTCACAGTTATCAATCATAACAACATAATCATTCTTAAACATCCGCAGTCATACTTGATTTTAGAAAAAGGGGAAACCTCCCTGCAGCTCCTGAAAGCATCTTTGTCTCTGCAGAGTTCAGCTGACTGATGTAGATCAGTGCTGTGTTCATGGTTTAAAAAGCATCTCACCGCTGTGTCTTCAGGCTATGTCGACCGTCTGCAGAGTGAATTAAATGTCTGTCTCTTCAAAGGGGAACCAAACTTGTTCCCAAAGAGCCTCTCGTGTGGACTCCCCCATCCTCTCCACCATGGAGGATTTATTGTTCCAACAGTACTGACTGTACTCTGTCTTCTTCTTCTTTGTGTGTTTACAGCTGGGATGACAGCAGCTCGGTGAGCAGTGGCATCAGTGACAACATCGACACCGATGACATCAACACCAGCTCCTCCATCTCCTCCTACGCCAACACGCCCGCTGCACAGCGCAAAGGCCTCAACGCACAGGTGAGTCTGAGTCTCAGAAAAAAAAAACTGTTGCTACTTATAGATTTAGAAAAAGCCAAACCCAGATAATTTAAATGTGATTGGGTTTATCCTTTGATTTGAAATGATGTAGTTTCAGAAATGTCTTGAGATTTGATGAAATTTCATCAGACCGTGCAAGTGGACACATTTCTCCTCTCTTCTGTCTGCAAACAGATATGACGATGGGATGTTTTTAAGGTTGAAGCGAGCGCCTGATAACAAACAAAGTTCATTGTGAAGAAAGGCAGTCTAAACTGAAAGTCTGAGTCACTTTGATGCAGTGCAAACATCTTTAGAGTCCAAACGCATAGACAGACACCCCTGTTCATAAAGGATTTTTACATTGCATCAGAGTGCGTGGGACTGTCAGTGTAGACTTCCTTTCTTCACAATGACCTCTGTTATCAGGACAGTCATTTACTTACAAACTATGGAAATCATTTTATTTAGGATGTGATTTAACATTTGTGTTATCAGCGTTTCCACAATCACTCAAACATGTTGCTTAACAAGCATCAGTGACTTTGATTTCGGGTAAATCTTGTGCAATGTGGTGGGAAACCGTTCATAGCGATCATTAGAATAAATATTGAGCAGTTTTACTCACTTCCTGAAAATCTTTGGATACAGTTTAGATACATAATGCTGTTAGACTCAGCTTCTGAAGCCCAATAGTCCCTTAACATCAGGTCAATATGAAGCAAAAGAAAGAACGCTTTACTATCTTAAAAAAAATCATTGCAGATCCCGTTGTTGTTGTCAGTAACTTTTCCACAGAGCTGTCAGGATGTTCAGTTTGAAAATAAAAAGTTGCAGGAACAATTTTGCCAAAGCGTCAACATTTCATTTGTAAATAAAAGTTTAAACGTATTTGTCGGATATGCAAAAAAATAATATCACTAATACCAGAACATGACAGAATAAATCACAACAACAAAAAGTGTGTGTGCATAAAACACCTTCAAATGTGTGTATTGCGTGCTGACGCTCCCATGTCGAAAAAGATGATGAAGGCAGCATGACACCCGTAAAAAAAAAAAATATAAACCAGCCTGATCTCATGTTGTTGAATAGTTGGAAGAAATCTAAACTTGGTTGCTGAAGGAGTGAACTCATTTATCCGTCGTCTTCCACTGGCCTCATTTCACTAAAACCCGCTGTGTCCCAGCATTCCTGTTCCTGCAGAGAAGAATGTGCGTCTGAGGGGGCACAGCTGTGAGCTCACACAGCTAAAGCCCATGTTGACTCTGGCTCCTAAACTATTAAACACTGATTAAGAGCCTCCACGGTTCAGCAGAGCGATCGCTGCGGTGATAACATCGTCGGCTGACTCGCGTGTACGTCTCACACACACAGATGTGGTCATCATGTGACGTGTGTCCATAACGGCTGCACAGGTCGATGTGCTGAGGATGAAACAAAGGAGTCTTTCTCTCTGTAGCGCGGCCGACACAGAGCAGGTTAATTGAGTCAGCATCATCTGTCTCTGCTTATAACACACTTTGACTGGACTGGGTTTTTTAATCAGGTTTCTTCTAAAGGTCTGCTGGCAGAGCAGCTTGATGCATTTGTGACGTGTTGCCTTGGTAACTGCAGGATAAACATTAAAGCAGCCATTATCACTCGTGAAGCTGTAATTTCGTGTTAGAAAACTAGAGGCTATGGTTAAAGTAGCAACGGTATACTTTAATCCTCGTAAAGCTCTCAGGGTGATCAGTGTTTCCACTCTTTAACTTTACTCCAGAGTCATCGCAGGAGGGTGAAGGTTTGAGACTGAAGTGAGGGCTCACTAACTTGAGATATGACTCCTTCAAATTTAACCTGATTAAAGTCGCAGATGATCAGCAACAGGCGAGCTGCCTCAGTGCGTCTATGGAGCAGGGGTTCTCAAATGGTGGGTCAGGACCCAAAAGTGGCCCGCGGAGCTGTTTTCAGCGGGTTGTGAATTTGTGACTGGGGGGAAAAAATGGTGTCAAAAAGTCTGTGAAGCACTTTAAACATGTTTGCTATGTTCGGTCTCTGTTCTGTCACATTTGTACTGCCTGAGGTCCAAACTGAACAAGGTTTGACTGAATAAATCTGATTGGTTGGGGGGAAAAAAAAGAAGGAAATTTGGGTCAAGATTTCTCATTAAGGAGTTGGTGATGGGTCCTGAGGCTAGACCACTTAATTAATCATTAATGAAAACATGTGTCTTTGTATTTTTGACTGTTGAGTGGACGAAAGAGGCAATTTGAAGAACATTTTGACGAGCATAAGTCTCACCTTTTTTTACATTTTGTAGACTAAACAGTTCATGGAATAATCAAGGAATTAGTCATCAGATTCACCAATACAAAATGAGCAGTTATATGCAGCTCTAGTCCTATCCTTCTCTGACACACCTGGTATTAGGCTTCAATAGGAATTTATTAGAAACCAATTAAAAAAAGCATCTTCTTGACCTTTTAGTTGATAGTGAAGAATAATTTCAAAACTAAAGACTTGGAACTGGACTGGACTTAAAGCCAAGGTCTCTCTCTTAAAAACATGAGCTGCTCAGCAAACCCTAGATTAAGCAACATGATTTAAACATCTAAATAACTAGCTGAGGTCGTCTCGCTCCGACCCTGATGTGGTCAGACTGCTTCCTGACAAACTGCTCAGGTGTTGGTGGTGTGGCAGGATCACACAGCGTGATGGCTGTGGTCATAAAATGCAGAGCTCTTTAGAGGCACTTGGCAGCGTCTCATAAAAGACGCTTTCTTCAGCAGTCATAAATCTGTGAGTGTGTGTGTGTGTTCTCAGCCTGTGACGGATGCAGAGAAGCACTCGGCCTCCACTGCGGTGCACCAGGTCTGGTCAGGAGACGAGGTAAAGAAGCCAGACGGCGGGTCAGACAGCGGGGTCAGGATGGAGACAGGCTCCAAGTGGGGCCGCCGGAACCCCTCAGACATTTCTGATGAGTCCGACAAGGGCAGCTCGGGGAGGAAGACCCCCTCCGTGTCCCACACGGGCTCCTGGAGGAGAGGAATGAGCACTCAGGTGGGGGTGACTTCCCCCCGGACTAAAAGCACCAGTAGCACAGGCTCCACGAGCTCTGCCGGCCTGAAGACCCACAGTTCAGGTGAGATGTTTCATGCTGAATAATTTATGCAAACAAATTATTATCTTATGATACATTTAAATAAAAGGCAGATATTGCTTTTTGATTCAAGCTGTTACTGTGACATTTTGCTGTGTTTTTTTTTTAAGTCCCTGAAAGACATTTCAGCTATTTCAAAGTGTGAATAAAAGCTGAAAAGTCTATTTCAGATATATTTCAAGTGTCCTTAGCTTTACACATGCTGGACATATTTATGTCATGAAATAGGAAGAGTTTGATCTTCATTTTTTTAATTTGGAACTTCAGTTCTCACATGATCATAGGCAGATTAGTAGATCACAGATCTCTGCACACACACATCGGTTTTGCTGTTATGAGTTGGTGCAGCATTTAGTTTCACAAAGGCCACATTAGGTAATTTAATTAGACAGTTAACGACTTAATGAAATTGTAACAAAAGTGAATAAGTGAAAGAAGCTTTCAGTTTACTGAGGCAGAAGCTATTTAAGGATCCTGCCCGAGAAGTCGTCTGGTTCGGACATCCTGTGTGATTTATAGTGTGCTGTCATTTAATGATGTGGGCTGAAATATTGCTCTTTTAGTGGCTGTGCTGCTATGACATAAACTATGTGAAGGTATTAAAGACATCTTCATCTTTTGAACACTTTAAGATAATGTCTGAAATTGGGCTGCGGTTTCTTCTGGCTTCTAAAACAACAGTCTTGAAACAGAGGCACCCACACTCCCCTCTGATGTCTCTTCCTTTGTGTCCTCCAGGTAAGACGGATGACGTCAAGGTCTCAGAAAAGGGTCGCCTCTCTCCTCGTCCTAACGGCCTGCACCGCTCGCCCTCAGACACAGGACGCAGCAGTGGCGACGAGGCAAAGAAACAATCGATCTCCTCCGGCCGCACGGCGAACACACACGCCCTCACGCACACCGTCTCAGACCCTCACTCCCAGACACACACGCTCGCGTCACGCACCCCGACCAGCACCTTTGGCTTCAAGAAGCAGGGCACTGGGATGGTTACCATGGTTACTGCGAGCGGTGCCACCATCACAAGTGGCTCTGCCACCCTGGGGAAGATGCCCAAATCTGGGGGACGCTCCCTGACAGGAGGGTTGAAGTCAGGTGGGCAGGACGGAGGGTCAGCGCTGGGTCACCATGACGACGGCTTCCTCCCCATGAGCGCCCGCTCCACTCTGCAGTACCGCAGCCTGCCAAGACCCAGCCGCTCGGGAGCAGCTGCTCGCAACGGAAACCGCTCCTCCACCAGCAGCATCGAGGCCGCCGTGCTGTCTGTCACGTCTCACGGCAAAAACTCACTCAGCATCACCAAGACAAATGGCTCCGGTGTTCTGCTGGCCAATCAGACGGATCGGGAGAAAGGCGTCTCGGAGATCGACAGCCTCAGGAGCGGAGTTGTGATGCAGGGCGGGGGAGCTGCGACTGTTCCTCTGACAGGGAGACAGCAGGTTTCTTCACCCACACTTCGCAGGTAAACACTCTCACAGAGCATCGTTTGTGTTGTCAGTAGTCCTGCAGACTCAGAGACGGCTAACTGATGAGTAACACTGAGGGCTGCCCTCCTGTATGGGCTTGAATTACCCACATATGGCACACACACATGAAAAAGCCAGTAATCATGCTGTGTTAGTAAAGGATAAAGAGTGGTGAGTAAGGATCACACGTGTGGGCTTGTTTAGCACACACACTCACACACACTTACACGGGCTCAGTGAGGTTAAATCAGGCCATTGTGCAAGGCAGGTCTTGAGCTCAGCTGATCAGCTGCCAAGCCTCAGCCTTGGCGGTGCATGGGGGGGTTGGGGGGTGGAGGGTGTGGTGTGGGGGTAACGGGAGCTGAGTCTTACCTCAGCTCTCTGCCCTCATTAATGTGAGGGAGTGATAACTCTTCAAAGAGGCTGTGTGCTGCGATTATCGCCCACCGCGGCTCCAGTCGTCACAGCCCGACCTGCCATTTAACTCTAACCCAGGATTAGCAGAGACGCAGGAGAGAGTTGTGTGTGTGTGTGTGTGTGTGTGTGTGTGTGTGTGTGTGTGTGTGTGTTTGTTGGCCTTGAATCAAATCAGAGCACTGACTCTGCCTCTTTGTTCCCTCTTCTTTCTTCCTTGATGCAAAGAGAATAAAGAGAAATGCTGGTGGGTTGTATTTTTGTCCTGTTAGCGGCAGGACCTCGAGGAGTGCAAACTCAGTCAGTCCACTTCTCTGTGCAACACTTTCATGCAGAAAAAAAAATCCATGAATAATTACATGAAATGTGTTGTTTAATTAGCTGTTAATATGCACAGTGCCTGGAGGAGGTATGCTAATGATCACGCTAACCCCTTGACATTCGTTCTTGCACCAGCATCAGGGTTTAAATGTACATTTATGCTAAAAAAAACAACAATTGCAGCCTGAGGATGTTTTAACCCCCGCAATGATTGTTTATTTAATCCAATTAAAAATAAGAAGGTTTTTAAAGACATGATAATAATGTGTAGCATGCATGACAAAACTCTATTTGACCTCTTTCTCCTGAAATAAATTAAAACAATGCTTTTCTCTCTGAGGAAAGGATCTGTATTGCCTGACATTCACTCTTGTATAGTGCTCCCTTTATTAACTGTTCATGTGATTTGTTAAAATAACAAATCCTTCTCATAAGAATCAAAAGGATATTATCCCTGCCCTTTCCATGAGAACTTAAGCCGCGCTCCTCACCCTTTCCCCTTCCCTCCCCTCTCGATGATTTGCCACAGGTTATTCGGTGGGAAGCCCAGCAAACAGGCTCCGGTCACCACGGCAGAAAACATGAAGAACTCCACTGTTATCTCCAACCCCCACGCCACCATGAACCATGTGACCACGGTGCTGGAGTCTCCTGACGGGGGGCTGGGAGGAGGGGACGGCGAGACCAACAGCCTCCTGTTTGGAGGCAGACTGCAGGGATCAGGGATGGGGACGCTGGGCAGCGAGCAGGTGAGCAGAAACATGGAAATAGTGATGATAGCAGATTGTTCTGTCAGTCAACTCAGTTTGTAATTAAAGAGAGCTCAGATATCAGAGTCATCTGTGAACTCCTCCTGGAGGATTATTACCTCAGGATCTCCATGGTTACCATATAATCACTGTGTTTTTATTTATAATAGAGCTTCATTAACCTTCAAAATGAAATAACTTTTGGTTTAAATCACTGCTTTGTTTTCCCTCTGTCACGGGATCAGCCTCTTATCCATTAGTTATGCTTCTATTCTTAGCTGTAAACGTTCTCCAACCTCCCTCTCTTCACAAAAAAAAAAGGGGGAAAGCTCTACTTTGAGAAGCATTTGCGTCGTCTTTCAGCCATGTTATAGTTATACTGAGTGACAATGTGATAAAGAATCTGTGAATCTGGCCCACCACTTGACTCTTTCTGGTTCATTTCCATGATTTAAAGTGTTGTCTTTGGCCTCAGCGTGCAATGGTTTACGACTTCAAATCTCCAAAGAGACAGAGAGCAGCTCGCTTGGTAGCAGAGTGGAGCTCGTAGCAGCAGTAAGAATGAAGCTAAGAGACTTTAGATATTGACTTCAAAAGGATGGAAATGTTTCTCAGTTCTCTGGATGTACTATGGATATACTCTTTGCTATAAAAGTTCTGACCAGTAACAAGTGTTGTCAGCTTTTGCTTAATGTTTTGATCCATTGCTCCATCATCTGCATTGTTCATGCTAATAGCATTAAGCTTAAAGCACCACTGTGCCTCAGCAATCTCAGAACATATCAGCCAGTAAACTTTTCTGTAGTTCATGTGCAGCCGGCAGCTTAGAGTCAAGAGTCTTAGAGTCTTGGAAGCCAATGAAGATTTTTTTAGATTAGGTGTAATGTGTTTCTTTGTCCCGGTACGGTGGCTGCTGAGGATGGAGTTGGTCTTGAGACACAGCATCTAAATAAGAGCGGATTGTTTGCTACACTTTAATGCAGAAATCTGTTTCAAAACATTAGTCAAAGCTTGAGTGTCATTAGATGATGCAGGGTTCAGGGATTGCATTATGGGGTGTTGTGTTCTGTCTCCTTTTGCTCACCGCTCAGACTGTTTCCTACATGAAGACAAAGCACACAGAAAAGCTAAAGGAAGATACTACATGTACTACAAAAAAATTCAAATGAACTTGAGTCAGTTTGCCAAGTCAGTGTGGTTCATTTGTGCTGTTGTGAAAGCTGTCAGTCAAATCCTGGTAGGGACCAAACATCTGTCCAGAGAGCGAGACTGCTTGAGAAGGTTGGTCTCAGTCCGCTTTTTTTTTTTCGGACTCTGAGGTTCATTTAAAGCAAGAACATGAACCGACCTCGATCCGACCCCACCGCAAGAAGAAACCACCCTCTCTCTTCATCATTGTTGAACATGTGTTAAAGACCACAGACATGACCTGAGCGGAAAGAAGTTAGTGGATGAGGAGACCGGGGTCTTTCTCCTGAACTGTCTTAATAAGCACTTTCGGCCACTCCAGTACATCCACATTTTATTTTTGAGCTGTAGTTGTGCCTCGTTTTTAAACTGCATTGTTGCCTACTGTGATAATTGCAAACAATATAAAAACCGATGACCAGAGCCGACATTAATCCATGAAGTCGTCTGTCCATGTTGAAATTGAAAAGTGTCTCTGGAGCAGCCACTCAGGCAGGAGTCAACTAGTCTTTGTTTGTCAATCATTTCTGACCAATGAGAGAGCATTTTCCTGGCACATCACACATCTTTGTCGGCTTGTAAATGTTCCCGTGTGAACACAGACCAAGCTTGAGGGTGACAATGCAACAATGTAACAAACTGGTCCATGATTCAGACCAGAGCAAACAAAAACTATAGGTGTGGAAACGCCCTGAAGGTCAGTTCTGTAGGTACAGTTTCCCCGTTACATGCAGGATCTGTAAACAGAGATTAGAGCCTTTATAAGGCATGCATGGTTATAAAAGTCTTGTTATATGTTACTTCAGTTTATTTTACGGTCATCTTCCATAGAACTCTTCAGTAACCAGATTCTTATCATTTAACTTAGGGGCTGTTGTATAAGTTTCAGTTCAACTGTCAAACCAGAAAGTTGTGTTTGTCTTTGAGATTAGTGAATGAACCTTTGAGCTTCCAGATAATGAAGTTGTGTTTGTGGTAAAGATTTCCGAAGGTGTTTGCGATGACGAGGCTTCGGTGGAGACACAACGGATGATGTTGTTCTTGCATGACTAATGCCACCAACCTGTCCGACTCCTTCACCGACTAATGTTTTGTTCAGGAGACGGACAGACGTGCAGACAGGGCTCTTGTTCGACTGACTGTAGGCTACACATTGCATCAGAGCAGAAAAAAGTGAGAGCGTGCCCAGACATTAACCCTCACATGATTCAGAAGAATTAGTCAGACTACTGCTTCATCATGCAGCGACACATAGGAGCATTGTTTTGAAGAAGCAGTCGCGTTTTTTGACAGACAGTGACGATGGGTTCAAAAGTTTAGTAGGTAGTTATCTCAAAGCGTTTTAGGACCAAGACTGCTTGCCAATCTGTTCTTTCATCAGCAACTTTAGAGTCTCAAGGAGGAGGAAATTAATTAGAAATTAAATCACGATATCCAAGACATCAAAAACGTTTTATTTTCAATTGAATAAATATGAGAAAGCAAAAAGTTGTCACATTTCAGGGAACGTTTGGGGCCTTTTTGTCGGAAAAATGACTAGAGCGCGTGTCAGACGAGCTTTAACCAACATGACATCTTCCCTGACCCCCCCACAGGCCTCCAGTCCCGGCTCAGTCTACTCCTCCACCGGCCCTTCCAACAGCCTGACGTGGGGCACCACCTTCAGCAGCTCCTCCGCGCAGAGCAGAGAGAGTACGCTGGGGGGGCACGGCGGGGCGGGCAGCATGGGATTCCCCTCAGTCAGCAGCATGCACACCAGCAGCGAGTCCATCGACATGAGCCTGGGCAGCGGCTGCCACGGGACCCACCGGGAAGACACCCTGTCTGCGCTCGGTCGCACCGGCAGCGTGAAGACCGGCATGTCTGAGAGGTGAGGACAAACACAACAATGAGAGAGTTCCATTATTTCCAAAAACACATAGTTCCATTCTCATAAAAAGATGTGCAACCTGGTCTGCACTTTGCTGTTTGAATATCTTAGATCAAGTCCACACCTTGAATTGTTTCCCATGTTACAGGTTTGCTCAGGGCATTATTTTGATCTTTTATTTCATTTTAGTCTTCACAACATAAAAACAGTAGTCAGAGATGTGCCCAGATCTACAAAATTTTCCTCTGCTCAAGCTGCAATCACCTGTGTCCTGCATTGTTGTGTTAGCAGGCTAATGTTAGCACGCTTTGGTTAACTTGTAGCTTCGTATTGAACATAAATTGACACAGAATGACCGTGATCTAAAGACACTTCTGTGACATCCAAATAATCAGTGAGTAGGATATTTTTCTTTTCTGTAGTCCTTGACTAAAACAGCTTTTATACACAAGGCCGTCCCGTCCATATAAACATGATGTAAACACAGCTCTGACAACAACACAGCCAACAGGACTCACACTCCTCACTAGACAGTCATGACTCAGAGAGATATTTACAGAAGATATACTTCTGCTGTATTTATGTGTAAAATGTTGCAAATTCTTCCTTTAATCTTTCTGTGTCACATTTTGATTAAACCAACAGTTCAGTGTTAGATGAAACTTGATTTACTCCATTCAGACCTAACATCAGGGTTCTACTTGCACAATCATGCGTCAGTTACCTAAAGTAAGTAGCTGGGAATATGTGAATAATTCAAAACAGCAAAAAAGGAGTACACTCAAACAGTAATAAAACTTCATGTGCACAACCGCAAAACGACAACAAGACAACAACAAAAAAGTCAGCACAATGAATGTCCTTTAAAGTTTGTATTATCTGGTTCGAGCAGCAGCCTTCAGATCAACAACGCAGCAAAGCCTTCATCAGCGTTGAGCGGAAGCGTATTACACTGCTCACCATGTTTAAAGAAACTCCGTTCAAAGACTCCAGAGCGCAGGTGATGCACAAAGCCTCCGTCCTGGTGAGGCGTCGCTTCTCGTTTGCCGTTCTGTCCAAACCGGAGCGAAGGAATAAAATCCCCCGGCGTCCTCAGTCATTGTAGCAGATTCCACGCTGACAGGTCGACTGGGTAATGTGGCCGGAATGTCTCACAGTAAAACACAATAGCGTTTGGAGTCTTTTAAGCTTTGAGGCCATTACATCACCCGCTTCACTTATATTTCTCATCCACTTCAATAGAGAAGAATCTGGGAGTTGTATTTCTTTTTAGTTTTATTCTCTAAAACGTCTCTCTTTCTCTGTGTCTGTTGTGCGTTTTCCCTCCATCAGTCCCCTCTCCTCCCCCTCTGCTAGTCCTATATTCAGCCGAAACACGCTGCCTCGGAAGCAGGACAGGTAAATGCACCTGTGTGCAGTGTTAGGCTTTCTGATGAGACAGATGTGGAGGTGTCCTGTAAAACCACCACCTGCTGCCACACAGAGAGCTCCACACAAAAGGCACAGAGAGGAGCTCTGTGTTGTGCCTTAGAGTCTTTTTGTTTTTTTTTGTGTGTAGAAGTGTGTCGCTCTGTGTGGTAGTTTGTGGTTATTTTTAAGGACCTCTTGCTCCTGTGTGAATGGGAATATACGTGAGACAGTAAATGTGAGGTTGTCTGTGTGGATGTTGGCCCGCTTCAGTGTTTTTGTTTAGTGGTCTGCTGTAGTCTGTTTTGACTGTTTATATGCCGCCACCTTGTGGTTGAGTGTAAAAAGTGCAGATTGTACCCAAAGCTTGGATGGATAGGATGTTTGTGTTTGAATCTACACTGCAAAAATATCAATCTTTAGGAAGGTTTTACTATTGTTCAGTGGTAAAGCTTTCCTAATAAGTACTGAGTTCTTGTTTTGACCAAGAATTTAAATTTCCCGTACAATAAGACAAATTCAATACGTCAGTTGTTGATTTTCATTGGGTTTCCGTAGTCTCTAATTTAAGGAAAATTTGACTATTTCTGATTACAAAGAGTTGCAAAAAATAAGAACTCAGCCCCCACAATAAGCCACAGAAATGTCACATTTTCAGATGTTGTCTTTCTTAGTTTGCTTCCTTCAGAGAAAATGATTACATCATACTGAGAGAGGCAGTTCGTTTCAGTTGCTTTCAGGTTAAAAACTGTATCAGGATTGAAGTCCAAGAATTACTTTTCTGGATCATTGACTGTATATAAAGATGGACAACATGTCGCCTACACCTCCTTCTGTTGTAACAAAGTGAAGCAAAAATACCCCCCAAGGTGCTTACTCATTGCACATTTTTCAGCCAGAGCTTATGCTGTAAGGATCGGCACACACATTTAACTCACCAAAACAAAACAAAAACCCCGGCAGAGAGCCATCCTGGTTGGCACAGTCGGCAAGAACAGCTTCTTGTGTTGGTTTGAAAGAAGCAGACGTTCACTGACTTCAGTGTCTTTGTTTGTCAATTTTTCCTGTCACTGTCCCTTCTTTACTTTTCTAATCCAGTGCACACATCAGTCAATGATGTTGTTAAACCCCTTATTTTATAGCATCAACTAACTGATTAAGGTATGGTAAGGTATGGAAACTTTATTTGTACCTTTGGTTTAAAGTGTGTGAGTCTGCGTCCTTTTACACACAAACAACAGGACAGGACAAAACATGATGACGTGACTCTTCAGTGCTCAATACTAAAGAGAAAAGAAAACAGTAAAACAAGATAAAGTAACCCATCAGTGAGAATAAAACAAGATAAAACTAAAATAAGAAGAAGACTATACCGTCAATTAAGTAAATGTAAGCGCAAGATAAAAATATGACAATACCACCAATCAGTAAAACATGAAACAAACGAGAGACACTGACAAAAGGACGCTGAACTCTCAGTGCAGCGTGCGTCTTCCCCTCAAGCGCTCAATCAGACTCAACTTCTTTCTCGGGCATCATTAATTGAACGCTGACATGAATCAGCATATTAAGAATGAACTATGTTAGAGAGAAATGCATTTAATATGTAACTTGTTTTTTTGTAGTTTTTCCCATGTCTAATCTGTTAAGGAGGAGGAGGACAGACGGGGGAGCTCTGAATGTTTCGGGGGGTGGGGGGGGGGGGGGCGTCATGTTGTGCAACTTTGTATTCACTCAATGGGCAGGATATGGATTTATTTTGCAGTGTGTAAGTTAGTCTGCAGTAGTGTCGGTAAGAAGGTTTAAATTAGCGATGATGAGGTAGCCTGTGAGAGATGCAGCCATGTGTTTCTTTGCTTCCTTTGCTTTCCACCTCTGAAGTGTTTCTCTCCCACAGCGGGACTCACTGTGGTAGAAACACTCTGCCTAAGAAAGGACTCAGGTACTGACCTCACTCCCGCTGGACTCTGTTGAGCTTCTGCACTCTTGATTCACTACAAATTGTCTTTCTGTCTGTCTGTCTTTCTTTTCTTTTTTTAATCTGCGTTTACATTCACTACTCGAGGCTTGCGCTCACGCTTTTTAAAATGTTATTTGCGTTTGAAGTTTTTTATGTTTGGCACTTGGCACATGTTGTTGTTGTTGTTGTTGTTGTGCTTCTGTGAGGAGGCTTGCCACTCTGTCGTCGTACAGACTGTCTTGCACTGTTGCAGGCTTAATTTGGGTTTTTTTTTTCTTTGGCTTCTTTTCTGCTTTTTTTCACCAGTTTTGATTTAAATGTTCTCAGCTGAGAATCAGTCTTTGTCCACGCTGTTGTAATTTGTTTCATGATTTTACATCTGGGCTCGACTAATCTGGCTGCTTCAGAGTTTTAAAAAAATCCACCTCATTGATTGTAAAAAAGTTTTTAAAAATCTGAATCCGATCAAGTAGTCCACATAATCCATTCTCTTCTGTTCTGTTTCCTCACTTCCACCTTAACCGTTTTCTTTGACTTCCTGTAGGTACGGGCCGTCCCCTCAGCTGCGGAGCCACGAGGAGGCGCGTGATTGGCTGCGCTCCCACTCCACCAGCGGGCTCCAGGACTCGGCCAGTAACTCCCCGTTCTCCCCCGGCTCCAGCCTCACCTCCCCATCCGGCACCCGCTTCAACTTCGGACAGCTCGGTACGCGTCATGCATCAGCAGTCAACAACAAACACAGAACTCTTAACTTCAGCACATTAAACCGTCAAGCTATAAACACAAGATTGATTTTTAAAGTGAGAGGAAGTGTACAATCATGAGGTAGAGATAGCATTTCTACACTTCTAACGAAGGTGTCTTGTAGTTTTTGGTGCGTAACTAACACATAAACAATAAGGAAACCTCATTAAACTAAAACATAATGAAAATGTAGCAGAAGATTTTTTTTCAAATTGTATTGCTAGATTCATTTAAAATAAGAGAATATATATAAACGTAACCAAAACCATTAAAAAGCAATAAAGATGTTTGACGGATTCTGGAAAATCTGATGTCCATTCTGAAAGTATTTAAACACTTTATAGGAAAAACAATAAACGTAAGAGTAATACAGCGGGAATACTGAAATCTTTACATCACTTTTTTCACTTTCACAGCTTCCAGCCCGACCTCAGCGGCTCAGATCAACCTCGCCAGCATGCGCAACAACAGCCTGACCAATCAGGACGCCTCCTTTGACCCGTGCGGCGACAACCGCCTGAGAAACTCGTGCATGTCACTCGACGAGAAGACGCGCACCATGAGCAGGTCGGGCTCCTTCAGGGACGGCTTCGAGGAAGGTAAGAGGAGACGAGAGAAAGGATGGATGTTGAATATTCAGTGACCCTGTTCTACCTCATGGTAGATTTGAGGGAAATCTGTAGTGAGGTGTAATCTTATTCCAAGACCTGCATGCCTCCATCCTTCTATGACTCTGGCCCCCCCACCCTCCTCTCTAGTTCCACACCTCCGTGCCAGAAGAATTATTATTCCATTTGCTTAGCGGACATTTGGAGGGATTACACCCGCTCCTCTAAGAAAAGCCCTCAATCCCCATAGAACTCCATAATCTGCTTTGGTGCGCCTTTGTTTTTTCATAAGCTTGTTTATGTGGAAAAGTATCCAGCGGGGCTTTTCCCACCAGCAGGCAGACTCCCCGCTCAGGCGACTTTACTTCGATGGAGTCTTCTCGATCCTCAGAGCCATAGAAACACAGCACTTTGAATTACAGGCGGAAAAACAAAAGAAAAAACTGGGAGAGAGGCAAGCTGAAGAATGTGTCACAAAGGCTCCTCCTCATGGAGAATTCCATCTTAAACACTTAAATGTACTAAGCCAAAACAACAAATTCATCTTTTTAACATATTGAAGTACACAAAAATCAATATTTCATGGTTCTCAGCTTTTTGAATCAACAGAAAATGTCGACGTTATTTCTTAAATGTAGGTCATCTCTCAGAGTGTAAACTCAGATTTGTATCCTGCAGAGTGAAGGGGATGTGGATGAATATAGAGGACAGAGAGGTGGAGAGCAAACTCAGTGACACTGGAGCTGGATTTGTAGTTGTGCCTCGGGGGAATCAGCTGTTCCTTAAGAAAGATGGAAAATCCAGACTTTCTGAATTTCAAGCATTATTATCAAAAACACACTCTGAAATTCTACTCAGCCTGACCTGATGTGCCGACGATGCTGTCAATCAACATTTGCCCTATTATGATTGTCATCATTTCAAGTCGGCAGCCCGGGTTCAAGTCCGACCTGTTGCTCCTTTCTCTCTCATCCCCTTTTTTTCTGCTATATCCACTGTCCTATCAAATAAAGGCAACAACCAAAAAATACATCTAAAATTGGACACAGCTGTCAACCATGAAACAAACAGCCTACCTCCAAAATGATTTGCTTCTTGCAAAATGCCCGTTAGGTTTTTCTCCCGTTGGGAAGCTGGGGTACAAACGCACTGGTTTTGCACACGTAATGAATGTAAATAACACAGGCACAACTCTGTGATTATTTCACCCCCCCAGTAGCATTTCTGTCTCGCTCTTCTTCCAACTCCATGACTCTGTCTTCCCTTTAAGGAGAAGGAGATAATTACAGGGATCACAGTGAGAGGCGTGAGAGAGAAGTGATGACATACAAGAATCCTCCAGCACTACTTTCTCTCTTCTTGTGTGTGTGTGTGTGTGTGTGTGTGTGTGTGTGTGTGTGTTGGCTCCCAGCATGTAGGTCTGTGAGCACATGCGGTTTGTGTGTATGTTGCTGAGGTGTAGAGTTACCCGACCGTTGGTTGATTGACAGGACAAAAGTCACATCATCCACCCAACACTTTGTCCTCAGTGAGAGCCACACCGCGACACTCTTGTCACCTCATCCTCTGCCCTCAAACCCTCCGACTCACCTTCATGCGTGCTCACCTTCTTTTTATGTCCATAGAAACCACATATGGACTAAATCTCTAAGACACGAATGGTCAGAAGTATAAACCAGGATCAACGCTGTTCCTAATGTGTAATACTTTTTCTGACTTTATTCGATAATGAGTGTAGATTCTTCAAAGGTTAAAGCATAAAAACAGAAAATATTTGTGTTAAGATTGTCTTAAAGGAAGAATGTGCAACATTTTACACACAAATAAAGCAGAAATCAAATATATCCTCTGAAATAATGATATCTCACAACATTATAAAGAAATATGTTGCATCCTCGCACATGAAGAAGCAATCCTTAAAAAAAAATTCAAAATGTACTAGCCAATTAAAAAACATTTTTTATCAACCTTAGTGCTGCAACTATAACGGTTATTTTCATGATGGATTGAGCTCCAGATAATTATCTTCATGCAGCCTTTCGTTTCTTACCTTAATCTGAAAAATTGTCTGTTTCTACATTTTTAAAACAACAGGACATATTCGAAAGCCTTTTGTTTGCCCAACAGTCTAAAAAACCTTGACATATCCATAATACCGCCAATTATTATTTTGACAGGCAGCAAGCATCACACAGGAGAAGTAGGAATCATGTGAAGCTTAGTAATGAAAGAAAATAAGAATAAAATCTTTAAATAAGTCATTTATTTTCTGTCAACTGGCTGATGGGTTGAAAGAAGTGTTGCAGCTGTAGTCGATGCTTTTTCTCAAATAGTGACAGAATCCTGCACAGACGTATTGATGAGATCTGAACCAGACAGTAAATATTAATCAATAGTCTCCCTTTCATGTGTCTCCCATCACACCCTGATGTCTAGACTAAATTTAGATAAAAACTGAGTATTCGATAAACTAACGTCTGCTCCCTGTGAGGTGCATGAATGAGCACAGCCCGCTCTGTGTGGTTTTATGACATCACCGTGCTGATCTGCTCTTAGTAAGGAAAGGGAACAGAGGACTGTGTGTCCTCGGCCTCTGATGTGTGATTAGTGGCTGAGTCATTACCACAGCAATGCTCCGGCTGGTATTAGTTGCGACACAGCCCAAACGGTAACATGCATGCAGGAGTTTTATCTTTATGACCGCCAAGCGCTGCTCGAAGTGGAAACACTGGGAGGTGACTGTGTCGAGGAGGCCGGGTTGGAGCAGGGTGGGTGGTTTGTGGGAGGGGCCTATGGGTGGGACTGTTGATAATCAGAGTTGTGTGTTAATGTACTTTCTAATCCCCACTTTCACTTGTTGTTTTTGTCTCTTTAGTTCACGGATCATCTCTGTCTCTGGTCTCCAGCACGTCTTCCATTTACTCCACTGTAAGTACACAAAACCTCAAGAGCTTGAACAGGGCTGGATATGATGTGCATTCTGTTCTAATCCTATGATAAAGAAGCTTTTTTTTCCCCTTCATTACATTTGGGTACCTTATTCCTCCTGCCTTTACACATTCTCCTCAACAGAGGGCGAAAGAAAAATCCACTTTATACCCTTAAAGGAACCTCTGATGAGTTTTCAACTGTTTATATGATAGACTAAAATTAATATTGATGCCTCTTTATGACACACAAAATCAAAGCACACCACCAGGGACAAGCCTGACTATTTATATGTAGTAAGTCTTTATGATGGTCACTCCTGTCAGAGGGCAGGTGTCAGACAAGACATTATAGGATATAGCAGGCTGAAGAAACATTTTTCATTCTCAATTTTTAGAGAGATTTAGAAATTACTCAACAGGAAACAGTCCTGACACATGGTCGGCATAGAAACAGGAGAAACTAGTTCCTTCTTTTGTCTGTGGAGTAAGGACAGATCATATAGAGAGCTTCAGCTGGCAAATCTGCTGTTATACATTTACCCTCTAATCCATTGAGATGTCTCGACTCCCTGTGAGACAAAAACGTTGGGCTGTAGTCTTACACTTAAACCTGGGGACAGCCCACAGTAAGCCAATCAGAGCCCAGTCCTTTCATGCATGGCTCCTCCTCCTCCTCCTCCTCCTCCTCCCTGTGTGGGCGTGTTTACTCACCTGGGCAGGTGTAGCGGAGAAACTTCTCAAGAAATCAGATTGCTGCTCGGCACTGGCTGGTGCTGCAGAGCTGAGGGAGAGAGAGAGAGAGAGAGAGAGAGTCACAGGTTTGGAAATCAGAGCAGGGGAGAGAGAGAGAGAGAGAGAGAGAGAGTGGAGGCAAAATGATGGCGACTTTATCCCTGACGAGCACCGTCACATCCTGGCAACAAACGGTAGGAATAAAGAGGAACGTTTTAGAGTGGAGGATTGCTTTATTGTTTTTGCTCTTTCGGAATTAAATACAGGTGTAAAAATGGTGAAACAGAACATCCAGTCACAGATATTGTGTCTGTATCTGATTCTTTATCAACGTAGAGCCGACTGATTTATTAATCCCAGGGCAGCACCATGAAAAACACTTTTTTCCTGCAGACAATTTCCACTGAGGACTTCAATTGAATCTTCATTTTGTCTTTATTTTTCAGTGTTTTCACACCAAAAAAGCCTCTTAACTGTATTACTGCCATGATGTGAATTGCTGATGGGATTGCATCAGAGGGAGATCTCTCTCTGTTTTGTCTACGTCTCTTGACAAACAGACTTTTCTCTGGTTGTGTGTCGAGGATCAGCTGGTTACGTATGTGTGTGTGTGTGTGTGTGTGTGTGTGTGTGTTTGATTGACAGCTTTGTTGTGGTTGTGCAGACAATGTGTAGACAGATGCCACTTTGTAAAAACATCCACTTACCATACCGGAGACACATGCTTGCACACTTCGGTACAGTAGTCGCGCAGACACAAGAGGCTGTTGAAACCTGTTTAAGTGCTCAGCAGTGAGGAGGCGGAGCGGCATGAACAAATCATTAATTATCAGCTGCTCTGCTTTGCTGCTTCTGTCACACGCAGCACCCACTGTGTTCACTGTTCATGCATCCCTCAGTTGTTCGTGAAAATGTTGAGAAACTTTGAATCTGTGACACAAGGCAAACAAATGTGTTGGAATAATATTTCAACGTAGAAGTTTTGCAAATAATTTATTCTGCTGATAAGAAGCACAACCAAAAACAAAGTGTCTTTGGCAAGTTTACTAAAAAAAAAACAATCTAGTGTAGCCTTTAAAATGTGCATCTCTTGGGAAGATATCACTTCAGTTTGGGAACATTTTGAGTATTTTGTTGCTCAGCATTCAGATTCATTTCTTCAGTAGAGCTGCTTAGCATGCTAACTGCAAGAACAGAATGGGAAGAATTATGTTTTCTCTTGTTCTTTTGTTAAAGTCTCAGAGCGACGAAACACAACTTTTTTTTGTGTGCAAAATAATCAGTTCAACTCAAACAACCTGATGAACCTCTCTTGGGGTAATTGGTTTGGAGAAGCTTGCACATACATACATAAATAAAACACACTGAGGTGCAGATAACAACAGTAAACATTGTCTTGTTACAAAACTGCCACTGGATGGCGACCGTGCAAGACATTTTTAAAAATTGTGGTCATTAAAGATTAAAACCTTCATCCAGTTTAAACTAACAAGTGAGCCAGAACAGTGGCTGAAAATATAAATGAACCTTTAGGTTGACCATTTGTTACAAACACATCTGCACACCAGTCAAAGAAAAACATTTCCAGGTGCAGCTTGTTTACATGTAAATGTGGGTGTTGCATGTTTCACTGTTTTGCTCAACAGCGGCAGTAACGGCTGGGTGTGTTGTGTTCGTGCAAGAGTATGTTTTGCCCGCTCTCTCTCTCTCTCTCTCTCTCTCTCTCTCTGTATGTGTTTTCCTACCTGTCTTTTCTTACTATTGTTCAGTGTGCAGCCTATAGAGACAATGGACTCTCTCACACACACACACACACACACACACACACACACACACACACACACACACACACATGGGTACCTCAGTGAAATGCCTTCAGGAGGATAGCTCTGCTTTCAGACAATCTCCTGCACAGTTTATAAAGCTTTTTTCTCTATGGAGCTAATAAATCAAACAGGAGTCATGTGCTTGAAGCATGATGTGACCTCAGGCAGCTTGATCTGCTCTTCTTTTTCATTATCAGAGTACTTCCTCTAATGATTTTTTTTTTTTTCTTCTTCTGATGTTTGTTTTTTACAGAACGAGGAGAAGTCGCAGTCGGAGGTAAGAATCGGCCCGCCCACATCCCTTCTTTCCTGTGTGTTTCTCTCCGCTCTTTAATTTTCTATGTGCTGTAGCTGGACTTGT
Source organism: Labrus bergylta (assembly GCF_963930695.1). Lineage (NCBI taxonomy): Eukaryota > Metazoa > Chordata > Actinopteri > Labriformes > Labridae > Labrus > Labrus bergylta. The sequence continues at coordinate 10,158,174 of NC_089197.1, forward strand.
TGGAACACGGGGGGCGTTTTCACAGTTGTGTCTGGTTACACGTGTAACTGTATTGTGCGTGACCCTGTAGCGGGCTCTTGTTCCTGTCTGAACACCTGCGTACACCTGTATGTGCTCTTTTATGCCCCCGCTGCTTTTCATCTCCTAACCTCGACATATCAGAGCTCCAATCTGGGAGACTCCCTCATTTGTTACCACCGCTTCTTTTTTTTTTTTTTTTCCCATTGTGCATGTGCATATACGTATGTGTGGTTACAGCATGCTTTACAGAGCAGGTATGTATGCTTCAGATCTGGAGCTTTTTTGATGACATGCACTTTAATGTCCTTAGATCCGCAAGCTGCGCAGGGAGCTGGACGCTTCCCAGGAAAAGGTTTCCGCCCTGACGACACAACTGAGCGCCAATGTAAGCCATCAAGCCTGCAAACACACACACACACACACACACACACACACACACACACACACACACACACACACACACACATTCCTGAAGAAGCTCATTTGTTACTGTCATGTATGAAATGTTTATCGTGCCACTAAAGTAATCCATAATAGACTCAAGGAAAAACATTTTCTTTATAAGCAACAAAAAGCTTTTAAACTTCTCCCTGAATAATTCTCTTACATTTTTTTTGAGTTAAGTATTATTTATCCAATGAGTAAAAGGATGACCTTTACAAAGGTGGTTATATATATACCAAAACAATCCCATTAGTTTTTCTATATACTACTACTACTACTACATACACTGTATTTATTATCTCTCCATCTGAAAATATAACATAAGAATACATTTTAAGTGAACAAATGAACAAGAATGCATCTACTTAGCAAGAGTAGTGTGCAGGATTCTTTTCTTTTGAAGTCATAGTTTGTCGCCCTACGCATCTACTTTTTGAGATAGTTGGATGTGCGAACGCCTCCTTAAAAAAATAACATTTTTAATTCAAACTCACAACAAAGTACATGTAACACCGATTGAAATGCTATCGGTATCGCAGCTATTTTTAAATATTTACTAAAAATGATCTCATTGATGGAACTAAATAAAAGTTTTCACTGCCTAAGGGAATCAAACATGTGTCATATAGTTTGTCATACATATCCAGGACTTCATTCAGTAGTGGTCGAGACATTCCACTCAAAACTAAAAATGTTGAACTCATGAAGTGTCAGAAGAAAGTCAGGGGATTATGAAGTCAGTGGGCGTCATTGTTTGCAGAAAATGAATGCTGAAAACTTGTTTTTGAGTTATTTCAATCGGGATAAAAGTGTTGGACTGACAGACCTATAGTGTCATAAAATGAAGTGCAAAGACAATCCCAATAATAGCAATGTGTTTTTACAGGCTGATCTCTTGGAAGTGCATTCTACAATTTAAGACATTATTGACTTTTAGTATTAACTAAATGGATAATTGCAGAAAAGCATGATGCCGCTATAAGATTAGAATGTATGTTGCATGGCAGAAAGACTCAACAAAAGAAAGATGTGAAATCTGGCACTCGTCCCTTCCTCAAGCACCCAAACACATGCAAGAACCGTTTCGTGATATTCATCAAATAGTGAGCAGATAACTCCCGCAGAGCACTTTTCCCTCACAGAGGGTGTAATTTCACATCTGGCAGAGCCATCAGAAAGTCAGGTTAAGCGTCTGCAGACACGAACCTCTCTGCCACCCTGCCTCCTGATGTTGCACAAGTCTTGCCACGCTCGGTTTGTAATCTTGCTGCCTGAGTCAGAGCGCGCTGCCGGTTCAGCCGCGGATTAGAGATATGGAAGGAAGGCAAAGGGTATTAGATTACAGCGAGGAGTCAAGTCTCAGCACACAGACTGTCCCTGATGTGGACTGATAGATTTACAGCTGATGACGCCTCGATACAAGAAGGTGCGGTGCGACTGTTGAAAGATGAACACAGACAGAGGGCAGACAGAGGAGCTGGTAGTGGAGGGGGGTCATGAAGGTGGGATTGAATGGAGTGTGGGGGGGGGGACGGGCTTTGCTGAAATATTTAATTACAAGCATTAAACCCGTGATGAATTATCTGAGCACACCTTGAAGCGCCCCGAGGCAGGAACTCTTAAGAACGTCACGACTGGAGTCACATGTCCGTCAACACATTACTCAACCGTCACAATCACTTTTTTTCTGCAGGCATTTGTAATGTTTAAACCCTGACACAATACCGCCATGGATGACACTTGCTCAACTGGTGTGCCTCAACATGCACAATCAGCAAAAAGTACAAGGCTTTCCAATCCTTTAAAAGTGGTTATTTCATGTGTACTTAACCCTTTAAGATATTACTTTTACTTTTAGATATGTGAGGCAAATCTTGCTCTGAATTTTTCACTCTATAAGAAAACTCTATACTTCATTCTTTCATTACATGTCATTTATAACACAGACTTCTTAATTCTCCACCAGCAGAATGAATATGCAAAACCAGAAAAAGCAATTGACCCCTAATAACATGAAGCTTATTGACACATTAACTTTTAGCGTCTCATTATCTTCTTAGCAAAACATCCCTTAACTGCTGCAGCCAGACCAGGTATTAACCAGGTCCTCTTAAAGGTCATAACTCCCATTCTGTTTTCTTTACACTGGCTTCAAATACATTTTAGATCTGAATCCAAGATCCTTGTTCTTACTCTGAAAGCCCTTCATGGACAGGCACCGGCCTACCTAACAGAACTTCTACGGCCTTTTACACTCCCTGCAGATCTCTTAGGTCCCCTGATCAGTGTCTGCTGGTGGTTCCACCCTTTCAGACTTTAGACCAAGGGAGACTGTGCTTTTGGGGTCATACTGTAGCTCCATCAATTTTAGAATGCTCTGCCTTTGGGTCCAAGATTTGTGGACGCTGTTGCATCTTAAAAAAAGCAACTTAAGACCTTTTTCTTGAGACTTGCTTTTGCGTCATCTGTTTTGTGTATTGTTGGTGTTTCTGTTTTTATCCATTTTAAGAGCCCTTTGTGGCTCTCTGTTCTTTAAAGGTGCTATAAGCAAAGTTTTTATTAATATCTTTTTATAGGCGAAATATTGGAATTAAGTCATGGTGGGCTTTCTTAAAAACTGCTGACATGGCAGATTTCTATTACATTAAGATCACAGATGACCTCAAAAAAGATTACAAATAACCAAACGTACCCGGTCAAGTGCCCACATGTTCCTTTGAAATCTGCTTGTATTGATTGCTTGAACCATCCTGTCTCCGTTTAAAGCGTCTCATGCTGTTGTCACTTTGTCCAAAAACATCTTAGAACAATCCGTTCACTCTGCCAGCTCTGAAATCCAAGAGCCTAAAAAAAAAAAAAAAAAAAAACTGAAATCAAAAGACGATTACCTGAAGATGACTCCACTCTTCCGTCATTAAAGTCTTTGGCCTCAGCAGTAATGAGTGATTATAGCTCAGAGGAGTGTTTTTGGTAGTGATGATGTAACCGTTTGGCTTCAGTGCTGTGTTTGGAGTGTGGGAAACCAGTCCACCTCAACCTGACCTTCGGGGGAAAAAGCATTTGTTACAGGATGCTCTTATTTCACATGAGAGTTTGTATGTGGTTTTATTTTTTAATTTTGCTACCAAGATTATTGGACTGATGTCATATTTGGGGTTTTAGCCCCGAGGTTGCAGCGGTAAAGCAGAAAGCTCTAACTTTTTCTAAGTAGGTATTTAAGGATCAGCATGAACTCATCTCATCAAAGTCTTTGTTAGTTATGACATCCTAAAGGAGATATCTTCATATCTCTCAGGGTCGCAAATGTAATGAAGGTTTCACTCCTCTCAGTATGGATACAACTTTAGGAGAGTTTTATGAGAAAACCTTTTTATTTGCAGAAGGACACTTCTTCGAGTTTCTCCCTCTTTCATCTCCGTGTTTCATTTCATTTAATTTTCAAACCTTTATTTATTTATTCTAGAAAGGACACTGAGGTTTCCCTCATTTCCAATGCTGTCTAGATTACAAGCACAAACAAAGCAAAACACAACAAACGCTCAGAATCAGTGACAAAAACCCCCACTGTGATCCATTTAAAAACAGTGGCTAGAAATCCATTTCCTAAACTCTGGAAGAGAGGGAAGAACTCTGATCCTTAGAGTTTGCTTGAGGGCGTTCCAAGAGTTTGGGGCATCAAAAGAAAATGCTGATTTACCGAGTTCAGTAAAAGATCGAGGGACTTTAAGAACGAGCCAATCAGAAGAACGGGTCATGTAGGTGTCCAATCATTATCATGAAGATTGACTTTTCTCTTTTCAGTGTTTATTATAGCAAGATATCTGAAGGAGTAAAAGATGAAACTTGGTTGAAGTCTTGTTGACAGATTTATATCTCCGTTTTGGGTCGGAGAATTTGGATGTAGCAATTATTTTTTTTATCATCTAGTTAGAAAGTCTTATGAAGTGATGCGTGTGGTATTCTGTCAGCAAATTAAATGAATGAGAAACAAAACCATCTCAGGTGTCTTTGGCTTGGTGCTGGTGGTGGCGTGACATGTTGGTGTGTTTCTCCTGCAGGCTCACCTGGTGGCAGCGTTTGAACAGAGTCTGGGCAACATGACCATCAGACTGAAGAGTCTCACCTTGACGGCAGAGCAGAAGGTGAAGAACAGCTCCTCGTGTTTCTTTGAACAGATTGTAAAAGTTTACTCATAGAAGACGTGCAAAGACTTGCTCTGGGTTAGATCCTCATGTCTCTCTCTCTCTCTCTCTCTCTCTCTCTCTCTCTCTGCAGGACTCGGAGCTGAATGAGTTGAGGAAGACTATCGAGCTGCTGAAGAAGCAGAACGCTGTTGCTCAGGCTGCCATCAACGGCGTCATCAACACACCTGAGCTCACGCATAAAGGGGACAGGACAGGTACACACAAATTGCTGCTACTCTAACAAGCCAGATTTCAAGATCAGTTATTTGTTTTTACCAAGATGCATTTCAAAGGGTTTGTTTCAATAACACACAATCCACCCATCATCTCTACCGCTTTCCCTGTTCTTTGTCGGGGTGGGAGGGCTGGAGCCGATCCCAGCTGTCATTGGGCAGAAGACTAATTCATGATAAAATCACGTATTTCCTGTCTCTCCTCAGCCGGCAGTAACGGCAGTCCTCAGCAGCATCATCAGCAGCAGCAGCATCAGCAGCCTGACCTGCGCATCAGGCGGCAGCACTCGTCCGACAGCGTCAGCAGCATCACCAGCGCCACCAGCCACTCCAGTGTGGGCTCCAACATGGACGCCGACGCTAAAAACAAGAAGAAGAACAAGAAGAACTGGGTAAGACGCTTGCATATATAAAAACTATTTCATAACCAGATGATTTCAACGAGCGATGCGTTCCAAACAAACTCTCGTTGTCTTCAATGTTTGTGATGGTGTCATATCTTTGGGTTTCTCCCTTCTTTAGGCGTCTTTCTCTGGGGAAAAGGTGAACACAGTTAGGATTCCCATAGACTCAGACCGGTTTAATACCAAGTCATGATCGATTTGCTGATTTGCAGTCAAAAGAAATCAGACAATGTGGAGTTTCAAACTTGAACTAAAATGGGTTAAAGACGTCTTTTGTTGTTTTCTTGTCCTGCAAATGACCAAATCAAAACGTACATGCTAGTATCTAGTCCTGTCGTCAGCTCATAGGTAGTTTGAAAGTGTCGATCATACATCAGAACATCTCTCATACGTCTACAACTAGAAGAACGTTAACTTCTTGTTTCCTGTGATATTTGCTGAAAGGCTTTTTTGTGCACCGGAGGAGGTCAAGTCAGGGACGGCGAAGTACGAACGTTTGTATCCTCTCTTGTCGTTCTGTAAACTGAAACCATGTTGTGTTAGCTGCCTTGTGGTTGCCAGAACCCGATCCTGATGTTGAGTTTTAGGATGAGCGGTGTCGTGCTTTGTGTTATCTGTTAAAAGACATGAGCTCGTGTAGAGTTTTCTTGCTTCATGTCGCAGTGATAACAAACGATCCTCCCGTGTGTGTGTGTGTGTGTGTGTGTGTGTGTGTGTGTGTGTGTGTGTGTGTGTGTGTGTGTGTGTGTGTGTGTGTGTGTGTGTGTGTGTGTGTGTGTGTGTGTGTGTGTGTGTGTGTGTGTGTGTGTGTGTGTGTGTGTGTGTGTGTGTGTGTGTGTGTGCTTCCAGCTGTCAGAGTTTGAGTAGATGAGACCCCACAGGAGGCTCCTCCATGCAGGTGCTCATGTACTCTGTGTGTGTGTGTGTGTGTGTGTGTGTGTGTGTGTGTGTGTGTGTGTGTGTGTGTGTGTGTGTGTGTGTGTGTGTGTGTGTGTGTGTGTGTGTGTGTTCAAAAGCTCATAATGGATCATCAAAGACATCCTGTTTCACGGTGGTTGTTTCTGTAGCGTTAGCCTGCAGCTGTCTGGAGGTCGAATCAAATCAGCTCCAGTCTTGTAGGAGCCTATAGTTTGATCTCTAACCCTCCATCACACATTAACACACTCCAACCCATATGAACATGTGCTGTTTTGTCTCTCTGTCTTCCTTTGCTTCGCTTCATGCGGCAGGTCTACGAGGTAAGGCTGGTACGCTGGGTGAAATCAAAGCTGCCTCACCCCGTGCACTTCTTCTAGGTTACTAACTTCAGTTCCTTTTCCTCCTGCTGTAGTACCTGTCCTCTCCTTTCCAACACTGCTTCTCCCTGAAAATTAATAAAACAAAAAAACTGCTCTTATGATACTTGACACACAGCTCTGGAAAGGAACAATCCACCTTGGAATGCTTCTTTGAAATGAGCTCTGCAAAGATGAACAGACACACTTTTAACTGTTCTGATGGCTGATTCATCTTTTCAGAAATGTTTTAACATCAATTTAAACACACAGCTGTGTCTTTTAGTCATCCAAATATATGAGTTCAAATTTGTCCCCTAAAGGACTCCGTACACTGCCATCTGCTTCCCTACAAATAGTTTTCTTTCCACATATTTGTAATTTTTTATCTAGGAAAATCAAAACAATGAGCACTGAGAGTACAGATCAGTAGCTTTACATTAAACCTTTTCTTAAAAACATAATTCAACACACTGCATACACTCACTCAGTGTTTGTCTTCAGAGCTGAGCTCAGGTTCATAAGACAGTCTACCCATAATTCCCTTTTTTCTCCCTCACTTGCACTTTTTAGCAGCTGCTTCTCTTCACTTTCCCGGCACTCTCCTCCTCTTCCTCCACTTCCTCTTCCTCTTCCTCCTCGTCTCCCTCTCAGTGTTTTCGGGATGGCGTCCCTGCTCACTCTCTCTCTCTCTTTGTGTCTGTTGTTTTGTCCTGCAGCTGAGGAGCTCCTTCAAACAAGCGTTCAGCAAGAAGAAGTCTCCCAAGTCGGCCTCGTCTCACTCTGACATCGAGGAGATGACCGACTCGTCGCTGCCGTCGTCGCCCAAACTGCCTCACAACGGCTCTGCGGCCTCCAGCCACATGCTCAGGAACACACACTCCAACTCTCTGTACGTAAACACAAATAACTGTATGTGATTGCAGGACAATAACAGATATGCAGTAGTTTTTCCCATTCAAAAACGTTTTTTACTATAGATTACAGTTAGGAAAACAACCTAACTCTTTGATGCCACTAAACCATGTTTTCTTGCTCGTGTGTGTACAGGTTGTCCGAGTGTTTGGACAGCGAGGCGGAGACGGTGATGCAGCTGCGCAGTGAGCTCAGGGAGAAGGAGATGAAGCTCACGGATATCCGGCTTGAGGCTCTCAGCTCCGCCCATCAGCTGGACCAGCTCAGGGAGGCCATGAACCGCATGCAGGTCAGCACACACACAAAATACACACAAAATAGCAGAAAAGTGCTCAAACTAGGATAAATATCGGAGATGCTTTTGAAAATTGAGAGAGGATAGAACGCACAAAGGTTTCAAGACAGATGCAGGAGCTGGCTAAACACTGAAGCTTCAGTGTCCATGACAACCCGCTCAACTCTAGGGAGGAGGGGACAGAGGTGGACAGCTCTCTCCAATGTTTTGAATTTGGACTGTAGTACCCATTTTAAACACTAGGTGTCAGAGTTACATGTTGCTCATTTAAGTTGACTCGAATGACTTGTATGAAAAATGTGTTTTTGTTTGTGTGTCTGCAGCTGGAGATCGAGAAGCTGAAGTCAGAGAATGACCGTCTGAAGGTGGAGAATCATGGCAGCAGGATGGGCTCCCAGGCCTCCATCTCCTCCTCTCCTCCTCCTCACGCACACAGCCAGGCCCAGGGGAGCGGGCCGGCTCTCACCCAGCACAGCCTCAACCTGACCACCAGTGAGTCCACCAGCCTGGGTAAGACTGAGCTCTTTGTCATGGACACTGACTAAAATGTTCTCATTAAAGGGTATCTGTTCAGTGCAGGTATTTCAATAGTCTGTCACAATATTGGATGACATCAGTGTCATCGGTTTATCTTGGTAATTGAAAATGAGAAATGGGAAATTACAACAAGCCTTGTCTGACTTTGTTCCACCGTTCCTATCAGACATGCTGCTGGACGACACCGGGGGAGAAGGAGGGATGAGGAAGGAGGGCAGACACGTGAAGATGGTCGTCAGTCTGGACGAGGGCAGCAAGTGGGGAGAGGTGAGACCTGTTTGGAAAAGTAACTCAAAATACTATCATTCCTTTTTTTCAGCATCTAAAACAACTTGTGTTTCCTCAATCATAGGAGGGTCGGACTCGTCATTTTCTGATTGGTTGCATCGGTGTGAGCGGTAAAACCAAGTGGGACGTCCTGGATGGAGTGGTCCGACGCCTTTTCAAGGTAAACACCTCACCGTCAGTGTTTATTTTTTAATATTTATTTAAGTGCCTGAATGATAAGTATACATTTAAAGTTTGAATCTCAAAAATCACTATTTCTACTACTTTATTCAGTCGCCATGAAGCCTAATTTAAAAGCAGAAAAATACATTTAGATTCCTTCAATAAATATCTGAAATTCATCCTTTTGATGCCGTGTTTGTGCCTGACAGGAGTACATCACCCATGTGGACCCCCTGAGTCAGCTGGGCCTGAGTTCAGACAGCGTGGAGGGATACAACATCGGAGAAATCCATCGACCCAGCTGCCTTAGCGCCGCCCAGACGCCCGAGCTACTGCCCTGCGGCTACCTGGTGGGAGACAGCAACACCATCAACATCCAGCTCAAAGGTACGGGTTGTTACACTTTTCTGCCAGTATGTAAGAAGTTTTGGGCTATTTCTTTAACTAAAGTAAGGTTTCTAATTAATGTAATTTTTGATTCCTTTATTGAATTGTTTCATTAGATGCAGCTTTAACACAAGAAGGTCAACAGTTAGCTTATCATCAGTAGGCAGCAGTACTTGTCTCAGCTGGAAAGAACCACTAATACAAAAGAGAAAACCCCTGGTGTATGATGTTAAGGGTATATTAATCCTCCGACCCTTTTGTGTCCAGGCGTGAGCACTGCGAACGTGGACTCTCTGGTGTTCGACACTCTGATCCCGAAGCCGATGCTGCAGCGCTACGTCTCCCTGCTGAAGGAGCACCGACGCGTCATCCTGTCGGGCCCCAGCGGCACAGGAAAGACCTACTTGGCCAATCAGCTGTCTCGACACCTGCTGCTCCTTGAGGGCCGGCCTCTGACCCCGCACGCTGTCGTCACGTTCAATGTGGACCACAAGTCCAGCAAGGTAAATATGCACACCTGTATTTTTAAATGTTTGTGTTTGTTAAAACTTCTCTTGTTGTTGAATTCACAATACGCTCTTGGGGCTCAAGTTGCAGATAATATTCATATGTTTGTCGTTTTTGTGAAAGGTTTCCAGTAAAAAAACAAAAAAGCCCCGGTTCTGTTCTGAAAGAAGATACATTATTATTCTCTCCGTTTGTCTGCAGGAGTTGCGTCAGTACCTCTCCGGTCTGGCTGAGCAGTGCAGCGGCGTCCCGGGGACAGAGAGCCCTCTAGTGGTCATTCTGGACAACCTGCATCATGTCAGCTCCCTGGGAGAGATCTTCAACGGCGTCTTCAACTGCACCTACCAGCACTGGTCAGTCCATACACACACACACACACACACACACACACACACACACACACATAAAGAATCACACACACTCACACATTCATCTGCATAATAATGATAGAAATATAAATGTCTGAAAGAGTCTGCATGATTGAAAGGAAGCATATTTGTTGAAGCAACGTATGTCTAGTTCACCAGAAAAATGATTTGCTCTCCTAATGATGCTAAAATCCAATTTGTCTCATGATGCCTATTAAGAAATAATAATAATCAGTGTTCTTCTCTCCTTTCAGCCCGTATATAATCGGCACCATGAGCCAAGCAACGTCATCTGCCCCCAACCTGCAGCTCCACCACAACTTCAGGTACACTGCTGCTGCTGCTGCTGCTGCCCTCCGTTCATCTCAGCTCGGTGCTGCGTTTCATCCTGGGGGAGATGTTAATGTACTGTTTGTTCTATGATCAGGTGGGTGCTGTGTGCCAACCACATGGAGCCCGTGAAAGGTTTCCTGGGTCGATACCTGAGGAGGAAGCTGATCGAGACGGAGATCGGCAGCCGGACGCGCAACATGGAGCTGGTGAAGATCATCGACTGGATCCCGCGAGTTTGGCACCACCTGAACCGCTTCCTGGAGACGCACAGCTCCTCTGACGTCACCATCGGTATGAGACTGATGCAAGACTTATGGGGGAAGAAAAAGTGTGAAAACAATCAGTGGCTCACCTCTGCTGCTCTCTCCCACACAGGACCTCGTCTCTTTCTGTCCTGTCCCATGGACGTGGAGGGATCTAGAGTTTGGTTCACCGACCTCTGGAACTACTCCATCATCCCATACATGCTGGAGGCTGTCCGAGAGGGACTGCAGGTAACACTAACACACACACACACACACACACACACACACACACACACACAACAAAGCTGTAACAATCCAGCGTATCTATGATGCGTCTTGATTTGGGCCCGCTCTTTAAAAGGATCCAGCTGAGTGCAGCAGAGAGGGGTAATGAGTCTGGGAATTGCTCAGATTTGCCCTCTCAGAAGATCAGGGTTATGTTCATCAAAGTGAAATGGATTCAATTTGTTCCCTCAATCTGAACATAATTAGCATCTCATTTAATTAGGCAGCAGCTAATCAGCAGAGCGCAGCCTCCGAGAAGGACTGAAGGGAGGGACTGTGTTTCCTGTTAGCTTGGAGGGGAAACAGAGGTGGAGTGATGCTGAAATGGAAACCCTTAGGGCTGCGAATAACCGTGTGTGAATCCTCCATTTATTAGCCAATTCTTTTTTATGACCGATTAATACATTGTGAGGGCACTCAGTCTTTCTACTCAGTGAGATTGGTGAGAGAATCATCCCACTGCAGTCAAGTGTGTGTGACCGATTGGCTTTGACTAAACCCAAGTGTGGGGAGCCTGTATATACTCTGAATCTCCAGTGTTCTGTGCTGACTCATTATCTCACCTTCAGAGGTAGTGAGCGCTTCTCCCTGGGGTTCCTCTAGTTGTCTGTGTGTGTGAAGTCTGTACAAATGCAAACAAAGAATTTTCTGTGTTTTAGCTATCCATTCCCAGATTTGGGGTGCTGGGTAGTTTTGTTGCTATACCAGATTTTTGTTTTAACTGTTAAGGCCTCATTGGCAGCCTTTGCTTTTTTTTTAAAGTGTTTTCTGGGTTTCCCCGGACAATTTAGGTTTAGTTAATTATTTTCCATGCATTATTTAGTTTAGGAAGCGTGTTTTGGCTCTGTACCAGTGGTTCTCAGAACGCACTGGCAATACCTCCATGAGAAAACCGACCCAAATTTCTGAACTGATCAGATCTCTTCGATGAAAAATTGTGCTGTTTGGATCTCGGACGGTACAAAACATGATGCAAGAAACTGAACAAAACCAACACATTTAGAAAGCGCTTCACAGATATTTTGACACTTTCACGACCCACTGAAAACAGCTCTACGCGACCCACTTTTGGGTCCCGACCCACCAGTTGAGAACCACTGCTCTGTCTTTTCCCCTCTCCAATCTATTGCTCACGATTTTTGTGGCTATCCTTCTGGGATAACTTTGAGACCCCCTCCATAAAAGGTCCATGAAATGTAAAAACACTGAGAAATGATCATCCAAATTTAAAATTTCTTGATTTCATTTTTTTTTTTTTTTATTTGATATTACAAGCAGGAAAGCGTCGCCCTTAAGAGACAAAAGCAGCAAATGTGTTTTGGATAGCCTAGTGGTTATGTTGCGCATCCCATGTACAGTGGCTATAGTCCTTGTTGAAGTGGCCTTGGGTTCGAATCCGACCTCAGACATTTGCAGCATGTCATCCCCCACTCTCTCCTCCCAACATGTCTTTTTTATTCTCTTCCTGACCTGTGAAAACGTGTTATTAGAGCACATCTCCACACAAAGCTGGCCTTCAGTTTTCCCCGCCACACTAACAGTCTCACATCTTCTGTGTCTCTCTCTTCAGCTGTATGGCCGCAGGGCTGCGTGGGAGGACCCTGCTGCCTGGGTGATCGACACTTACCCGTGGTCGGCCGCGCCAACACCTTCTGAATGGCCCCCGCTGCTGCAGCTCCGCCCAGAGGACGTGGGGTTCGATGGTTACTCTGCTCCAAGGGAAGGGCTCAGGAAAGAGCCCCCGCAGAGCGACAGCGACGCAGACCCGCTGGTGAGGAAAAATACCTGTGAAGAAAAAGAGTGTGACGGCCTTCGAAGAGAAACGGGTTTGAAAGCTCGGTCGGACTGACACTTGTTGTTTTTTTTTTGTCCACAGATGAACATGTTGATGCGTCTGAAGGAGGCGGCTACGTCGTCGAGCCCGCAGAGCTACGACAGCGACTCCAACAGCAACAGCCACCAGGACGACATCCTGGACTCGTCGCTGGAGTCGACCTTGTGATGTCACAACGCTACACTGGGATCCGTTTTCGGGAGGAAACTTTATCAGAAGAACTGTCTCTGCTGTGAGAATTTCACAAAATCCAGCCAACCTTAATTTTGGGTGCAGGTAACCCAAATATTTAATAAGGGGAAAAAAACAGACAAAAGGAAAGATTTTACTGCACTGGGCTGCATTTTTTTTTTTCTTCACCGCTGTGGCCCGTGGCTCCTCATTTGTCAGGAGCCTGACTTCTACTTCAGAATTTAAAGCACACAGCCTGTCGCTGTCAGTGAGCATCATCATCATCATCATCATCATCATCAGCAAACACCAGCCAGGAGTCCTCCAACCTCCCTTGAGTGCAGTGCACCCGAGCTGCCTGCAGATGGCGACACAGAGCCTTCTCGCTGCTGAGAACACAAATCAGGCTGCTGCTGGGGGGTTGGATGGATGGATCAACACTCAGCTGCTTTCTGCTCCTCCTCAGCCTGAAGTTATCTGTGACGCTCCTGGAGGGTAAACCGAGCCAAAGTGAATGTTGAGTCCTGCAGCATTTCTATTCACACTTTGAGAACCTCGACAAAGAGATCACAGCTCTCGATGCTGTTTGGTTTGATGTCCCTCAGATCCGAACTATACATCCCATGCCGAGTTTCTGAGCTGAAAAAAACCTTAGAAGTAATGGTCAGCGACGGAGGTACGCGTCCACGGAGAGTAAATACAAGAGCAGGAATAATAAATAATGCATACCAAATACATGAAATATCTTTATTCAAAAGAGAACTGGGACACGTTTGTTTTTGTTTGCAACCAAACAAGAAGAAGTCAAAGAGCAAACTTTGTGCATTGCAAGTGATTCATGTTTTGTTGAATTTTAAATGAAAATACGGATTACACATTTTTAGACATGTGATACATTTGAAAATCACAGAAATAATCATTTAAAGTTTTTTTTCCTCGTGGTTAACCTGAACATTGTGTCGCCTCTTTCTTGGTTAAAGTGACAATTTTCATGATCTATGGCAATAATGGCAACATTTCAGATTCAAAAGCCAATCCGAACACAAATTAAACTTTCAGATTTTCAAAGAAAAGTTTTTTTTGTTGCAAGTGCATTCAGTTTTGCTCTATAAACCAGTCGGTGTGGTCGCATAATAATTTGTGCAAAAGAAGCCTCATAAAAGAGTGAGGGGGGGGAATGCAATTCCATAATGTAAACATGTAAACAACGACAGTTAAGCAACACATTCAATGCCAAAATTGGTGTAAATATCTGAAAGCTAAGGAGAATCTTTGTATCTGGTTGGTCAAAAATGTGCTCCACACTCCCTCCTGACACTCTGTAGGAGTTCGATCCTGCCTCAGAGCTCAGAAGGTGCTGTGAAAAAAAGCAGAATGACACAAATTGCAAAAAGTTCAGCTGTAGACCCAAGCACAAGTCACACCTGCTGAAAATAAAGAAAGTGTTTCTCATCTGGTACAACATCTGTAGCTCTTTCAAAGGCCAGGCAACGATGAAACGGCCTTGACTCAGATTGAAACATTCACAATGGCTGGATTTATCCTTTGACTCTGTTGATCTTTGACTCTCAGATGTCTTTTCTGTCTCCACCACATCGCTTTGACCGCTTAATAAACCTTTGTGGTCTCCACGCACATTTGGCCCAAACAGGCTGTTGTAGCACAAATATTTAATGGTGCTGGACTGACTTTTCTTCTTTTTTTTTTTTTAAACAATGCCTTACTCTTTTCTAACAGACTATGTGCATTACGCTGATTCTTTATTCGTCTAAGTGGCTGTAAACTAAACAGGGCTGCGAGGTCGACTCTCTTCTCTAGGAGCGCCGTCGACCTCTCATCATATCAAACACCGACGCCGTGGGCTTGGGACGCGAATGAGAAGCAGTACTTTGTTTTTTAATATTAAGTTGTATGCATGAATGACCCAGTGCTGTGAAGCTGGTGTAAATATTTGGACCACTAGAGAGGAAGACAGAAAAGATATATATGTGATGTGTTTTGATGCTTGAGATGAGAATATTTGACTGATGAGGGAAGATTAAAAACGTGTTGATTTTATACCTCATCCCCATTCTGTACTGTGCTTTGCTCAGAGTCTCTTTTGATTATGTGATTTGTGAGGAACAAAATGTCATAAATTGGACTAATTAAGTGAAAACTAGCGTACATGCTGCTTTGTGTATATTCCTATAATTAAGGTATGGAGGTACATGTGGTTGACTGATAATGTAAAAGGGTTCAAAGTCATTTCTGTGGCTTAAAAAAGAAAGAAAACAGACTTTTTCTTTGTTTTAAAGCTCCCAGCTTGCC
The DNA here is from genome assembly GCF_963930695.1 of Labrus bergylta. Taxonomy (NCBI): domain Eukaryota; kingdom Metazoa; phylum Chordata; class Actinopteri; order Labriformes; family Labridae; genus Labrus; species Labrus bergylta. Next base: position 10,173,371 of record NC_089197.1, read on the forward strand.
CTTCAGGAACGGTGAGCTCAAGTTTAAAGCCAGGGTGGGTCATACATTGCTTCAGTGTTTTTGTCACAGATCCTATGCAACATTCATTCTGATCCCCAAAAGGAAGCCAAAAGCTGCATGTGCGTTTGTCCAGCACTGCCGAGATGTACAGCAAGGATCCAGATTTGTGCAGACTTAATTTGAATTTGTCGTCCATTCATGTGTCTGTGTGTTTTATTTTCTCGAGGTTCTCCTGCTGCGGTCCTTGTAAGCACAAAGAGACTGAATCTGCTGTCAGCCTCGTGTAACGCCTGCTCTCAGACGAGCGGGTGTCTTTGAAGCATTTGAAACTGTGTGTCAGTTTATTACTCACAAACTCAATGAATGTTTAGCCTTCTTTGCTATGTACATTTTTGATATGTAACATAACTTTGTATATAGTTGATTATCTTGGAACATTTGATGACTTTTTTCTAGCTGATTTGTAACAGTACTTGAAAAAAGAGTATTTTGTGTACAGTCTCTTTACATCAGAGCAGATCGGTGCCGTTTGTCACACCTGGTCTGTCCAGGGCTCGTTGAATTAAATCTATCACTGTACTAGTCTTAAGTTATTGTGATTCAATAAAATTAATAATTATTTATGAATGAATTCAGTCGAACTGTCGTCTTTGAAACAACACAAGCACAATGGAATTGCAATTGTTCACAATTTATTTGGTATTTGTACAAAAAGTGTGGAATAGACATATATACAGCACATGATACAACAAACAAATTCATATAAATTATTAACGAAATAACTACATCTTTCCAATAAACAACTCTATTCAAGGTCAAGGTAAAAGTAACTCAATAATCTTGGCATAAAATTTCCATACAAAGTTGTACAAAATACTGTACAATAGAACAAAGCTGTGCAAAACAGCAAACTGTGTCTCAGAAACAGAGCCTGTACAGTGCGCATGCGCAGATGAAGTGACAAAGTGGAGTCGAACATTTTGTTTTGTTTTGTTTTTTACAGACATTTATGTGTTCTTGTTTGAGGCCGGCAGTTTCATACAAACCGGTTCACAGTCTCTTATGAGTTATTTATATCTTTATATTCCCTTTTTAAAATAAATTAAGATACTGTTATTTCTTCTTCGTCTGACTCTGAGAAGTCCGAGTGCTTACTGGAAAGAGATGGAGAGCTGATGCTAGACCCTGCCGCCCTCATTCTCTCTCTTCCAAACTGTTCCATCTCCTCCTCCTCATCATCCTCGGCTGAGGACTTCTTGCCAACGTCACTGAGGTCCGGATGCGGATTGGCTTTGGTGGGCAGAGTCTGCTCCCGGCAGCCACCTGAGGACAGCAGCTCTCGTTCCTTTGAGTTCCTCCACTTCATCCGTCGGTTCTGGAACCAGATTTTCACCTGAAGAGGAACAGAAAATGATTAGGGAAAAAGCTCTGTGTAAGGAATGCGTTAAAGCGCTTTTACGCACGAATTTATTGGCCACTTGAAACCCCCACGTGAACACTTCAGAAGTTTTACCTGAGAGTCTTTGAGTCCCAGTTTGGTGGCGAGTTTCTTTCTGTCGGGCTTGCTGATGTATTTCTGTTTCTGGAACATTTTCTCCAAAGCTTTGCGCTGCACATCTGAGAACACAGCCCTCCTCAGCATCCCTCTGCGGGGTTTCCCTCTGGCTGCCAGGGGCCACGAAAAAGTCCCGGGGATGGGAACAACGGATGAAGACACTACAACACAAAAACAGAAGAGAAATACACGTTAGCTTGGTTTTATTTACCAAACAGTAAGTCAAAACAAATCATCCCTAAAACCACTCTGCAGCCACAAATGACCAACTTAAAGATGGAAAACAGCAGGTTTTCTTTCTACTTCACAAACCTAAAAGCTGTCAGACTTCATAGAGGCTCTATATGAATATAATGATTTCTCTTTAAGGCCTTAGTTTTCAGTCGTTAGTATTGGAAGTTTCCCCCCTTTGGAACTTTGGCAATACGTCTCCGTTTTGAGTGAAATGGCACGAGGTGACTAATTAGCACATTGGCCGTTCCCCAACCGCATTGGTATGGTAAAGAGGTAGCATATCCTTTAAGGAACCCTGTGAGGGCGGATAGAGGAGTTAATAAACCGTGAACAGTAATTGTGTAGTAATGAACTAACGCAGAAAAGACTCTGGACAGGCGGCGAAGGCCATATATTATCGCAACAAAAGGAGATTTACACTTTCAAACTAAACACAACTGCATACCAGAATACTGATGCCCAGAGGGGGGGAGAGAGAGAGAAGTGGAGGGATTTTTTTTTTCTTCTTCTTCTTCGTGCCTTCAAATCATTTTCATTAAATGAACACGAAAAGCTATTCAGAGCGCTGGAGTTGTTTTGTTGAGGCATTCAGCTGAGCCCATGAAAAGACTCCATCTCCATTATGATTTGGCTGAATGAAAGCACGGAGTAGCGACTTTATAGACTTTTCTAAGAGATTATTCTTTATCTGAACTGGTTGATTGGCGCGCTTGGAGAATAGAGGAACGTTTAGGGCACAGAGAGACTGGGGATTGGGGGGGGTCAGTGGTAACCTATCCGATGAGCAACGCAGCCTGCAGGGGAAACTTTCACCAGCTGGGATAGTTTGGACGAATTAGGTGCTTCGCTTTACTTCAAAATCCCACCTCCCAAAACTCTCCCCTCTCTGCGAATTGCTGCCTGGACTTCCTCCTGACTGTAGGTGCCCTGTGGCCACAGCAGAATCAGGAACAACGACGCGCTATGTGGTCTTGTGAGAATATTGAAAACTCTCAATAGCGCCTAATAGGGAAATTAGTGCATGACTGGTTCACGCCTTTGGCCCCCCTGGTAAAAGTCACTCTCCGGGGTGTGTGGGTGGTTTGCCCGGTGGGAGCTGACCAAATTGGTCACAGTGCTGAAGGGCATTGTTGCCCACCACTGCGGCCCGGTGGCCCCCCGGGCTCTGTGGGAAAACGCAGTGCCGGGGAAATGCCAAAACGCCCCCCAATGGGAAACAGGGGGGACTATAACTCGCCACCCCGCCTCAAATTTAGAGCGTGACGATTTGGGATAATTGGTTAATTAGGGGGTGGGTGGGTGGGACCGGGAAGAGGCCAGAGCCAACAGTCTCCATTAATGAGACAGTGATTTCTTGTTTTCAGGTTGAAAAAAAAAATCTATGACAGGAGCTGAATGTGTTTTACATTTTGATGACACTTAGTTCAGACACTTTGAGCCCACAGAAAGATGGATAGGCATAACAGGGGACGTGCATAAAAGTGGTGCCTACCTGGTAAATAAGGCGTCCTGAAGATGGGGTGAAAGGTTCCATCAAAGCAGGGGAAGGGGAAAGTCTTGGAATGCAGGCTGTGGATTGTAGCGGGAGAGGACGCTGTGGAGGAACATCACAACATGTTAAAAACAAGAATTCCTGAATGATGGAATAATATTAACAATCTGTCCGAATGTAGAAACACAGCAGAGCGCGTTTACTCACATGTCTTTGGTGAAGGTGCAAGGATCGCGCTGACTCCAAACTTGAGAAAAGTCGGGTCCTTGCTGCTCGGCAGTGACGTTTTGGGCGAGCACGAGTCGCGCGTCATCGCAGTTGTGGCCACGGCGCGCTCCGCGGGCACGCCGCAGTAGGACAAGGTGGTGGTGGCTGTGGGCAGGGTGGCGCTCACTGATGGGACAGTCCGGTTTATGAAGGCGGCGGGGCGGCTTATCCGCAGCAGGTCCTCAACGAGGAAGCTGGAGTGGGAGGGGAAGACAGACGGCAGGGTCTGGTGCAGCGGCAGAGCGGCGGGCCGGTACAGCCCCGGGTACAGCGCTGGTGGCGCGAGGACGCTTGGGATCATCATAGTCCCGGTTGGAAAAAGTCAGTGAAGGAAAGCTGAGATACTCCTGGTGGTCGCTGGGAGAATCAGTCGTGTGAATGGCTGCTAACTCCTCTGGTCTCCTCACTCAGGGGAGAGGAGTTTTATAGCAGTCGGCCCCCCCTCGACCCTCCGCTCAGCGCTGACAGCCTCAACAATGGGGCTCAACAAAGTTCTCCACATGGGTCGCTTTCATGCAGCATCCCCCGGCTCGCTGATTGGCCAGAGGACACAATTTATGATTGCATTAGACTTCATAAGCAAGCAACACACAATGTGACGACCACAAAAGGGGCTCAGTCATCAATTTTGCATGTTGACCACTTTCCTTTCAGTTTGTTTTGTTTGGCAGAGGCAAGCTGCCTAATTAAAGAGCAATCTTTACACATTCACTCATTATATGGGAATTTTAATGAGCCCTTAGAAAAGGATACTTTATTCCTTTCCATTCAGGGTGTCTTTCTGTTACTCGGGATATCAAAATATACTCGTTAAAGATGCAAAATTATTCTTTTATTCAAGTTTCAGTGCTGCAAATACAAACAGCTACAGGTGGATAAAAGTAAGCAGGAGTCTATCCCAGGATATGAATAGAATATATAATAGTACATTGATTTATAGTATCTTTTTTATTGTGAATGGTCTCTTCTTTAGGTGCAGACGCTGCACAGCATCTCAAATGTAAATCACTTTTAGGGTTTCATAGGATTCTCAACACTCAATCTGGCCCTCGTCATGGAATAATGTCTTAAAGGGATTTCTGCTATCAAAACGCTTTAACAGATGTGTTAAATATCACTCTTTCTGCACAGGCTTCATTCAGCGCGCAGAGCGGCGGCGCAGTGCGCAAAGGAGAAGTGTGCGGCCTGAGCCGTGCGCTCCTGATCCTGTTAACCATGAACTAACTGTCACCCTCAGCTGCGGAGGAGGCGCCCCTCGGCCTTTCTCTGCTTCCCTCTCCCCGCTTTTTTAAAAAAAGCCCAGAGGAATAAAAAAAGCTTTATTTCTAAAGACGGTTTTGTTCTGCTATTTTAACCGGCTGAATAAAAGTGCATCTGTGATTTGATTTAAAACGCATTCATATGAGCGGACACTGAGACCCCTTATAAAACTCGTATTAAAGCGACTTGGAGCCTGATAGTCGTGTTCTGTCAGCTTTACCTTCTGAAAACCAGTTAAAGCAGAGCGATCAGAAGAAAATGCACCGAAGAAAAAAAAAGAGTAAAAAAAAACTCCTAATTGTTGCCTGTTTGAAACCTAATTAAATAAGAAACACAGAGAAACAATTACACAAAGTTTGATGGACAATTTAAATCAAACAAAAACATGTTAGTTTTTCTTTGATATTTTATTATTGAATTTGTGTTTTACGGTGACTTTGGTTGATTTGTTATCCCACTTTTTGCCTTTGAATGTCATGTTCTATTATTTTAAATTAAATCCCGGCCATTGGGCTCTCTGTCTTGAATATGATTTTTTAATTTAACGCTCTTTCTTTTACCAAAATAAACTTTATAATCATGCAAGGACTCAAGGTGAGTCTGTGCGCAACATTTAGCTTATTACTTATAATAATGTATTTTACCTAAATCAGATAATTAGCTGATAATTTAAGGCAATATGAATACAAACTACATGTCAAATTTGTGTATGAGTAGCCCAAATAATAAAAACTATGAAGAGGAAAGGCTGAGTGTTATTGAATACTTTGCGTAAACAAAACTTTGTTTCTGATTTTAAAGACCACTGTTCTGCTCACATTCGCTTCACTTGACTGCGTCTGCTTATTGCACAGCACGACATTTGAGTCAGTTTGCATCATTTGGAATCAGCCTAAATGATGATAAGTGGGTCAACATCAATCTAAGATAAAGTGGCCACAATCCGATAATTAAAAGGGAACGCCTCCGTGAAATGATCCTTTGCAGAGAGTCGACGCTTATCAGAGGTGCGGTGCGCTTTATGGTTCGCACAGACGCACAAACAAGCGTTAACACAGCGCGCTCCGTCACCACAGCTACACCTCCAAATAAGTAACAAGACCTTCAAAGCTTTTTTTATTAGCCCCATATTCCTTTACTTGGCTGCCCGAAATCCTCCTTTTGTGCGCGCTAAGCAGATGGTTAGCAGGAAGCATAGGCTGCTCTGGCTGACCGAGACTAATTTCTACGAGCTTTGCAAGCTTGCCACGTCCCCGCTCCTTTACCAGGCCGAGTAAAAACAGCTGGCTGCGGCTGAATTAAGGCCATTAAAAGCACATCTCTGAAATATTACCACCAACAACACCCCCACCCCCTCTCCTCCCCCTGTAAGAGCCCACTAAAGTCCCATCATTTTAAAATAACTGTCCTGTGGGATTCAAGGACGCATGTTCAAGTTCTCATGGCTTTATGGGAAAATTTGTAGTTTCTTTAAGCCTCTTTTTTTTTTAACATTACTTCAAATAACATTCGCTATTGTACAAGTGGTACGTGTTCATAAGTGTACAGTGGTATCAAATAGATCTAGTTTAGTTTTTCATGAGCCCAAAAAAAATCATTTATTTAGAAACAAAATGTGGTATTTAAATGATAATCATAAACCTTATTTGTGTAGAAACATCTATAATGCAAAAAAAAAAAGCGAATAAGAAGAGACAAAGAACACGTTTTATAGTATCGCTATAATATTCATATTGGCACCCCCTCATTATGTTTATGTTGACGTATGGTTTCTAATATCCCCAGAGGGCTTTTTCCTTCTGATGTTTATCACTTCACTTTCAGAGGATTACTCATATTCATCACTTATGATTTAATAACTCTGTGGGGAATACCATGAAGATGATCGTCTTCACACGTATTAAATAAAATAATAAATGTACATTTTCCAGGTATTATCAGCAAACTTGTTTGAAGAAAATAGCCAACAACTCAAAAATTAAGGGAACTGTCAATGGCACACATGCTCCTCAATACGTTTTTACGCGCAGTTGATGACGTTTTATGAATTTATTTTGATCCTGAAAGTCGCCTGGTTTATGCACAAAAGATGCAGCCATACTCACTTGTTTTAGCCATAGTCTTTCCATAAGATAACTAATTAAAATGATATTTTTTTGGTATATTTTGGAGTCGTTTCGGTGTATCTTTGAGGGGAAACTATCAGATCGTTATCCCTCTTCTGACAGGGCCATGCCATTTTTACCAACCAGATGAACTTAACCATTGTCTCTGCTCTCTTTCTGCTTCGTTAAGTGAAAGGGGCTGAGTAAATATGTTACCCATGCATGAGGGGCTCTGTATGGGCCGGCCCATTGTGCGCAGGGTCCGACAGGTGGTTAACTGTTTATTATTCCCTCATTATTTATCGGTGACGTGGACGCACCGAGGAAAAGGGGAAACTCCCCATCTTTTCACTGGACCGGGGATGAACAGATTGTGCTGACTGGTTGCAGCCTCGTATATGACACCGGTCACCAGTCCATCCATCTCAGCCCTGCAGCCTTTCAGGGCCTGCATCCACCTCCTCCTGGGTTTGCCAAATTGAACGATTCAGTTAACACCTTCCTTTTTTTTTCCTCAAATCAAGATTTAGTCAATTTTCTGCCGCAGTGCATGTTAGCCAAACACGACCAGACAGGAATTCAAAATATCCTTGCAAAACTGTAACTCAGTTGGTGTATTGATTTTCTATCAGTGCCACAAGTTAACAGACAAAGACAGATTGAGCCATAGCATGCTATTACAACACTTGAAAACCATTTAAATGTTGGTAAAAAAAAAAACATGGCTCAAAGGCTTTTAAAAATGTGTTTTAAAGCAAATTAAGTTGTGTTTGAGTTCCATACACACATTTTATGATGAATATAAGAAAGCCTTCTTATCATGTTTTACTTGTTTTAACTAATAATGGTGGAAAATATTTATTAGAGTGTGTTGATGTAGTTGTGTCACATTTGAAGTTTCTGGTTAACAATAATTTCAATTGAATTTGTATGTATGTATACACTCCATACAAAAATGTAGTTGAAAAAACCTCTTCCTCAACACACTAAAACAGCTGCTTTTATATCATTAAAGTATATAAATCCGGGAGGTCCCAAAAAGTGAAAGAAAATACATGTATTTTGTGCACAATATTTTTATTTTTTACTTCTCTGGACTTCAGGGGCTCCGTACTAGCTGATCTAAGTCTATAAACTATCAAATTAAAGCCAATATCTTACAAATAATCAGCCATGATCTCATTGTAAAAAGAAAATGCCCTAAAAGCCTTATTAAAAAAGACGTTACTTCATCTTGCTGTCTTGTCTTATACCTTAAAAGTGACTGAAAAGTGAGTTTCTGACTTCCTCTTATACCATCAGTGCATGCTTTCTGTTTGATTATTTTAGACTCTATCTCATCAAGCCTTTAAATGTCAAAGTTCATGTACCGCAGGCTTCAGATGAAGTTGAAATGGATTCTTGCTCCTGCCATCTGAAGTTAACCAAACATCTATTTCAGGGGATTCAGTTGGTGACCGGGCTTCCCCTCACGGTGGCTCCCACTCGGGGTGTTTTGGCCGCGGCTTCACCTCAGCTCGTCGGTGGCTCTGAAGGTCCCTACAGCATCTGGCTCAGGCGGCCCAGAAGCTCCCCCCCCCCCCTCCCCGTTCAACACAAGAGGGAATTAGCAATGCCACAAGATTCAGAAGAGCGGTGACAAGCATTAAATCGATATTAACTTTGTATTAAACATGGGCCCCTCCCTTTTCCCCAAATGGACTGGAGCCATATCAGCGCACAAAGCGGTCTGTATGAACTCTGGCTGCACCTGTTCCCCTCTTACTCGGCCATGGGAGTTCAACTTCTTAGTTTCACCCCAGGCTCTTTTCTTCATCTGCTTCACCCCACACTGAATTCTTTCACTTGAGCCTTACACATCTTCGTCCCCCCCACTAGTTTATACAACTCATCAAATCACATCATCATGCGTTTTACTTTGAAACATTCAGCCCAAACTGTGACACAAAAGTTCCACTTTCAACCACAGAAAGTTGCTCTTTCTTGTCCAGACTGGGCCACTTGCCTCCCCTTCTCACTGTTCATTTATTAGCATTTGTCAGTATGGATGTCGAGTGGTGTCCTAATCCTCTTAGAGCGCATGTTGGTACAGTTTGCATATCATTTTCTCATCTTGGAGAAAGGCCACAACCCTCTCTATTCACAGGGATTCCCTGTCCTCTTTCAGTGCAGCCACAGCCAACGACATTAGCATAATCTGACAACCAATACCATTGTCCATGACCTTGTATGCAAAGTTAATTGCTCATTAATACAGGACAAAACAGAGGGGTGCAGAGGAAGCACAGTAGTCCTCTAAATCCTTGTTTTTAGAAGGGACTGGCAGGCAGGTGGAACATCCTCCCCTGGCTCATTAAACTTTACCTGAAATCATTAGAATTTACTAAAATCTAAATATTTTAACTGCTTTTTTTTTTTTTTTTTTTTTTTTTAAAGCTAAACCATCTGGTGCCCGAAAATGATTACAATAATGTATGTAAGTGTATGGTGTTTTACCAAATCTCTTCAGTTTGAACAATTATCTGGCAGTGATATCGTGCTAAATCCACACACATGCACATGCACACAAAGACTTGCACACACTCCCTCAAAAGTATATGCAATTAGTCACACCGGCTCAGGGTTAATCAATTGCAAATGTATCTCTCTGCAAGTTTAATCTCATCTCTACATTAGTTTCACGGATGCGGGGCGATTTGCAAGAGGAGCCTCCACTCCAAACCAACCCCTTGTCCCTCCCCCAAGCCAAGCACCTGGCACTCTTCTTGGGGTAGCGTCATGTAAACACCCACTGCATCCACGGGTGCCCCGTCTGAGGACCCAAGCGTCACCGCACAGCACGGAAAAGAAGGCCAGGCTGTGTGGTTGTCAACACCGGTTTAGCTTAGGAGTCCCGTCGTGACATTAGCAGTGACTCTGCCCGGTCAGGCTGACCCGAAGCACTTGTTTGATATAGATATAGCCGCTAATATCTGAGTATTATGGAATGAACAGGCACTAGACAGGGTTCAGAAGGCCACCACATGCAGCTGTCTGATACTTTCTTTGTGCCTCGAGGAGCTTGCAAAGCTTGCCAGAAGAAGTTTAAAGCGGATAAGAAATGCCATAAAATGCTTATTTGCGAGGTTCTTTCAATCAGTGCAATGAAAGTAAGACATGCTGTTTGTTTTATTCATGCATATTTAAAGCCAACATCACAGAAAGAATCAATTCAAAGCTGAACTTTTTCATTTCCACAAGAAAGTTTAGCCTCCTCTAAAACATGGTATTTGAGGACTTCAGGGTGAGGGTTTGTTGTTTATCAGGGCTTGAGGCTTGACGAAGTGTGTGTGTGTGTGTGTGTGTGTGTGTGTGTGTGTGTGTGTATGAGTGTGTGTGTGGGAGGGGTAGCTGTGCAGGGCAGTTAAAGAAGAAGAAGGTATGAATGGGGAAAGAAGGGGCTTGGGTGGAGGAGGGGATGCTTGACGGACTTCACTGCCTGTTGGCCCTGCAGCATTGATGCCGTGTTGGCCATATAATCGGATTGCCAGTGGGTGAAAGTGAGCCCGGGTGCTTATGTCAGTTTGCGTCTCGTCAAGCTGAATAATACGCATGGCCAGGGAGTGAAGCGGACGCTTGCCATTGAGGGCTCTCAGTACTTGTGGCTAAGCATTTCTAAAAGAGAGAAAAAGCCTCATTGGATTCATATATAATTCTCACTCAAGCGTTTTGATGCATTTGCATAACAGGAGGAAACCAGTGATCTTTTCAGTGCTGCTGCTCCTGCTGCACTTGTGTGTGTGTGTGTGTGTGTGTGTGTGTGTGTGTGTTTGCATGTACTACTGTTTTGTGTGTGTGTGTGTGTTTGAAAGGCCCTAGCTGCATAAACAAGGCTGGACACGGTTCTTGCACTTGGCCTCTCATGATTAATCGAAGATCAACAACAAAACGACAGAACATTTAGCTTTTCCAACTTTTCCCTCTTTCAATTTGAGGGGAAAAAAAACTGAGCAGGGAGCCAGAGTTCAGTGTTCATGTTGTTGTGAAGGAACACGACCAAAGAAAACATGGCTGACCTTCAGATTCTGAGGGTCTCATTTGAAAGGTTTCAGCGAGAGTTAAAAGGAGTCTTTCAGTATATTTCAAACCGTGTGTTCTACCCAAGGTGCTTGTTGAATCTGAATTCACTTCAAACACAAGTAAGAGCATCATCATCAGGCGTAAAAAATCTTTAGTTCTGTTTTTGCTTGATTTAATATAAACTTCCTGAGTTCAATGCTTTGTCCGCGTCTTCTAGCCCAGTGGTTCTCGACTGGTCTAGCCCCGGGACTCATCACCTATTAATAAGATATCATAAGCCAAATTTCAGACATTTTTCAACTACACTGATTTATTCAATAAAAAAATTGGCCAGGTTCATCCTCACAAGGCACAAAATGTGACAGAACAAAAATAACATGTTTAAAATAAACCTTCGTAGACTTTTTGCAACCATTTATTTTCCAGACACAGATTCCACATCCACTGAAAAAGCCTCCGCAACCAACTCTGGGGTTGCGACCCACCAGTTTAATAACCACAGTTGCAGCCCGTTTAATTTAAAATAAATTTGTGACCATGATATTAACTTTCAGGTTAAACTTGAGAGCATTAACTTTAACGCATCATAACATATACCAGTGCATGTCTGTCAACACTTTTTTTAAGGTTAACTGCCAAATATGCACAGAAAAACAATTTTATTCATGGTTAAAGGAGAATGTTCTGCCCTGTCCAAGTCAGTTATCTAACCTTGATTCAACCGTTTCACTCAAGACAAGACTGTTCAGTCAGTTGCAGCAGAAGGGAATAAACAGAACATCATCATTATTAGCGTTTGCGGATTGCCAAGGCGTATATGATAGGATCACAAATATTAAAGATAATGTCATTTTTTTCTGATCACTTTTACTCCACTAAAGGTGAGTGATCATGAATAATGTAGAGAAGATCAAGAAGTACATATAAACTGAAAACAATCCTTAAACATTGAGTACCATTCTTTTAAATTATGATTGAATAGGTCTTCATTATCCTTGAGATTTTTGTGAGTAATTTATCGAGCAAAAATATTTCAAAACTGTATAAATACAGCCAGTCCAATGTACAGATTGTCCCTTATTATCATTTGAAGATTCAACATTGCATTTTAGACTGTTGGGGAGGAAAACAATCGGTTTTCAGTCACATTAGGTTTTTGTAGCTTGGGGCTAGAGAACGAGGAATCAGACGTCCTTTGATCGAGCATCCAAATGCTTTGAAACATCTGCGGGTCTCAGTATGAGGCGGCAGTGACAGCAGCAGAATCCGATAAGGACACTGTTGGTTCTCTTCAACCCGGATGTGGACCGTCAGCTGGTCCATTTACCCCGTTGAAACTCTGTGAGGCATGATGGCCATGAGGATGGTCAGGGTCTTTGGTCATACAGACAGCAGTAATGTGGTCTGACTTTCTTTCCACACAGCAGACCCCCCAGGTCTGATTCCTGGAGCAGTCAAAGTTGTGCATCTTAAAGTCACATACAGCTATTTGGAGCCACTGGCCTGTGCTGTTCTGGGTCCCAGTGTGGCCTGTAATTGATCCCATCATTGCATTATGGGGGATCTAATAAGCTCTAGGTGAGGTGACCTCTGCTCTGCCAGGTCTTTAACTCCCCCCTTCTGCTTGTCAGCTCTCCAAACCATCACTCGCCCTATCCCTTTCATCATCTCATGCAGTTCATTTCCCCTTTTCTTCTTCGCCTCCACGCCTCCTCTCTCCTCAGGTTTAGCCGCCATGTTGCACTCAGAGCCGTTTCAGCTTAATAAGCGGGAAATGACAGTTTATCCAGATCAGACACTGATACAGAGGACTACTTTTATGTCTTTTTTCCCTTGCAGATATCAGCTCTGCGCACAAAGAGACAACAAGATTGCTGTTGGCCTTTCATGATGAACTCCTGACCAGGATGTGGGGTTAAACCAGTCCACCAGAAACAACAGAGAGAAAGCCGATCTCTCTTCTTATATGATTCAGAAACGAGGTACAAAACTGCCAAGTCTGTTAATGGTGCCCTGAGTCCTGTAGGACTCGTCTGCAGGCACTTTCACATCCCAAGAGGTCCTTTAGGTCTACAAATGGAGCTCTGCAAACTTGGATTGTTTAGCAGCTCTTCCATAAGTCCTTAATCACCAATTCTTCCAAACATCATTGGGGATTTATCACTGACTCAGGGTACTTTGTACATTAAAGTAGCTGGAGATGCTATCTGGGGACATGTTACTCTTGCACAAAGAGTTCTAGGTCTGGATCTGTAAATCTTGTTGTTAAGACCAAGCTTTACCAAATTCCCTAAATTCATAATGGTTTAAATCTGCACTGGCGTTTTGTCTCGTAGTATGTTGTACATCATTGTAACTGGACAGGCCTTCTAGAGATGAGACCTAGGTCTGTCCAGGTGTCTGTATACATTTGTTGTAAAACATTTGGATTAATTTGAAGCTTCTCCGCATGTTCTCAATTGCAAGTGGTTTGAATCTGCATTTGGGTTTTACAATAGACTACTTTGCATTCTTTGTTTAGGTGAAGAGTCTCCTGCAGATTTCCATACCACCTTCGTTCCTCAAAGTTCTAAGTTGCACCAGAGTTTATCTCTTAAGGCCACAGACAGACCTACACTTTTGTACAAGAACAAGAGGTCTTGTATCTCAAACTAAAGATAACATAAAATTTGCTCTGAATCTTTGGATTCTACAGCTTTTCCATACATCATGATTCCTGGTCACTCAAAGCTGCATTTGGGTACAACCTCAGAATACTTTGTATATTATCTTTAGCTGTAGGGTCTTCCTAGAGCCCTCTTGTACGTGTACAAAAGCCGAATGGAGCACACAGGGGGGGGGGGGGGGGGGGGGGGGAGGGTCACCTATTGCAGTATGACCTCTGCACTACAGGGCCAAATGATAAGACACTTAAGGTCAAGGAGAGCACAAAGGCCTGAGAGAGAGTCCACTCCAAAGACAACAAGCTGCAGAGCAGGAATTTCAAAAACTTTCACTTGCTTCCAGAAAATCACTTGAGGTAAAGCTTAGAGAATTGGCTTCACCCTTTAATTTGGTCAAATATAAAGTATGGAAAGGGTTCGACCTGCTCCTATTCCATTCCTTGTGTCTAAAATACTGAAGATGTTAAATATTTGAAAGTGACCCTATTGTTTGCCCTGCATCACACAGAGACAGGGCTTTCGGTTCCAGTTGGTTTACTTTTTATTTTTCATGGGACATTGGGATTCCAGCTATTAGCCATGGCCACGGTTTTCCTTTAACATATTCCCATCATCTAGCCTTTGTGTCTATGGTTTGATGGATCTTAACAGTCTTTTCTTTGGGGCAGATACAGTGGGACAAGCAGAGACTAATTGATCAAGGGAGAAGCAAATCTGCAATGTCACAGTCTGGGAGTCCAACCCTATTAGCTTTACGACGTGTGTCCAACCAGCGCAGCCTGGGCAGAATCTCCGAAAAATCTCCAAGATCACTGTAGATGGATGGGAAACGATAGCTACCATTTGTTGTCGGAGGCAGACACATAGTTTATGCTTCTTGAAGTAAATCTGCTGCAATCATTCACGCAATCTGAGAAACTGAACTTTTTGCTGTTTGTTAGGATAATGCATCTACTGTTATGTTTGCAGCTCATGATGACTGCTATGAAGGGAGGACAAACTGGTGATCATGATGTTGTGGAAAATTTAGGAGATACTGAAACACATGTTCCAATTTTACACCATTCATTTCACTTTGACCAAATTTCAGGGACTAAAGATGACGGGCCATGACAAGCAGTCTTTTGAATCCAGCGACTATAGCTGTATTCACATTGCAAACACACCTAAATAGATACACATACTTTAATAATGTGCTACTGTGTTTACCTCTCTGGCATATGAAAATGCATTTCTAATAACCAGCAAGCACAAAAATGTTAATTGCGCTCAACACTTTCCCTCCAAACATCCACAAGTTAGCAACGGCATGCATAACACTAATTAATAAAAAGCACTATCAATTCATTCGCTATTGCAACATCTGACAAAGAGTACAATGACGAGTGCATGAGAGCAAGAGACAGTTGGCAAGGGTTGCCTGTTGAGAAGGCTCTATTCAGTCCCCCCCAGAGGTCCTTCATACTCACAGAGGAGATGACAAAGAGCACCAGTTAATTAGCAAGAAGTAGCATCTCAAGGAGGACTGTGAAGAAAACCTTCATTCACTCTTTTTGCTCACCTCTCCCTTATGAGAAAGACTGGAGGGTTGGAAGGAGGGGGGGTGAGCAGGGAACAGGCTAAGCTCAGACAGAGAGCCCGACTGCCTGCATGGGGCTGCCTTGCTTGATTTAATTTGGACAGTCACTCTTTTAATTTGCAAGGTCATTGTATCTAACGGGGTGTTTCTATTGAGGCCCGCGAACGAGTAAAGGCCTTGGAGTGCAAGTCAACGATGCCCCCCTTCTGTCTGCTGGATGAGACGCTGCCGCCGAGGAGGAGAGAGGATGAGAAGAGGAGGATAAAGTGAAGAGGGGGGATTTGGAGAGAGGATGAAGTTTTAATTAAGGCACTTCTATGTTTCTAAGCAGACTAATTTCGCCATAGTTCCTTACAAGTGTACGGGACGATTGAAACAGAGGTGAGGGAGCAGGCTGGAGGGTAGCCTTTATTGGATCTATTGTGGGAGATTTTCAAGTGGCTGAATGTGTCATTAAAGAGTAAAAAAAAGAGGAGAAGAGGAGAAAAAAAGACAACTAATCAGTCTGCCTATTTTCCTTCATATAAACAGAAACATTTAAGCGATTCCCTGCTACACCATGCAGGCAGAGTTTGCAAAGAGCAGGTAAACTGAATGATGTTTAAGAGGTAAAAATGCAGATCATGAAATAATTCAAAGGTTTAAACCATTCACCATCATACCAGGAGCAGAAGGGCAACAGCTTGCAAATAAATCTCTGATTGAGAAAAACCTGGTTGGCATAAATGCTGTTATTGTTTCACTTGTTTAAATGGAGGCCTGATCACAGCAAAGAACTCCCTGAGGTCCACAGGCCGAGGTGCAGACAAAAGGTGGGCCTGCCTGTGCCGAGGTCCCAGAGGACTGAGGAATATGCAAAGCCCTGCACCTCCACACTGGGGCTGAATTTGAATGGCTTAAACCGGGCTGCACCATAAGGAGGCAACATTCAGCTCCTATGGCCACTTTGGCTTTACATATAAAGGTTAGAAAATGTTAATGTGTGACAGTGACTGGGAAGTCAGGGGTTTAAGAATGGAAATGTGTGTTTGTATATTGTCACTGCTGGAAAGGGAAGGCTAATTAACAGCCGGACAAATAGAATAACTTTACAAGTTTGTTACAAATGTCCCCTTGCTTACCCTTAGAGCTAAAGGAGAGTGAAAACGGAGAGTGAGAGAGAGGTGAGTTCATTGCCTGTGACAGACAGTGTCAATCAAACCGCTGTGTGGAAAGCCTCACCGCCCAGGTCTTTGAGTGTGCATTGACTCCCTGTTCATCTTCACTGCACTCTTCTACACTATTGAGAGACGACTACAGCCGAGCTGCATTCAAAACATCCATTCAGCTCTCCCCCCTGTTTTACTCGGAAGAGCATGTCCATCAATTTCTGTTCCTGTGTTCTTTCAAGGTTAACCACTTATGCTCAATAACAGGTTACGGTGCGGCATTTATCATTCAAAAACACAAACAAATTTAAAAATTGATTTAGGAATCAATAAGAAACTAAGGGATGCATGTTTAAGAATATATATTTGTATGTATTTTTATTTAATAAAAAAACATTTTTGGTGGGTGTGTGTGTTGGGGAGGGGAGGGGGGGGGGTCTTTCCTTCTGAATGAGTTGAAGAGCTGCCCTATACCCAGAGTCTAAAAGCTCATTTATACATCCTTTACGTATGAAAAATAGTTGTATGTTGTAAATGATATAACTATGCTCTCCCACTTGTCCTTTACATTGGGATGGATTTAAAAAAAATGCACCAACAGGAGCAGAGGTTCCCAACCTTTTTACCATTGCCCCCCCCCCCCCCCCCCAATTGTTTAGAAAAATAAAAACGGAGCCCCCCCAGGATCCACACTGAAAAAAATGATACAATGCAAACAAAAATTAACATCTACTAGAATAGGCATGCACACACATGTTCTTACTTAAAGGCCGTTGTACACACTTCCCACTGTTAAGTGTTTTAGCAGGATTTTAGTCAATATGTTCTCATTTTGATAATCTCAGAGCAGACAGTTGGGAGTCAATACACTAGAGGGTGCAGTCTCTTCTCTGCTGTCGTCCAACTGATGTTCAATTCCCAACCCACCTCTGCCCAGCTGTTCTGTTGGAGTTGCCTGTTCTGTTTCCAGGTGAGGTAAAATCATATACTTATGTTTACAGTTCCCATCCAACATGCACAATCTTTCCTCAAAAAGCTCAGCCATTTTTTAAAGTATTGTTCTTCGTTGTGTTTTTGTTGGTCCTGCTTGATCTGTCTACAGTTCTCGATTCTGCCCCCGTGATATTCTGTGGTTTTGAAAAATTCGGTCGGTGTCTGTTAGCTTCTAGAAAACATGCAAAAACAAAATAAACGCAAAGTACTGAAAGAAGTGCTCCATCTGTACTCGTATACCAGTCGGATGTAGATCATTGTTTGGGCCTTGAATGCATTTCTAGTTTCTAAATATGAGACTGTCCTCCCAAAAGGGTTGTCCACATTGGGTGTTTCATCATACAGACTTCGCACATCAATCGCTGATCCCCAAAGCATTCACACTTTGTAGAATATAAGACTCACACTTTCATATAACCAGAGAAATATTGAAATGACCAAAAGTGGATGTGCAGTTAGCTCTAAAATAAACAAAACACAAAACATTAAAATACAGGACACTTATCCTTCATTGAAAGGTTGTCAATCCCAAGGGAAGTTCTGTAGCTTCAAGCTAACTGGATAGCTTTTTATTTCCCATTTCTTACAAACAGTCAACATTGGTTTCTGCTGTGGTCCATAAATATATCAATTTGACTGTAACCATTTATTTAGGTAAAAACCATGACATTTCCCTAAACTCAACCATGTGGTATTTATGCTAAAGTTGATTTGTTCCTTTTTTGGAAAGCACATTACACCATCTCCTGTCCTCAGATTTATTCAGATTTACACAGATAAATTATTAGCTTGAGTGTAACGTGTGAATCTGCAAAGTCATGTCTATCCTAAGCTGTCAAGCACAGGTTCAATAATGTTCACTGGAATGGAGGTAGAGGAAACAGGATAGAAGAGTACACCAGTACATCAGACGTGGGTTCCTACAGTACTTGGTGATTTAGTAAACCCCCTCCTGGGAACGAATTAGCAAGCCCATTCTGTTGTGTCGAGTGTCAGATGGATTTTTCCTGCAGTCAGGAAAACTTCTGACAGCAGCAACAACAGTGCTAACTAGGGGCCTTTACAGACGCAGGCTAATGGTTAGCTCGACGGGGAAACGTCGCCATCTCAGCATCTTCAGCGACTCTTTCATGTGTCGACAGGAAGGAAGACAGCTGACAGAGGGCAGCACTCCTGTTTCCTGCTTCGCCCCTGATCAACTGTCAAACTCTGGAAAAAGGTTTAAGGAGTGGATTTTGTCATTTTAAATGATGTGGGAATATTTATTAGCAGTCAAGAAAGAATACAGAAACCTAACCCTAAATATTGAATGCCTAAATTAGCGTTTTTAATATTGCTTGTCCTTCCTGTAAAGACTTTAAAAGTATCCAGAGATAAATGAAACCCTTAAAGTGTCTGGATATGTCATGAATATTGGAAAAAGCCGTGTTGCGCCTACAATTGTCAATATGGAAATAGCGAGTGCCAATTTGTGAATCATGAACGTTTGTAAGAATCAAAAGATTGAAAGAAAAGCCAAGACTTTTCTTTTTTTGTGGGGGGGGGGTTAAAAGTGTGGAGACTTTTGGTGAGGGAGGGAGTGAGGGAGGGAGGGCGGATGGGTTTTTAGGGGTTGAGCTCAAATCCCCAGAAAATTCAAAGTGAGAAGAGTGGAGGGGGTGGATCTGCCAGAGGAGGAGGGTGGAGGGTGATGTATGGAAGCGTAAGAGTAAGAGTTTATTCACTGGTGTCTGAGGGAGCCTTTCAGAGCCACTGACTGAGTGTCTATAGCGGGGCAATCAAGCATAGGACTAGGAGGCTTTATCTCTAAAATACAACCCCACCTCCACCACCCTGCTCCACCCTTCAAACGCGCACACACACACACACACACACACTATATCTCTCTGTCACACACACACACACACTCACTCCCTCCCTTCGGTACCTGTGAGAGCCTCTCATGTGCGGCTAAGGGTGCCATTGAGGGAGACAGGAGGGAGAATGGGCCGTGAGGGACAAACAATCCTGAGGAGTCTATCATTCTGTGTGGTGTTGTCTTAGGGCCTGAATAGAGCCAGTGTGACCTCCCCACCACCACCACCACCACCACCACCACCACCTCCTCCTCCTCCTCTGTGCTCCATCTTTACCCCTTCTATCTGCTGCCAACCACTCCACCACCCAGCATCCCCCAGCATCCTGCCAACAAACGCCTTATCGTCAACTTTCACAAACAAGAAAATAATCTCTTCCATACAGATTTGGCATTTTGTCACGCAAACCAAACCACTTCAGCGAATATATTTTCCACCAGGGATGTAGTGATCGAGTTTGCTTGGCCCTGATGCAAGTCCTTTGTCACTGTGCATCTGTCGAGTATGATCTTAGACTTGAACGCTAAACAAATGGATTCAACATTAGCCGTATAGATTTGGAAAACCTCATGTTTCACAGGCTTCAAGACACAAATGAAAAAAAGGTTGTAATGCAAAACTTGAAGGTTGGTCAACTTCAATATTTACATGAGTGATGAAAGTCTGACTGTGCTTTTCCTTTATGAACCGTCTTGGCAGGGTAAATGTCAGCCTGCATCATTGAATTAACATTAACATTCGATATTATCAGAATAATATGAAAGGACGAATGACAGATTATTCATCTATTCATCTTCAACTATTGATACAAAATTGAATCATACAAACATTATTTATCAAGGCTGATTGCACAACAGATCACATACATTTCTTATACTCTATTATATATACTGTATTTTTAAATAATTCTTATATTTTATTTTTTTTAGGTCTTGCTATCTTGCTTTATTTCCTTTGTTAACTGTTTTTGCACCAATACACCAAGACAAATTCCTTGTATATGTAAATGTACTTGGCAATAAAAAGCAATTCTGATTCTGAAGGATGTTAAAAAACTGAGAAATTTAACATGAACACGATCCAAACAATGGAGCTTTAAATAAGAACCAGAGGGCCGACTTTTCCTCTGCGTTTCCTTTAAAGCAGCTCTTTGAAAACAGCAGTTTGGGTTTGTGGAAGCACATTAGGGTACATCTGATTATTATGTGGGAGACACATAAAAATTATTTTATGATTTTTTTTCTCACTTTTTGCCCAGATTTTAAACTACTGGTATGTGTAAAAGTGTAAAACAAAACATTAGCTATGTTTACATGGAGACTTTTACTCCAATAAGAAGTGTTTCATAAAAGAAAATAAATTAAATACTCCTGAAAAACAACACAATCAGAATTTAATGGGCTAAACTGTATTAAATATTTCTTGATCGCAAAAGCGCTTTGTGTTGATGATTTTTTGCAGAAATCCTAAAATTATTCAAATGTGTTGCATGAAGAATAATACTGAAGGCAGCTAATACACTGAACAGTCTGTGGAGCTTCATAGCCAATCATTGTCTGTCACCGACTGATGGATGATATATGCCTCTGGGAACGGATGTTCATTTCTCCGTTATTCTGATGAAGCCAGCGGTTAGAGTTGAACGAGGAAGTCTTCTTTTTCCGTCATTTCTTGGTCCATAAAATCCCGGAGTAGCACCCTTCATCTGTTGAGTCTCAGTTCAACAGTAGAATATATAAGTTAGCTGCGGCTTTGCTTCGACTCACTTTAGCGGAATGCTAAGTAGCGAAGAAACAGATTGTCTTGTGATTTACTACCAATTAACAGGGATTAAGTTTCCCCAGATAACACAATGACACTCTCTAAAAAGTAAACATGCAAGCTGTCAGTTCTCTCCTCAAGAGGACAAGAAAACAACTTCTGAAATTGTTTGTGAATGGCTGCTGGATCGACCATTTCTGTTGTGTTTCAGGTAGGCTGGAATTCTAAACTCTAATTGGCTTTAACATCAAACAGATTTTAGTGGCTCAAGTTAAAATGTGTGAACTGTAACAGATTGTCAGAAGAGTTTTATTTATAGAGATCATTAAATCATCATTAGATTACAGCTATTTGGAGCAGGTATGTCATTAACTTGGATGAAGTTTTGAAGTTTTTTATTTTCTTATTGTGTCATACATACATTCATATGCCCAGCTGGAATGGGCTTACATGACACCATAAATTAAATCGTTCCCGGATCAGAGTGCACAAGGTAAACGATATTCATTGTCAAGAAACAAAAAGAGAAATATCCAAAGGAGCGAAATATCCTGTCTTCTTTTCCAAGCTTATCAGACAAAATTAACTTGGACAATGTTTTTGTCGTCCACACAGTCTGTTTCTTCTGTATACGCAAAAGCAATTGCTGGTACGTGATTGGTCAACACAGCTCGGATTACAAATGTACTACAAACGGAAAGCAGAACGCTTCCCATGCTCGTAGATTGTTTTTTTAAAATAGAGATTAGGAGCTGATTAAACACATGCCAAAGACATGTTGCTTAATTCATTTGTGCTAAAAAGTCGTAATTTAAGAAGACCAATGCATATAGTATCCATCATAACTATGTAGGTAACGCGGCTGTTAAAATGAAACAATTCAAGTTGTCTGCGCATGTTAACACAGCAGCAAACAGGTTTACAATCCCATGTAAACAGTTGAACCAAGATATTCAACTAGAGTGAGTTAAATCGGTTCAAAAAAGGTTCATATGAATGTATTTTTTTAACGAGGTGAGTTTCAGTCTGAGAAGTCGTGAGAATAATTTAGAATAACATATTGGCGTTAATAGTTATAACAATGGTCTAGCATGTGTACTTAAGAAAACCTTCTGTGCAAACAGTTTGAGCCTCCTTGGGTCTTACTTCACCGACTCACAGAGGATCCCCCCATCAGGCTTCACTGTGTGGGAAAGGCCAGAGGACCATGTCTCATTCAAACATATGGTCCCTGATTCCCTCTGCCTGATCTGTCTGCTGCATCTGCTGCCAAGTGCAGCACGCAGACACACACTGTGACCAACCACAGCATTGTGTGGCTGTGTGTGTGTTAGTGTAGATGACACGAGAAGAGCAGGCCAGTGGGGCACTCGAGGTTGGGTGCAGGGGTGCAGGGAGGGGATGGGTCTGGTGGCTGCTGGGTTAAGGTTGGGGGGTACGAGGGCACCAGAAGGGCGTAAAAAGAAAAGCAGAGAATACAGTCATTACCCACCCAGGGCTATTCCTCTCTGGCCCATTAGTCGCTGGCGGCCGTGACCAATTGGGTTTTGTCACTGCTAGCAGGGTCATCCAGTGGTGGTCTGGGCCTTTTCTATAATGGACGCTCACTCAACCGTCCTCACACAAAACCTTGAAGGGGAAAAGAAAATTCTCTCCCTGACTCTCTCTCCTCTCCCTCGCTGTTCAAAAAGACCCAGTCAGGCAAGAGAGAGAAAGAGTGAAAAGTGATCATTGAAAAGAGATTTGTTGCGATGTGAGGCGCGCGGGGAAGTGATCGTTTAGCCACACGTGGGGTGAAGGGGACGCCACGGCGATGGGTCTTGTTAACCCTCTTGACTTGTATGCCAGAAAAAAAAAGAAACCAAATCAAATTGTTCCGTGCCTCAGAGTCTGAGGACGTGGTTGGGTGTGGGAAAGCGCTCACAACTTCACCACTGGCTGGCGTGTGTAATTTTTCAGAGTGGAAAGGAGGAATTTGAAAGGGCCATGGCAGATTATCCGACGTGTATGAACACTGATCCTTGAACTCAGATGGTTCAAAAGCCGCCGCTGGAACAGCGAAGAGGGTTTTTTTTTTTTTTCTGAAAATACAGTTTGAGTCCTGAGTGTGGTGGCTCAACAGAAACAGGTGTGGAAGAGGTGATTAAGACTGGATTAGTCTATAAAGACTCTGAGAAGTATCATTACATTTATCACATTCCCTGAATGAAATGCAGCTCTCTCCTTTATACTCCTCTATACCCAATCATATTATTATATCATCTAGATCCATGGTTCTCAACTGGTCTGGCCTCAGGACCCACCACCAACGCCTTCATGAAAAGTTGGGACCCAAATTTAAGATATTTTTCAGAATTTGTTCAATAAAAAAAATGTGCAGTTTGGACCTCAGAGAGTACAAAACTTGACAGAACAAAGACACAAAATAAAACAAACATGTTGAAAAAGCTATTCACAGACTTTTTAACAAAATAGACTCTGAAAATGGCTCCGCAACCCACTTTTGGGTCCCGACCCACCAGTTGAGAAACACTGATCTAGATCAGATGGATTGTTGGCCTTTGGACCAAATCTGGCCTTTTAGCTGTCTACATTTTTCTGATAAAAAAAATTGCTTTTTAGCTTTCCAGGTCTAACTTAAGATAGGCAAATGTCCAGCCCCTTTGCACTGCACTTTTCCAAAATGTTCCCTTCTACACTAGAAATTCAATAGACCTGATATAGATCATACAGTCTTACATTCAATTAAAATTATTTGAATGTTGCTCTAGCAGCTGAAATATTCCCTTCCTCATATTCTGGGATAAAAAACAGATAGATAGCCTCCAAAATTAAAAAAAAAAAAAACATCCAAATATTTCAAAACCATTAAAAGCTGTTTGCTCCAAAAACAATGATGTCATTTTGGACGTTTTCATGCAGTGATTTCTGATGTCGCGACAAAAGTAATTTTGTGCACATAAATGCATATTCTATCAAGTACGAGTTGTGCATGTCTGCCTGTGTGTGGGTGTGTTTTTTTGTCCACTCCAAAGCTGAATAAAAGGCCAGTTAGCCACCTAGCGGGCTGCTAATTCTCCATGTCAAATACAATGGCTCCAATTATATGGTAATCAGTGTTGGTGGCTCATACCTTTCTGCTGCTTTCTGGGAGTGTGTGTCTGGCCAAGCTGCTCCTCAGGGAGACGGTTAGTCACGGCTTATTATTGACCCATTAGACACCCGTCCCACTCGCCAGAAAGAAAC
Source organism: Labrus bergylta (assembly GCF_963930695.1). NCBI lineage: Eukaryota > Metazoa > Chordata > Actinopteri > Labriformes > Labridae > Labrus > Labrus bergylta. Next base: position 10,197,589 of record NC_089197.1, read on the forward strand.
CAGTCGGCTCGCAGGGCCGCGCTGCATTCACTGAACAACAATAACGAAAAAAGGAGGACTGCAAACTGAAGTTAATCATTTTGTTATCTATGGACAGAATGAATGAAATCAGTGGTGCCAAATTGGGATTCAGATTGTTATCTTTGAGGGTTTCTTTTACAAACTAAAAGATGCAAAAAAGTATAGCGCTGTATCAGACATTTGGGTGTGTTTTTTTTTTAATCTGTTTTAGTTTTATCAAGTAAATACAAAAACTCAAAAATGAACACATTCAACTCTACAATGTGACAGATAATGCCACTCAAGCAACGTCCTATGAATGCTGTTTGCATAAAAATGACTGAAAACAAATGCCCACCTGCAATTGTCATTACATTTACAAATATCTTCAGCATGCATAAAAAGTCGGATTATTGTTAATGCCCTAATTTTAAGGATCTTAAAGTAGCAAAAAACAAAAGGCTCTTTCACTCATCCTGTTGCTGCAAATTCACCTTCATAGTTGTGAGATTTTTTATTATTTGCTTCACAAACTGTTTCCAGTTGAGGATGAAGTGTTTACTACCAGTTTAAAAAGAGATTATGATGCGGAGCACGTCTTTAACACGACACAAGCCTGTGAAGATATTGTCTTTCAAATCATCTCCTCCTCTTTCTTCTCCTCATCATATAATCGACAAATGTGTTGTTGTGATATAATCCCCCAGATCTGTCAACTCTGAAGCTTGCCCTCTGCTCCCGCTCCCTCTGTGCACCACCCCCCCCCGTCCCCTGCCCCTCAACACACCCACACAGACCCCTCTGCCACCTCCTCTCCCGTCCCCACCCCTGCAAAGCAAAGCTCTCTTTGTTAACCTAATGTGCTTTTACCAGTTGCTTTCTGCCAGCGAGACATCTGCTGTGTGCAACCAGTCAATATTGTGAGGACAGTTCAAAGCAGCCAGTTCATTATCTGTGTCAGCTTAACAACCCAAAGGTAGCGGTCTAAGGGACACAAGGAGGAGGAGGAATAAGAGGAGAGGGTAAGGGGAGGCGGAGGAGGAGAGGAGAGGAGAGGGGGGGGGGGGGCACAATGTGAGACGATACAATAGACTCCTCATTAACCAGTGATTTATCATGATAGGATGCCCAGTTCAACCTTTGCCCCCCTCCGCACGCACACACACACACACACACACACACACACACTCACACACACCTCTGGAGAAGGATCCCATTGTTGGAAGAAAAGATGAGAAAAGTGTGAAAGTGGAGTTGAAAGTGGGATGATATAGTTAAAAAGTCAAATGAAAAGTAAAAGCAAAAGAGAATCCTGCGTTGCCGAAGTGTGTCTTTTGAGAATGAAGGTCGACGAGGACTGAACAATTGAACTTCTGTGCTTAAAAAGAAAAAAAAAAAAAAAAAGAAGCTAGTAGCTCCTCTTCAGGTTTTTTGTAACTTTTGTCACTTTGATTTCATTATCCTCTCCCTTTAAACATTTTACTTTGAAGACTTAAAGGCAGCTTCTGACCTTGCATCCTCCAGATTCTCTCTCTCTCATATCGCTCTGTTAGAAAAGCCACGAGTCTCCAAAATCAACTTTATTAAACATTGCACACAATCAGATTTAGAAGCGTAAAAATGAGCCCCGCAATAGACACACCCTCCCCTTCCTGATTCAAGCTTTATGCAAGTCAAATCTCTCGGTCATGATGATATCATACATGTCAGAAAAGCCTTCTAAAGATGCGCCATGCATGCATATGCAGCGAGATCATAGTCCGTCCTCGGGCCGCTCGACCCTGGCAGAGGTGGAGCCTCCTCCCGCACATAAAGGCTGTATAATGAGCGTTTAATGTATGGCTTCTCAAAATGCAAGAGCAAAAGGAATATTCAACGTGGCCCATGTGGTGGTTTTTTTGTAAAGCTGCTGCCCTGAGGAACACACCCCTTTTTTCACTTTTCCATCCTTTCCATGCAACCCCCCCCCCACCTTTTCTCTCCTTCCATCCCTCCCCTTTCTGAATCCATTTGCTTAAATCAATCTCACAGGAGGCGGTCGTGGATAATGTACCAGCCAGGGTTTGTAAACCGTTTTGTTAACAATGCATTTTTGAAAAGAAAAGAAAAGAGGAGGAGAGGAGAGAGATAAAGCGAGACAGAGGGAGAGAGAAAGACAGACAGAGAGAGAGAGAGAGAGAGAGAGAGGGAGAGAGAGAGAGGGAGAGAGAGGCAGAAGGGTGCTGAAAGAGGAACAGTTGGGTGGGTGTGGTGTGCGGTGCTGTTTCGGACAGGCCCTGTCGACTGGTGACACCCCTGTCCCATCTCCTCCTCCCTTCGGCTAAAGCCTGCATCCGCCCAATTCGGTCCAGTCCTCGCTTTAGTCACACCACCTGCCTTCACCATTCTTCACCAAACACCCACCCGTCCGCTGACAGCACGAACAGACGGCATAAACCCCCGTAACTCTGCCTAAAAGGCCCTCACACCCACACACTAAGTATACTCGCTGGGGTTTCCTTTAAGGGATTATAGTGATCAATAAGGAGCAATGAGAGATGATCAAGGTCAATTACTCAATAATGTTAACGCTGTGCTCAGGAGTGACACGGGGGGCACACGGGACAACAGGGAACAGGTTGATGTCGGACTCAAACAGATGATTTGTTCTTTTCTTAACTTGACTTATAAATCACAAGGAGCGTGATCACACATGAAAACACAGCTGAGCCAAATCGTCTTGCAAGATGGACAAGGCCTTGCAAATATTCAGGAACTGTTAAGAGAGTCCACCTTCAAGGAAAGATAAAAAATACTCTTAACGGTGACACTAAAGGATAGGTTAACTGTAAAATAGCTTGAACACAGCACCAAGAGTCAAAGACAGTCATGAGTGAGATGAACTTGCTTGCTGATGATTTGTGATTGTTCATGTTTTGTTTGAAGGTGTCTCGTTAAAAACACTCAGTGTCTTGGATTTTGGTTTACCTTTAAACTTAATTTTTGTTTGTTTTGTTTTTTTATCAATAATGATTACAGGTGCGGGAAAAAATGATACAGCATAGTATTGCAATATTTTGTGTGACAATGTTTTATTGTCTGGTGGCTGCCAAGCATCTATATTTTTGTTATATGAATAGCAAATATGTTTTTAAAATTTTTAATTGCTGAAGGGGTTGCATGATTCATTTTGAACAATTTGCGTTGTTAAAAATTCATGTTTAGACTGAAACACTAACAGTTCAGATTGTGAGAGACTAAATTGAGAGGAAGTGAGTATATTTTCTTAATTGACAAAACACTTCTTGATCTAGTTTTCTAGTTTAATATTGTGGACATAATATGCAGTTAAAAAAGTAAAATCCCAAGTTATATCACAATATATTGTATCACATTTCTCTGCATATCGCAAAATGTTTACATTTGTGATAGTTTAATCTTGTCTCTGTGCAGGGTGTGAGTTGAACTTGTGTTCCAAGTGGCCTCCTTCAAAATAAAAGATCTTTGAGGTTTCTTAAGCGGCTGAAAGAATAAATGTACGTCTCACTTAATGAATCAGGGAGATTAATAGGGAAATATATGGAATATTTAACTAGATCAAAGTGCAATGCTTTTTACTGTGAGGATCCCAGTCTATTTTCCCTTCTCCTTTCCCTCGCTGTGTGTTTTCTTGTTTGTCCTATGTGTGTGTGTGTGTGTGTGTGTGTGTGTGGATCCACACACCTTGCCATCAATCAAGCCTTCAAACGTGCTGCTCATCTGCACTCAAGCACCCTACACACCCCACAGTGTAAAAGCGGCTCAGTCTTCCACTCGATGCCAGATCGTTTTGCCCATCATGGTAGTCAAGTCAGGCTTTATTGTGAAGATTTTTTTAAACTTAAGGTTCACTCTATTAATCCTGTGTCTAGATTTCCATGTTACCAGTCTTAAATATTGCAACACCCAGCTCCAAGACCTCACCCCTGCTACACCGCCTCAGACTCTGAAGACTGGAGAAATAAAGAACCAGACACCAGAACCCTGCTCTCAATTCCTCGGACCTCCCAGCCAAAACGGTTTGTGTCTGTATTGTGGGTCTGTCTTTTTTTTTCCTATTATTAGTTTTCCTATGCTAGGAAATGCAATGGACATTCAGCACTGTTTGAATAATTCTCTGAAATGAGCAGGAGTATTACAGGATGACTTGGATGATGTTAACCTGGAAGATGCTGTTTTTCTCATGCCAATCTATTGAAACCTTTTTTCTTTAAATGTGTCTAACGATATGTCCAATCAAGATCATCAGTGTTAATTCACTTCACTCAAACTTTGAGGAGTGAAAATGTATAAAGATATACAAATAACTAAAAGCATTTAAAAACCCTATAGGCTTACTTCAGTTTGTTTGTTCAGGCTCTTAAAGCAGGGGGCTGAATTGTCTCTGTACAAGTTAGTAGTGACAGGTCTGATCAGCGGGGACCTGTTCCTCCTCCGTGTGCCACTTTGCTTATCAAAGACCCTTTTAGCCCGAGGAAGCCTGGGCCAGTTTGACACCATATTCCCACAGGGCCCTCTCAGATGTCCACCAAAGCACCCATTACTGCATCATAAGCTGCAGAGTCAGGCGACACTGGACAGGAATCCCCATAGGGTCCCGTGCATGGGGGCTGATTTGCAACATAAGCCCCCCTGTGATTGCCCATTAGCCCTTGTCCCCACTGACAGCAGCTAGCAGGGTAGCATGTGTAGCTTTAACTAGCTACTGTGCATAGCCATTGAAGATTTGCTGCCGCCCTGTCCCCTAATTGGCTGTGAGGGGTATTAAAAGAGGTGGTGGCTTCAGGGAATTGAGAGTGACATCTGATCTGATGTCCACTTAAAATGAAGACGATGTTGAGTCATCGTGCGCTGACAGAAGAGTTCCCCGCGGGATGAGGCTTAAGATCTGATGATTGATGGGTTATTATAATACAAGCCCCTTGTGTCAAGACTGATTTTGCGTCTGATTTATTTTCTTTGGACATTGACAGTTTTCACTTTTATGCAATTTAGATCTTAACATTTGGATTATTTTTTTTGCAAGATTTACTTTTGGTCTTTTGCCTTCATTCAGATAGGATAGTGGATAGTGAACGTAATCAGGGAGAGCGTGGGGATGACATGTGGGAAATGAGAAGCAGATCAGATTTTGATCTAGGCCCGTGTGCGTGGAGGACTATAGCCTCCCTCCATGAGGCGCGACCTTAACTGCTAGGCCATCAGCGCCCAATATTTTGATTATTTCTGAAAGAAGAATCGAGGACATAGCTGAATATGGATGATAGATTGGACTATAATGAAAATTAAAACTGTAAAAATGTCATTTGCGATAATTTGGTTAATTATGGTGGGACAGCAGCTAAATCTCAGTTTGATTTTGAGGAGCTGAAACTTCCACTTTCAAGGAAGAAGGTGCAGTATTTTAGACTTCAATTACGACAGGCCAGAAACCATCAACTTTGAAAAAAAAAATGAATGACCAATGAATGAGAAGCACAGAGTAGATTTCTGTCTCTCTAAAGCTATAGAACAAATGACCATCAAAATAATATGGAAAATAATTGAAGGAAAGATGCATCCATTATTGCATCCTCTTGCAGGGTGATATATCAAAGAACTTATGACCTGTGCTGCTGCCTTCTTGGCTTTAGGTCACTCATGTGAAAGAGATCTTGATTTCAATGAGTTAATTAGTAAATAATTAGCAACATATAGAAATCAAGTGGCATCCTCCTGTGTTGAAAAATGAAGCCAATGCGGAAGTGCAAAATCCTGCTGTTCGTCAAGTGTCTGCATGAGGCATGGCTCCAGGACCCCCAGAAGTCACATACACACCTCAGCCAAAAAAGCAGTTTTTACAGCATAAATAAACATGTTTACAGCCTGGTACAAAGAACAAGATAGGTCTGATTAGTTATTGTCCTCATTGGCACACAATGAGGGGGGGGGGGGGGGGGGTCCATTTTGATTTATGATACAATACATGTTATCCATATTTAGGCACATAGCTGACATGATTGACAGGTGGGCGGGATGTAATGGTTCATCAAGAGGCTCAAAACCCACCTCAGCTCCAGCTCTCAGCCTGTTGTTAGGTTGACTGAAAGTTAGGCTGAGAACATTTCCATCATGGTGGCTGCTGCCGATGAGCCTCCGGAGCCCCCTGCAAAAACAAGACGGTAATATTTACAGAGAGGAATGCATCCATGTGTTGAAAATTATTTCGGAATAAAACAAAAACTGACATCAAGTTTCCTCTTTAAGATTTAGTAAGTTAGCTGAACAAAAACGTAGACAAATCAGTACTAAGACAAAATGTCTTTCTCTCTGCGCCTTCACGGTGTCACTCCAAATGATTCCAAAGTTTGCCAGTTTTACGGCGTAGATGTTATTGCTGATCTGCTGCGTGAAACTATGGATTTTACAGTATTCTAGTTTAAAGAATGTAATCTCATATTCAACCTGTTTAATCCTCCCTTGATACCACTTTGAGGTCAGCAGCTGGCCAAGTTGGTTCGGCAGTGAACTTCTATTTATAGAGAAACACAAATAGAATTTGGCTATGTTGAACATTTGCCTTTTATAGACTGCAGGATTAAACAAAACCTGCACAGAAAAACTCAAAGTTCCTCCAAATTGGACGTTCTTTTATCTGTTCACAACTGTTATTTTATGACTGACGCTACAGCAGCAGCAACACAATCCTGATTTAGCTTTTTCACACTCTGCCGTTCCTCCAGAGACCCAAACGGATCCATTGTGAGCTTCTTAAAGCACCCACAGTCAGGCAGAGCAGAGCGACACATGAGCCAGCCTGCATGTGGTCCACAGATCAGAGCGCAGACACTGAGTGTGGTCCATCAACAGCTCTTCCCTAATCAACCCCAGAGACCCCGGCCTTTTAGCCGCCAGCCCTCAACACGTCTCGCTGTGTTTACACACTCTGATTAGTTTGGTAAGTGTACAGAGTGTCCCGAGGACGGTGATCTCTCAATCAGTGTGCCCCTCAGTCTCATCCTTTATCTCCCATGTCCCTCCGTCACAAAAGCAAGAGATCCTCTTGGAATCGGGGAGAGAAATTAGGGGATCAGAGTCGGCCAACTCCTGAGCAAACAGACTGAGCTAATGGACCAGCCGCCTTTCTCCTCCCCTCAAATTACTAGCCGAGCGAGGGAATGTAGCCAGTCCAGTCATGATGTTAATGCTAAAGCTCGCTAATCCCTTACACACACAGCGGCCTCGCACTTGCCTTGATACACACTCGGCTCCTGGGTAATCACGCCACCACCCAGGCAGTGGGAGAGGATGGGAGCAAAGGAATGAGACTGAAAGTGAACACAAACACATGAAGGGGTTCCCAGGGAGCCTTGGAGGAGTTGGAGGTTTGGGAGATGCGAGAAAATTGATAAAAACACTGAACCTTTTAAAACGTTATCATTCCTTACAGATGTTTAATTCACTATGACTGTCCTTATGCCAAAGTGGCCAGAGACTCTTGTCTCTGTGCCCATGTTTTTAAATTACAAATGTACAAGATTTGTTTGAACATTTGCTGTCATGGCATGCAGAGGTGAGATGCAACTGAGTCCAAAAACGTTTGGAGTAACTGTGTTTGTTCTTAATAAACCTTCACCGATCAACGTAATACAACAAATATCCAAAGTCCTACTCGTTTTCTGTGCTGGCTTGTCTTCACTGGCTTCCTATCAGCTTCAGGATCCAGTTTAAAACTTTTTTACTTGCTGTTAAAACTTTAAAAGTCAACGAGTGAGGATGGAAAAGGGCTCAGAACCTCTCAGAAGCTCTAGGCCTAGCGCTTAGCATTTTAGTTGAGCTTGACCTCCACACATTTTTTATTATGTAACTATTTTACTCTTATGTATCATGATTATATTATTTTGTATTGTTCTTACTTATTCTTTACATGATTTTAAGCCTGTACAGCCCTTTGTTGGTTAACTGGTCATTTTAAATGTGCTTTTTAAAAACACTTTGATGTGGAACAAGCTTGTAACTTCATCTTTAATCCTTATGAGGGTAATAGTCTTTTTTAATTTAATTTTGTGTCCATGCTTGTTGCCTTAACATAAGAACTGACGTGGACCTAAAAGGATGACTCAAAGACAAACAGGACGGAGAATTCCTTACCGTCAAAGAAACAACAGCTTTGTTAGCGGCGTATTTGCGTTTGTGATTTCTGTGACGGACGGGGAAAACTTTTAGCCTTTAAATGGGTGAACAGAAGATACGAAGCAGCAAGACATTCCCCATCCACCTAATCTGCACATTAGAGAAATATTTATTATGTCCCATATATGTTGTTGGAATGATTCATTTATTCTTCAAAATAAGAGAAACAAGGTTCAGTAAGCTTTGCATGTAAACAGGATGGTAGAAATTGTCCTTCAGGGAGCAACACTTTTTCCTTTTATACAAATAGAAAACGAGCTTCTTACTTTTACTTCAGTTAAGAACAGAAATCAGTGCTTCCTCTTTTTTAGTTTTAAATATTTTGGGCTATTTTTGCTTTTATCGGATTGGACAGCTGAAGAGAGACAGCAACCTTGGGAGGAGAGAGAGTGGGATGACATGCAGCAAAGGGCAGAGGTCGGATGGGTACCCACTGCCACCGAGACGACCACCACAGCCTCCGCACATGGGCCAGGCAACGGGCATCCCAGTACTTCTACTTTGTTTTTAAAAAAAAAGTGTTATTTTTGTGCTTTTAATGCCTTTATTTAGAGATAGGACAGTGGAGTCAGAGAGAGGGAGAGTGTGGGGAATGACGTGCGGGGAAGGGAGCCACAGGTCGGATTTGAGCCTGGACCGCCCGCGACGAGGACTAGAGTCTATAGGCGCACACACTAACCACTAGGCTACCAGTGCCCCAAAATACTTCTACTTTTGACTCTTTATTTTACACGTATACCTTTATTTCTACATCAGTAAAGCTCATGTGTACTGTGGACATTTATTCTGACACGTTACTTCCTGAAATACAGATTTAGCATTTGATTTTTTAAGATAAAAACTTGGCCAGTGGACTCTAAAGGGGGGACCTGTTGCTCATGGGAAGACACAAGTAACTCAATACACACTCAGTCAAATCTTCCCCCTCTCCTCTATCAACACATCCCCGTTGAAGCCTGTCTCCAGGAGGTTAGCAACAGCTGGCTACAGCAGAGTATGCTAATGCCAGTTGTTGGGAGGAGTACTTTGGGCTTATGAGGGATTAGCGCTTGTTGGCCAGCCCTGACTCCCCGCTGAGCGAGCACGCTAATACAGGTGTTAGTAAACTGGCATTAGACTCCAGCTAATTAGCTTCCATTCACAGAGTGATTGTCCAGCCAGCTCTGCCATTTGTAGCTGTGTTTGCTCATCGGCAGGGAGGTCTCTGTGCTGTGGTGGGTCCGATATGATCCGACATGATCTCCCTTCTTCCCCCTTTCACTCTCCCTGTAGGCCTCTGGACGGCAGGGCTCATCACAGAGACAAACTCAGCTGGTTTAGTAAGAGCCAGGAGCCAAGACAGAGGAACAGAGGAGAGCTAACAGCACCACACGAGGCTGTGTGTGTCACAGAGTATCTAAATATTAAACTACATCTTAGTTTTTCTCAGCCCTCAAATCCATCAGAAGCCAATATTTTCTTCCTTCTGAGACAGATGCATGTGATTTTAAACAGAGCATTCAGAGGCCCTCTGAGGTGATTGGTTTAGCATTTCAGAACATCAAACACGGTATAGTTTTCGTTGTTAAAGGACACAGGATACATAAAGCTAACTAGCAAGCTGGTGGCTAGGATACTATTTAGCTCTCTTTTTTTTCAAACACGTTCAGCTAACCTGAAGGCTGATATGATCACCTGTCTCACTACTTATGTTTCACTACTTAGGTCTGAGCTCTTTTTTGCCAAATTGCTATTTTCACATTTCATTTGGTGAGGACAATGTAACCAAAAAAATAAATAAATAAATAAAGTTAAAACTGTAAAATTGGACAGATATTAAACATTTGATGGGTGGGTGGGTGCGTGGGTCTCTGTTTTGTAGCCTGAAAATTATTATTAACCTTAATTGGAATATTCAAAAACCTTACTTACTAATCATGGTGTGCTTTAAATTACAGATTTGGACACCTGACATTTAAATAACAAACAAGCGCTCTGTTTAACTAAACACTTGACCAGACGGTGCCTGAGGTTAGAAGCTTTAGGTTGAGAAGACAGGCCAGATTTGTGCCAATTGGCAAAATAAAATGATCAAATAATTCAGAATAATCAGTAATTGTCATGGAATAATCTGTTTGTTTTTTTATTCACAGACAAAAAGTGGATTTTAAAGATGTCAGATAAAAACATCTTGTTGACCTCAGATGTCTGTTTCTCTCTCTGTCTGTATTGGCCATGTCTCCAAAGTAACAAGAGTTTTTTAGGAAATAAGAAAAAAGTATTTTATTTTTTAGCCAAGTTAATGTGCATTTTAACTCATTTCAAAAGTAAAATGCTGTTGAGGAGCCTCAAAGCTCAGAACATTTTCTGAAGTCATCCATGAAAAGCATTTTGACTGAAGGTACTGCGAGGATTTCTGTATTTTCCCCTCACTCTTGTTGTCTTATTTTATTAATGCATAACAGTAATAAAAAAAAGGTGGTAGGTATATTCCATGAGTTTTATGCCAAAGCTTTTTATATCGATATTAAGTCCTTGTCTGCATCATCTGCATGTGCGATAGACAAACAGGTTGGAAGGATTGTGCATGTGCAAGGAATTAAAAGATGGGTATTACATGGCCTTCACCGCTGCTGGATGTGGGAAACAGACTAAAGGTTAGTTGCTTGACATTCCCGAAGCCATTCTGCCGGGGATGTCGGCAGTTCAAAGGAGTCATTAAGCTTCGCCCGTCCTGCCACAAAGGGGAGATTTAAGACAGCAAATAGATCTGATAGTGGAAACTCAAAGCCAAACACCAATATCCACTAAGAGGCTTTATATCGTATTATGCTATTATTACACCGTCGTAAAAGAGCGTGCAGATTGAACTGTTTCCAGTTTATTTTCTGTCCTGGGAAAGTTTCAACGCAACAGCTCATCGGCCTGCTCGTGTTGTCTATTGAGAAACAATGATAACAGGTGAATCAGTGTTTGGAGAATGTGCAACATTTTACACACACAAATGAAGCAGAAATCAAATATATCGGTGTAAATATCTCTGAGTTATGACTGCTGACAATGAGTGAGAAGTGTAAGTCCCGCTGACTGTGTTGTTGTCAGAGCCGAGTTAACATCATGTTTACATGGACGGGACGGCCGGCTTTTCCTCATGTATAATTTATTTATTGCTTATTTGGATGTCATGTAAGCGTGTTTTGATCACGGTCATTCTGTGTCAATTTACATGCAATGTGAAGCTACAAGCTAACTAAAGAGCGCTAACATTAGCCTGCTAACACAACAATGCAGGACACAGGTGATAGCAGCTCCAGCAAAGGACGATTCTGTTTTTATTTTTGCTTGCGCTAAACTCCCTCGTGCAAACGTGAGCGGAGAGGGGTTGGAGATGTGTCACTGGAAAGGAGCGGAGGTTTTTAGTATGGCGGAGGTGTCGCCAAACAGCAGGGTTTTTTGTGTCATGATGGTGCTCAAGGGCGACATCTACTGGATCAAAAACTCACAGCAGCTCGTAAAAAAAGGGGGAAAAAGTTATAGAAATAAGAAAATAGAGGGAACAGTCGTAAAATAAATAATAGATAATAGATAAACAATAATAATAACTTTATACACTATAAACACATTAAGCTTTAAATCATTATTTGACAGAAGACCTTATTGAAAACTAGACTTATAATATATATATTTAAAAAGTAAGTGTTGGTAACTTTTAAAAGAGAAAGGGGAATCTCCTTCCAATAAGCTGATTGACTTAAAAAAAAAAAAGAGCCATGTTAATGAAAAGGCCTCGCAGGCCAATACACATCCACTGAGACAAAGCTTTCCTGCTCAGTGATGGAAGAAAGGCTCAATACCATCAGCTAGGAAACAGCTTTCAGAGGATTTGACACAAAGGTGTATTTATAGGAGGAGAAGAAGGCTAAAACTCGACTGATAGAAGAGATGCTGGTTGAAGGTTGTGACTGAATCTGAACTGTGATCAGTTTCTATAAATATGGACTGACTAGAGGAAAGCCCTCAAATCAAGTCAAAAGTTTATTATACAGCACATTAAAAAACAACCTCAGTTGACCAAAGTGATAAACAGGTTAAAAAAACAAAAAGCAAACAATATATATAGACTAATAAAGCAATAAAAGCACAACAAATAACACTTATAATACCAACACACTATAAATGGGAAGATAATAAAATGCCAAAATGTCAAGCTTAACATGTACTTAAGGCCAACATAAAGAGGTGTGTTTTTAGGGATTTTAAATGTTTCAGTGGACGTGGCGGTTCTGATGTTTTACAAGTTAGGAGCAGCCATCACAAAGGCTCTGTCACCTCAGGTTTTTATCCGACATCGTGGGACATACAAAAGCATCGGGTGAGTCGACCGCAGCGCTGTGACTGGAGCATGCTGGTGCAACAGCTCGGGTAAGTAGGACGGAGCCAAACCACAAAAACACCTGAGCTGTAAGGCCGAGCGTGTGTGTAGATGTGTAGCTGTACCTGCAGTTAATTATTACATGTTTATGGTTTTAGTTATTTACCAAGTATGGAGTTTAATGAATATTAACTGGACATGTTTTACTGATGAATGAATGTACTTTGATATTTTGTTACTGAATCAGAGCTCAGTGAAGTCCAAGGAAAACTTCCAACTGGTACAATAATCTTCATTTTAATATTTAAAGGTTCAAACTACTTTCATATTTGCAAGTTAAGTTATTTATTTATTTTGATGATTGACTGTTATTATGTTCAACTCTCTATGTAATGAACTTTCTGTTTAACTACTTTGAGAATGCATATTTGTATGTATACACGCTGCCAACTCAATAAAAAGTTGTTTACAAATAAAAGTATTTGAAGGTGTGACCGGAGTTTCATATGAATGTCTATTTGAGCTGTGTTAAATTGTCTAATTAAAGGTTCTTCATTTGACTCTTCATGTTAGGATTGTTTGCTCATCTTTAATGTGAATGGTATGATTTCTGAACTTTAGAAATAGGAACCATTTCTTATGGTATGACTCTCATTGGCCAGCTAAAGTGACTCTTTTTATTTAGTAACACTGGATAGATCAGGTACAAAGTGTTGCTTCCACCAGGATGCTCTCTTAAAGCGGTTGTCATGTGCACGGATATCGGTGTGCACTTTGCTCTGCTAATAAATGACTTGGTTGTTGCGTACACTACAGTGTTGAGCACAAATATTTGCACAACACTTGTAAGCGACTAAAGGTGATTAAAATGGGTTTTTATGTCACGGACATTTGATTCATTCTGACTGGTTCAAGAAAATCTGAAACCCAGAACCTTCTGTCACTCACCTCAGAATGATTTTAACTTCTGTCTGTTTGCTGCTGGTGATGCATGAAGACTCGGTTTCCTTCTATTAAAAAAATATATAAATAAAGTTTTATAATTCGTCGTTGAAGGCTAAATCATGTTCAACAACAGGAAACATTATATTGGACAGTGATGCTGACTGCTTCAAGTACCTGGGCATGGTCATAGACAAGAACCTGAGGGTCGCCGGTTCAAGTCCCGGTGTGGACCAAAATATGGAAGTTGTTCTGGTAGCAACATCACTTTACAAGTTTCCATTCATATTTTATGAACCAGCTAGATTCTAAATAGTGACGTTTATCTTATTGAGATAAATAGTATTAAAGGTACAGCTGATGAAGACAAATTGGAGTCACTTAGAACCAATGGACTAAAATGACAAAGGCAGAGAGAGAGAGAGAGAGAGAGAGAGAGAGAGAGAGAGAGAGAGAGAGAGAGAGAGAGAGAGAGAGAGAGAGAGTGTGTGGCAGACGTATCCGTTAGCAGCAGGTTGGCCAGATGTGCAAGTGTAGTCTTATCTCTACCTGCTGGGAGCTGTCAGGTCCCCCAGACCCCTCTTTAGGACCCTCTATTGAAAAACACTGATAATCTGTTTGCTCCTTTAATGAGCGCATTGTTCCTCAGAGAAGGCAGAGCAGGTCTCATTGCTGCTTAGCCGCGGCTCTTTGAGCAGGAAAGCCGCTCTGAGCACCGCTGATACTCGGCTTCGGCTTCAAGCATATTGTGAAGGTCTGAGCCTCGAGTCTGAGCCCGTAACAAAGCCGAGACCTGAGGAAGACTCTGAGCCTCTGTCCCACTGTGGAGGGACTTTATTGTGCCACTTTTTTTTTTAAACAGATGATCAGAGGATCTGACAGCTGGTGTGGCCTTTTAAAACCTTAAACAACTTTTGTTTTTTCCCCTTAAAATGCATCTCCATGTTCATTTGAACTGGAAAGAACAAAGATTCCACACTGTTGGACAACTTGAAATATTATAGTACAAATATTAAGTACTGTGTGCACTATTTAAAGGTTAGTTGATATTGTTCTGTGTTTAAATAGAAATAGGGGCTTTGTTTTTTATGTATATAAGACACATACAAAAAAGTTGATGAAAATCTGGTGATAAAAAGTACATAATGGGTTGCAAAAAGTCCCTTACAGTTTAAAAAAAATATGTATTCAGTCCTACCATGGGTACTCTTTAATTAATTACTTTCAATTAACTTTCCTTAATTGTGTTCATTTCATTGTTGCATATTGAGATGTATCAAGGTCAGAAGTGGTGTGAAATTATCTAAAACAATGGGGAAAACATGTGTTTCGTTCAGTCAATTTGTGTACAAAAATAAGGGTCTGCTTTCTGCCAACACTTCATTGAGGTGTACACACCAGCAAATTCATCTTACACACAACATTATGTAAGCATTGGGTTGAACACTAACCCTTTAATGGAGTGGCTGTCACAGTTCAGGAAAAACCTAGGAGGTGGACCAAATTGGAGAAACAAAGAAATTATTATTAAACAAAAAGACTAAAGTCAAAAACAAGGCTTATTCTCAAAAGGTCCAACTAAAAATAATCACAGGAAGCCGCGAGGAATCACGAGGAGAAACTGGAAAGACGATGACCAACATAGACTGAAAAACTAACACTGACATCAAACGTAGACTGACATGCGACGGTGAACTGACAACAAGAACACTGAGACTCTAAATAGACATGGGGTACTCAAACACAGGTAAGACAAACGACACAGGTGAAGATGATGGCGATCGTGACGGGAGGGAAAAATACAAGACAAGAAACACTGGGGACAAGAACTACAAAATAAATCAAGACACACTGAAGACACAGAGAAGTCATGAATGTAACAACACACACTAGAACAGAGAAACACAAGTATAGGAAAATACAAAATAAGAACACTAAAGACTAACATTAAGATAACACACATGGGAACTACTAAAACAAGTTCAGAAATCTAAACTCTGAAAATACAAAATCATAACAGTGGCTGCTCTAACATGCTGAAAAACGTCGTTATATTTGTGAAAATGTGGAAAATTACAAAAATAGAATAAGTGAAACGAAATCATGTCTATTTTTGCTGATGAAACTGAGCAGTAACAAGTTAACTATACAAACACACTGAAATATTCATGGAACTGTCATCATTTGGACGATAAAACACATTGCAGATTAATTACCATTGATATGTATGACAATAAATGGATATCTGTTCAGAGGGTCACGGCAAGGCAAAAGGCATCATCTTGACTATTGTTCACACCAGCTGCATCAACAGACACAGCAACACATGACGGCAACAGTCGGCTCTAATGATGGGGGATCACTCATAACACACACACACACACACACACACACACACACACACACACACACACACACACACACACATCATAGGTACCATTGAACCCTGCATCTTGATCAGACAGTGCCTCTCTAATTGAGCTAATCCCCACTTCAGGATCAGTGTTGTCCCCCTGAGGTCTGACCCTCCACCCTGTGTGTCTCCTGCTCTCACCGGCTCCGCTCTCAGATTAAACCTCCGTCCCCTCTGTGCCTCATGTGGACTGTAAAGCTGTTTATTGGGAGACAATGGGCAGCAGATTGTGCTGTCAGGCTCCATTAATTTCCATCATTAGCATCACACTCCAGAGTCTGTGGAACCGGGGGTCTAAGCCTTAAGCTGGGTTTGTGTACAGCATGAGTGTGTGTGTGTCTGTGTGGGTGTGTGTGTTTGAGGCATGCATCTACATGTGTTTTTTTTTTAGATATAGAAATAGGCCCATTTGTATAGATTTTCCAGGTCTCCATATAAAGAAGTTGTTATCTCAATGGGACAAACCTGGTTAAATAAATAAAAAATGAAGATGATTTTTTCTATCTTATCTGTCATAGTAGTAATTTTATTTTCTATCAGCTTCAGGTTAGAGGAAATACTAAATGCATATATATAATTTGGAGCAGAAACTTACATGATAGGCTACATATTGTTTATATGTGTGGAAATATTCTTCAGATCCTATTCAGAACTGTTTTATGAATATTTTCTGTAGTTTCATTTCAAATGTTTTCACCATCTTCCTATTTCAATCAATCAATCGATCATTACTTGTATAGCGCCAATTCAAAACAGATGTTATAGCAGGTATAGGCATTCTCTGTTATATTATTTACAAAGACCTGACATTAATCCACCATGAGCACTAAGAAACATTTAGCAAAGCAGGACAAAACGTCCTTTAAGAGGCAGAAACCTGGAGCAGAACCAGACTCATGATGAAGCCATCTGTCTAAAGTGTGACGGGGCTGAGAGGGGACAGAAGGAGATGCAGAAAGAATGAGATGGAACAACAATGAATAAGATTCCTAGCTACAATGCCAGTGATAAAGGTAAAAGTACGTGTAGCAAAGCAGGAAGAACTATATGATATAGAACATCCATTTATGATTAAGATTGTTTCTCTCATTTCATCATTTATATGTTATTTTAAATCTTTCATCGTTTGCTAAAAGGAAATTAAAATCCAATCCATTTTTTTCTTCAGGATATTTTTGGAACATTTTTGCCTTCATCGACAGATTTCATTCACAGGTGATGAGAGACAGTAAGTGTTGGGAGGAGAGAGCGAGCAAAGGGTGGAGTTTGGATTTGAACGCAGGGCCGCAGCCTCTGTACATGGGGCGAATGAACATGCGCTCATAACACTCTTTGATGACAAAAAATATGAATTGGAACATTAACCATCATTCAAGAAAGAGTCTACTATAAACTACATTATGAGAAAATAAAGGTCAGAAAGAGTTGGGATAAAGTACAAATTTGGAAGCAGTTGCATCTGTCTTTAGAAAATAAATGAATACGTAGTTTCACATTCATGGTTCACATCCTTGATTCCAGTTAGTTACAAATATCAAGAAAGTGTCAATCCCTAAACCCTGTGACCCAGCCTACAATCCTTTTATAACCTTCTGGTTTACACTCACACATTGAGAGACATGCTTCTCACACACACATAGGCCGGACATACACACATGCACAAACAGGATGTATTAGTGGAGAGATGTCAGAGTGGAGCTGCTACACAATGATATGCAGGGAGAGCACCAGAGCGGTTGAGGGTTCAGTGCCTTGCTCAAGAGCACATCAACAGGGCTCGGGAAGTGCCCTGGAACCTCTCCAGCTACCAGACCAACTTCTATATCCTGGTCTGTACTGGGACCTGAACCAGTGAAAATCTGGGTCCCAACCCAAGTCCCTGCAGACTCAGCTACAGCCGCCTATACCGCCTATAAGGCAGGATAATTGCTTGGGAGTTCCTGACTGCAGAATAAGTAGGCCTACATGTTACATTTCTGGTGTGACAAAGCATTCATGTTAATTCTGTAATCGTGCAAAGCTCTCTGCAGGGATTGTCCATTAAGATGCCTAAATATATTTGAATTCTCCTGGCTTTAGCATATGTGCAAATGTTAAAGAGCATTGTCAGTGTTGGGCTTCCTGGCTTTTCGTTTACATCTGCAGTTGAAATCTTACAAAAACACATCAGTGTTTGTCAGTACAGATGGGAAATATAGACTTCAAAGACCTAAATCAATGCATTACTACATCAGTCATTCATCAATCCAATGCTCTAAAAGCTAATCCTGTCTGAATAGGACTTCAGGTGAAGTGTGGCAGATTAGCAGTGACAGGGGCATCAAACATATTATGCAATCCTGAGGAAACGCAGGAGAAGCTGTGACTGAGGCTTAAAGAAGGTGAACAAACCCACTCTTTATGATCCATACGTCCTTTAGTGCGAGCTAATCAATGGAAAAACCCATTGACCACCATTGGTATTTCCACCTCCAGGAGCGGAGCTCTAAAAGCAAATTGAACCACGTTTCTGCCACGCACCCACGGAGGCATAAGCCTTCTTACTCCAACTTCCTGTCTGATCAATGTGAGAGACAATGACTCAACAGGTGCGACAGACAGGAGCCCAGCAGCAGCTTTCCTCCCCACAGCTTGGCCCAATTAGCACCCGCGGCTAAGGAACAAAGAGGCGACATTTCATTTCAGCAGAGTGCCAGTTTAAGACCTCTCCTCTCCACCTCGCCCTCTTTTCTTTCTGTCTCTTACTGCTGACATCTTTACAGGATCATCCCTGGCTCCATCATATTCTATTAAATTGGGTCGATGCCTTGTGTTCCAAGTGGCAGGGTGTTAAAAACATGGGGTGTTGATGAATTCATTGCATGTGACTGGACTTGCTTTCTTTGTGTGGAGGTTTTGGCTAATGAAACCCCTGAAGGTCTGACAAAAGGCAAAGACATGTTTTTTTCTTTTCTGAGCAAATTACATACAAATGGTGCCACTCTGGAAAAAACTTTTAAAGTTATTGGGACAGATAAGGTTTAATTTAAAGCTAAATAGGCAAAATTCAATATCAGGATGAATCTCCTTCATTTGCCTTTACAAAAATGTATATCAAAAGATATTTGTTGGTCAACCTGTGGGTTATCACAGGTAAATTGTCAATAAGGGTTTGTTGAGTCTAAAGGAGGTATTTTAAAAGCAGAGGACCAACCTTTAAAAGAAGGACCTTTTTAAATTTTGGAGTCAGCAACGGATATCCATCAATTTACAGTTTTTGTTCTGTAACTAGAACAGCTTTGAAGCGGTACCATTTGTGATGATGTAATTCTAATTTTATGATAGACGTATACAATATACTATATGGGCCGTTCTGCATAATTGGTACCTTAACTTTCTATATTTCAAATGTATTTTTCATGCAACTATCAATCAATCAATCAATCTGTATTTGTTTAGTGCCAGTATGTAACAAATATTATCTCAAGACACTTTACAAAAGAGCAGGTACAAGACTGTATACTCATTATCTACAAAGACCAACCATTAATCCATCATGAGCACGAAGCAACATTTAGCAAAGTTACAGTGGCAAGAAAAAACTACCTTTAAGAGGCAGAAACCTTGACCAAAACCAGACTCATGTTGAACATCCATCTGCTAAAACTGTGATGGGCTTGGGAAGTGGCATAGAGGGAGATGTAGGGAGAGGGAGAACGATAGAGACGAACTGAGCAACAACAATGAATAAGATTGATTTTTGATAGTTTTTACTTTAAAGTGCAATGATGAAGAGGTCAAAATGCTTCAAGCCTTTCACTCTTTAGTCCCCTTGTTAGTTGGTGCAGTTGTGCCAGAAAATTCCACTCTGCTTCTTCAAGTCTAATGATGAGCACAGGACTTTTGCATGTAAGTATTTACAAAATGTTTACAAATTAACAAATAAAGCATGGAAATCTTCACTTAGGAATGTGTTCCATTCATATCTATTAACATTTTGGCTTAACAATCTGTATTTGAGCGTGCCAGGAGGGAAAAAAAAGTTTATATGCGTACATCAAAATGTTTCTACAGTTTTAGAATGAACAGTCTTCATTAGCTATAAAATATTCATTCTGCAGCTTTAACAAGCAATAAGAAGATTAATATAAAACCTCTAATAAACTAGATTAACA
This sequence comes from Labrus bergylta, assembly GCF_963930695.1. Taxonomy (NCBI): domain Eukaryota; kingdom Metazoa; phylum Chordata; class Actinopteri; order Labriformes; family Labridae; genus Labrus; species Labrus bergylta. The sequence goes on from NC_089197.1 coordinate 10,217,639, forward strand.
GATCACTACAGGGTGGCTCAAAATAAAGTAATTTAGTTAAACAGATGGACTCTAATTTTGTTGTTCAGGTTAAGAAATAAATATCCTGAATATTGTGGGGATTCTCTCATGGGCTCCAAATACAAACTGCGCATGCGCAGTAAATTAAGCTCTGTGCGCGGTGGAAACAGAGGATGAGACGGGCTTGAGGAAATCTAAACTTGACGTCTCTTTGGTGCTGGACGGGTTACAACCATGTCTTATCAAATACACTCAAGCACAAAAATAAACGTTTTGCCCTTAATTGTTTCCGTCTGTCAAACTAAGCGTTGTCAAGGAAACAGTCCCCCGTCCCGGGTCCATCCCGAAACAGGAAGTGAGCGCTGTCCATAGAGACGAAGTAACCAGGAAGTGTCCCAGCGAGATAGTAATCAGACGTTTCTGCTCGCCGTTCCTGTTATGAAACAGCTGTGTACCACCCTTGGAAAACTGACAGGGTTCTTTACTGTCCTCATTGTTGTCATTGCCGCCGTTTTGACGTATTTCGACGACCCTGAGACGGATAAATACATCAGGTAGGACTTAATAACAGCGGAGGTCATTTCCGTGCTCGGCAACATTCATACTTTAATTTAACTGATTATCTTTACAAAATGTGACGAAGCTAAAATGCGAAAATATCAACCATCGTCATGTAATGTTCGCTTTTATGATCCTAGAGCTTTAAAACACCGGTGTGTGCTTTGTAGGGAAGCAAATGTAAACATACTTATGCAATAACACAGAAGTCCTCACAGTCCCTGAATATAACCGTATTGAATGTCACGTTTTCATAACATCTGTAACCCAGGTGATCACAGCCTGGTACATAATTGTATTTATTGCCTGCATGCAAACACCTGTCTGATTTTAGCATTGCCTGGGCTTAAGACACCTGTTTTTTTTGTTGTTTTTGTTGGCACACAGCATGGCTGAGGACATAAAGACTCTGGAGGAAAACTTCAGGCAGCAAAATAAAAGCTGCTTCATCCTCGGCGCCTCTGGGGAAACTGGAAAGGTGCTGGTTCAAGAGCTGCTGGAGCGAAACATCTTCTCTAAGATCACTCTCATCGGAAGGAGACAGCTCACCTTCGAGGGCAAAGCCAATGAACAATTGGTGAGAGGGGTTACTCTCGATTTACCTGTGATGCATTGTTGCTTCAGTGACATTTGACTTGATACCGGCTGTGTTCTTTTGATTTGTCTTTCCAGGTACAAGAGGTGGTGGACTTTGAGAAGCTTGATGATTATGCTGCCGCCTTCCAGGGCCATGATGTTGGATACTGCTGCCTGGGAACAACCAAGGCAAAATCAGGAACTGTAAGATCAGATTTATTTACCTAATGCAATTTTTTTTATGGTGCATTTATTAAGATTTCACTGTTGTAGGGCGATACAAAACTACAAAGTTTAAAATATCTGTTTGGATTAGATGAAGTTGAGCAATGTAGCAATGACTCAGCAATTTCTTTATCATGTCGGCTACTCACATTTCCAGTTGAGCTGGTCTGAATAATCAGTTTAGCCAATGCATTTGCAAATATGATCTTATCCCAACAATGGTGGTAAAGCTTTAGACGTAGGCCAGTAAGAAGCAGAAACTGACTGGATAGAATTTCTTTTCATAGGATTCAGAAATAGCAATTTACACAGAAGCTTGGCCGTCTGAGCTCTGTCAAGTTTGGCAGATTGTAAAATATCCTGCTCTTGACCCAGCTTGCCCACAACTCATAAAAAGAACGGGCTTCTGATGTGGCGTCTAATAAAGGGGTTCCTTATCAAAGATCTCTAATCACATTTTGTGTTTTTTTTTGTTGTACAAAATGATCATGAGAGCAGTTTGGAATTACAATGTAGATGGACTATTTCTATAATTGTAAGAACGTTGATTATTTGCTCTCAAGAGGAAGCTGAATATTTTGATCCTGACCATGTGAATTTTGACATTTTCCATCACTTTCCTTCTTTATTTCAGGAAGGATTTATCCGTGTTGATCACGACTACACTGTAAAATCAGCCGAGCTCGCAAAGGCAGGAGGCTGCTCTCAGTTCCACCTTCAGTCCTCCAGAGGAGCTGATAAAAAAAGCAGCTTCCTCTACCTTAAAGTCAAGGTATTTTATTTATTTTATCTATTGTTTATGACATACTACACTCCTTACTGTTGTGTAATATTTAATGACAACATGGACGGTCACTGATAGAAACTGATTCTTTTCCTTCAGGGTCAAGTGGAAGCAGAAATTGAAGCACTGGGTTTTGACCGATATTCCGTTTATCGACCAGGGTGAGTTATCTCATTCACCTCGTTCACTAATTTGCTCGACATTCACCACCCTACACAAAATAAATTGTCCTCAAACTTAAAAAAAAGAAAGCTGTTTTTGGAATAGAAGTTTTCTATAGTGTAAATATTTCTTCAGACATGCCTGAAAACAAGCCTCCTCTTGCACTGAACTGCAGTAAATTTGTTATAGGACCATCACACTTGCAGAAAACTCCTGAAAATCTCCTGATATTTCCAGGCTGAGCTGTATGTGTGAACGCAAACTGCCCAAATTTTCACTAGGACTTCACCTGGAGTTTCTCCTGCCAGACCCCAGACGTATTTTTTCTGCTGCAAGTCCGAGTGGGCTGAAGTGAGAACGCCGCAGGATATTCTCAGGAGAATTCGGCTTGAGCCAATGGGGAGGGGGGAGTGAGGTTTATATACTGTGACTGGTTTCAGTGCATTGACTGTCTGCCTAAGATCGCTAAACGTGTAATTAAGCGGCTGCATTACGTTTCCTGTTCATCAGTATGTTGTTCTTCGCTCTTTAGTTCATATTGTGATTCCTCCTTTCCGGCTTTAGACTTATTATTGTTATTTTAAAGTGCAACAGGAAATTTACCCCGGTGCACATTGGAATGTGGATGTGATAGTTTATTCTGGTGGTTTGTATTCACAGGGAGGCTGAGCATGTATCCATAATGGCTTGTGTTGTCAGCAATATCCAAGCATCAAAGTTATTATCTTAAAGACTGAAAGCTGAATGAATGGCTGGTGATGGATACTTTGAACAACTCATGAAAAACATTTGCAATAATCTTTGGTTTTAAGAGCAGGCAAATAGCTATTATGTCAACAAAAAACCCAGAATAGATTGATTACAGTCAAGCTTTACTTTTAAAATTTAAGGAAGTACAAGAAAAATATGCAGCAATTAGATTTAGATCAAAGTTTATACTATCAGTAATTAAGTATGCCAAATGGATTGATGATGAGATTAGTTCTAAAAATGCACCTGCAGTGGCCATAGATAGCCAGACTGTGCTTGTTTGAGTAGGTGTGGTGTAGAATCCAGACTCATTAACCATTAATGTAACAATTGACATTGTAAAATTAGCTGCTGAACTGACCCACTTTGTTGACCTGAGGTTGTTGTATTCAGAATGATCTGACCTAAACGATTGTGACTTTAAGGAGGATCTGTTAGAACTATTTCCTGGTATTTGTCTTTTTCAGGATTCCCCTTGAGAAGCTTAGTAATAAAAAAAAGAAAAGGGTACATTCATCTGGAAACCTGTTGAAGGGCAAAACCTGGTTTTGTAGTTCTCGAAATCGGTCTTGAGGCCCCTTTTTGAAGGACTTGGTCTCGTCTCAGGGTCGAAAGCGTTTTTACTCGAGCTTGTCTCGGTCTCAGACTGGGCGGACTCTGGATTTTAAATCAAGACTGGCAGCAACCTTCCCGGTGTTACGGTCTGAGTGAGTGACTCGCCCCCTGAACACAACATGATGATTTTCAGATGATATTTATGGTCTTGGTCTTGTCTCTGTCTCGGAGCACTCTGGTAACGTCTATGTCTCAGTCTGTTGGTGTGGTCTTGACTACAACACTAGGCAAAACCAGTAGAACCAGCAGAGTTAATCCAGACAGGATTATGGATGGATTATAAGATTTTAGTGTGAAACTCCCATGTAACCAAATGTTAAATCTTTACATGGTTAACTTTTTACTGCGTTAAAGATCATAGAACACGTGATTGCACAATTTTTACACAAAACAACGTGCTAGTACTCAACCAAAGGAAATCTGGTCTGTCACATTTAGAATCAACGTTGTAAATTTCTCCCGTGAAGAAAGTAAAATAACGTCAGATCTGTTTATAAGGCGGTAGATTGATTTCTAATGATCTGATGAAAGCCAATACAGTCTTCATACTGTCAATACCGCTGTGCTTTTTCTCCAACAGGGTTCTGTTGGTCGACAGGCAGGAGAGTCGGCCTACCGAGTGGCTGGCCAGGAAATTCTTGAACGGCTTCACGTCTGTGTGCTCCACGTCCATGGCCATCCCAATCCAAGTGGTGGCCAAAGCTATGGTGTCAAACACTGTGCTTCAACCGGAGCAGAAGGCGGAGATCCTGGAGCACAAAGACATCATGGCTGTGGGAAAGAGTGCAGAGAAATAAGAGAGAGCAAGAAATACACCTAGGTGAGACAAAGTAGTACCAGATAAACACTGGATGTTGAAGCACTGTTCCCTGGTATGCAATATGCCCATATTGAACTCAATGACACCAACTCTGATGACTTAATGCACGTTTAACTAGTGTGACAGTTGATAAAACAAAGGAGTGGTAACTACCTGCACAACTCTAATTAAACTCTAAGGTCTTAGTTGTTGTTAGTGGGGGGGGTCACTTTGTCTCCCCATTACGCCTTTGCAGTATTCAAATGTTGGTACCGAGCAGGATATACATTGTTCCATAGTGTTTATAGCATTGTATTATGTAGTGTTGTCAGGTGTGTTTCTTTATTGTTTGTCTCATTTCACTTTTATGTGGGACTACAGATGGAAATAAGAGACTCGCTAAATCTGGTGCAACCATGTTTTCATTTTTCTTTGCATAAATGATCAATGTCATTGCACACTGTCCCTTGATAAATATATATCATATATGTATATTCATTCTCTAAAACAAGGTTTTTTTTTTAACATATCCTTGTACGTCAGCCTCAAAGTTTTCCAATGAAATGGTCACTCTACTCCATGTTTAATCAGAGAGAAAACCTGAATGGTTGTAGTTCTCAGAATGCCATTCAGTTGTAACTCTGTCAACCAAACGTTAATATATTTATATTTTTTAATTTCAGGTAATTTAAGCAGCTACAGAGACGACTCTGAAAATACAAGTTCATATACTCACATGATCATTTTACATTCATTTATTCAGGATTTCTGAAACTGTCAGAAAATCAAAGGTTGTCTAGAACTGAACTGTTTTCAATCTGCTAAAGTTTTCATATTTATTCTGTGTTCAAGTTCAATCTCTTTGGTTTTGAATGGAGTTGTTGTATTTTTTCAGGGAACTGTTGCCGACTTTTTTCATGATCACCATGTGTGCTCTCAAACATTGCACTGAACTGCCTTAAAGGAAATGCTTTTATTGAATCTATACTAGATTCATTATGTAACATTTCTACGCTTCTATAAAATAATATAGATATTTAACTGTGTTTGGGGAAAAAAACATATATAAATGTATCACTATCAATGGTATCTTGTGTCAGTATGTGCTTTACTAAATCTGCAATTTATGGTATATTAAGAGCTAAAGACAGCTCTGTGCTGTGATACCGCATTTTGCAAGTAATGTTCATGTTTATTCATTTCTGACAAAGCAGATATAATGCCATGCATAGGACATACACATGACTATAATTTACAGAGTTATGTAATGAAGGGAGCAGTTTCAAATTAACACTGCTGATGATGTTTTACTTGCATGTTTATAAAGCTACATGTTGGACCTAGAAAATGTTCCACAGCCAATGTGTCTCAGTTGTTTTGTGATAATGAATTTTTAAAACCATTGATGCTATTTTGGTGCTATGTTTTTTTTGTTGTTGTCAAAGACGGAACATGTTCTTGAAACCAAATTGAAACAATATCCTAAGATTGTGTTAGCCATGTCAAATATCCAGAGCATCATGTAAATCACCACAGAAAATGTGTTGGATTCAGGATGCTAAATTCAAATTTACAATAGCTGTTTTTTTCTGCTTCAATCACTGAATGTTTATCTTCTCTGGATTCTTGTTTTGATGTATTTCATTTCCCCATTGAAAGCGCTTGGAATTTAAAATAAACTTGCTTGATTTCCTTTATGCAGCAGCGCCCTCTTGTGACTGAATGGGTTTTCACACCTTACTACGACCTTCACTGTGTCATGCACCTGACATATTATAACAGATTACCAAAGACCAGGCAACAGAGTTTTATAGTCTTATGTTAATGTTTAAGCTGCTGAAGAAATATTGGAATAGTCAGTTACATTTAAGAACCTGCTTATTTGTTTAGTTGAATTCTGCATTAAAACAAGGGATTTAAATATATTTGCATAGAAAGCATAATCAAAACACTGTGCTTTCTGTTGCAATATTTGTACTACTGAAATATATGATGCTCCCTTCTGATGGACCTTTGTGATACCAGATGATCAGGACAAGTCACAGTCGGAAAAGCACAGGTGAACATAACATGAATAATGGCTGAATTACATTTCTGGTTTCATTGTCCTGGTATAAGTTATAATATCTCAAGAAGAGATTCTCAGTCAGAAATATTTTTGTTACACCTGCACAGCTTACTGAATTTCCCCCTGAGATTATTAAAGTATTTCTGATTCTGATTCATAGTATCTGATTCTGATTCATAATACCGCATGTGATAAGTCAGAATGTCTGCAGAAAGAAAGCCCTCTTTTAGAAAGATGTTAAAGGAGAAACTGAAATGTCATGTTTGGTTAATTGTTCTGATAGAAATAATTCCAGGGTATTCTTTTTCTCAAGTTAATGAGTTTGATCACACATACATGCACACTTCAGCGTAGAGATTCATTTCCCATACTTTACAGGTGAACACTCCTTTCCCTTTTTCTTCATGTATTGTATTAATATAATATTTTTGAGGGGGATGAGAATATTATTTAGCATATTTCTTTTATGTCTTTCAAACTGACTGATGGTTCCTTTGAGAAATATTTTTTCATACTAAATATTTTGTACTTTAACATAGTCCATTCAAAACAAACATAGCTCCTATACAAATCAGTATCTTATGATCTTATTATTGTTACTGCTAATTCCATCACACACAGAAACAATACAATTTAACTCCCAAGAAGACATGTTACCAGAGGAATGACCTCAAACTGGCATTGTTTAGGGAAGAACATACAGCCTCTTCTTCTTATGGTGCATTCATGTGGTGTTATACATCGTAAAAAATAGTTTCCGAGTTGTAAAATGCACATGAACACCTGCTCAAATCTGAACAACAACTCGGAAAAAAGAATTAGGTGCCTGACTTGCCGACTAGATGTCAGAATCGTCATCACATTTGGGGGGCAAAATATGTTTGTTAGTTTTAACATATTTTTTATTAATTCACATATTGCACATCAACTTTTTGCTCAAATATAACTTTTAACCACTCCCCAGATCTTCTTAGTTGCATAAATGCTGTTTTCTGCTGTCGTTACAACATTCCTACTTTCCGGACTGAAAGCCCGTGAACACACTGAAGTCGGAAGAAGGACTTCCCAACTCGGAAACTCTGACCACCTGAGCAGCACTTGAATGCAGCTTTGGGTGTTGCTGCCATCATGGTCATGCAACAATTAGTCCAAAACAAAGGACAGCTGGGTTCACCTGAGTTTTTAAATAAGGGCTTAAGCAGACCTGTGGTGCTAGTTCCAAAGAGGTCAGTCGCAGAGGAAGATCACTATGGATTGTTTCAGGTAATTTGTCTTGTTGAGTTTTATCTTTGATTGCTGCTATGTAAATGAAGTTAATCAATTGTTGGAAGAAGTGGATTTTAACATGTTGCCATTTACCTTGTAGGGTGCTTGTCCTGTGTTTCTGGCTTGTGCTTGGTGATGTAAATTGCTGGAATACCCAGAGAGGTACTTATTTAATGCAATTGTTACTGCAATAAACTTTTAATGTAACTGAAGATTGGCTGCCTGCTGTATAGAACAAACTTTACAGAGTTTCTGTGTTTTGTTTCTATAGGTTATGTCCGTGTCCAGGCGGGACAGGCCCTTATCGGTGTCCACAATGACAACAATTGGAGTGAAGAGCCTGCAAGCAGAATATCTTTAGCTGATCGAGCACAAAGTGGCAACATTTACCATCCTCAAGATGATATTAATGGCTCTAAATCACCAGAAATACAAAGGCATCATTCTTATCCTACGCGAAGTCTCAATGATCCAAAACACAAAGCATTACCACTTCCTGATGCCAAGAGGGTTCAAACAAACGCTGCGTATGCACCAGATCATGCCAGAGCCAAGCGTCCAGGAGGTTTCTCACCTGTTCCGGTCGACAGGACTCCCATAGGTCCTGATCCCAAGAAGAGAAAAGACATGTCAACTCTGAAGTCTATGTCTCCCTTCACCCCAGAAATAAATCATCTTTCTTCCATGGCTAAAGTGAGTGGATATCAACCTGCTTATGCTATACCAAAGAGAATAAGAACAAACATGCTGCGAAAAGGATTTAAAACCATAGAAAAGTCTGACTCAATTGTGAAGGGTTATTCTCATGGAAGCAACTTTGAGGGTAAAGTTGACAAACAGATATCTTCTCCAACATGGATCCCAAGGCACTATAGCAGTAATGGGATGCCTCAAGCAAGAGGATACGCCCATAATCGACGTCTCAAGCTTGGTTCTAAAAAACCACAGCCCCATGACGACTCTGTTTTAAGCAGCAAATTCTTGGGAACAGGTAATTCATCTCCTCAACAGAATCAGAACAGTTACAGACCTCACTTAGCAGATGTTGGGGTTGGTATCGGGGTTATAGCATCACAAGAACGGCGACTAGGCAACTGGCATCCTGCACTAAACAGTGCCCAAAGCTCCATCCAAGGCAAGTTCAAACCTTTCCAAAGACTTCCTGTTGAATATGATCTTCCCGCTCATAATTACTCACTAGAAAGTCAAAAAGCATCTACAAAGACAACCCTTCCCCCAAGTTTGAACGCCAAAGGTTTTAATTCAACAGATGTTCCTTCAACCACTCAAAAGTTGAGCACCAAGTCTGCCCCACCAACGCAGACAAAGATCCAAGATGCAGAGCCTGAAGCTCAAACCTCAAACCTTGAGGACGAAGTTGAGCAAAAGTCAGACATACCAAACACAGCCTCTCCACCAAAGCAACAACCAGCAGCAACAGCAGCAGCAGCAGCAGCAGCAGCAGCAGCAGAAGAAGAAAACGACAGTGTTTTCCCAAGTCCTCCAGAAACAGATCAGTCTGGAGTTATAATGCTGCTTTAGCAAACATCAATATTGCTTGTGCCACTTTTTTCAAGTTTAGAGAATTCATGACAATATCATAATGAATGCAATAGCTGTTAAATAATGTCCTTTAGCCTACCCCTTGTGTGTGACTTTCAATAAAAACATTAATTTTGCCAAGATTTTTGTTATTGTGTTCGTTTCCACTTGCATTGCCACATTGATTCCTACAAAGAATTGATCAGAAATCCTTGGTGAGTAAACATCTGTTTTGGTTTATTCCCCAAGAATGGTCTTACAGAAATGTTTTCAGCATTTTACTCTTTTATTGTAAAACAAAATGTCAACCAACCTGCCCTGTAAGCAGGTTCTCTTGTAAAGTAGTAGCAACTTTATCATCAATTTAGATTCTTTCTGGTCTCACATGGTTGTATTTAATCAGGCACCACTTGCCTGTCACATGACCACGATAAAACAAATGGCATCATACCATTTTCAGGCGCCATTTGTAGCCAGCAATAAAATACTTACGGTCAAAATTCCCTCTCATGCGTTACGTTCATCACAATCCAACTAAACACAAAACACAGATAATGAGAGAGAGCATGCAAAACCAGGTTTATTGGCCCTTAATGATGTCTATCCATAAAAATACCTAGGAAGCTTAATCATAGTCAAATTACCGCAGATGGGTTCTGTAGCTTTACCTGACAGATGATTGGTTCCACCCATAGACTGTAAAGGTTCTGCCTGACTTTTTGTCTTCCGGCCTTAAGAAAAAGCGTGCCGAAACCACAGACTGTAAACCTGCTTAAAACTATATCCATGCGTCAAAAGCCAGTTTTAGTATTATTAAAGAATATGTACCGGTAACTAATGGCAAAAGGAGTGGAGGGAAGAAGCCAGAGAAAGATCATATTTTTCTTTGCAAGAATCTGTGCAAGGGGAGAGGTTACATGTTGGGATTAACAGGAAAGATGAAGTTGTTATGATCATATTGCGTTTGGGCCACTGTGGCCTAGCAAAATGTTTAAATATTTTAGACAAACGTCGGGATGGATTATGCTCTTGTGGGAATTTGGAAACTGTGTATCATAAGTTGTTTGCTTGCCAGAAGTACAGCAGTGAAAGAGAACAAAAAGAGTTTTCAGATTTGGGACTCAAGACATTATCGCTGAAATCGGTGCTATTGTTTTGAAGTGACTTCAAGGTGGTCCGAAGGGCTATATTGAATTTCTTGAGATTAAAGAATTGCTCTTTACAATTACAGGCTTAGATAGAAACTACCCTGTAAACTCTGTTATTTTTGAATATATTTCAAACATAGTATATACATAAAATAATATCCTTTATGTAAATGTATGTTGGAAACACTTGAGCTTTGTTTTTTTTCAATGTGTAGACAATATATATAATACACAAATTTTAGTGACAATATTTTTGATTTTAAAACAGTAAGATCTTAAAAGAATACTTTGTTAGAGAAGCTATAAGTAATGAACATGACCGGTTTTTAACAAAGCTATCATAGCTATAATATGTGATTAAATTACTTATAATCTTAGCCTAAGATCTATATTCAGAAAATACAATTTTTGAAGAAATGACCTTCTTTAAAAAAAAATAATATAATAAAAAAAAAAAAAAAAATATTCTTCTAGACACCCTCAAATCTAAAATCCTCCAGCATAAAAATATATAGATAAAGCAATGCATTAATACAGTCATTTTAATAGAATATTAAAACCTCTTGATAAAGTGCACGTCGGCGACATCTTGTGGTGGTAATTTGGAACTGCCTTCAATTCTGCACGGCCCTTGCTTTACGTCATCATACGTCACCAGGAAGTCCACTGTAACCAAGGCGGCATCATGGCAGAAAACACAGACCCACGTGAGTTTGCTAAATAGTACATTTTAAACCCCCAAACTGTAACTGTAGCGCCTTTCGCTTTGTAACAATCTGTAAAGCAAACGTAAGTAGTTTATGAATGTTGACGTAAGTTACGTCGCACAGCCCTTAGTCCATTTGTAACGACAGTCACGCTAATGCAACGTTTTTTTTTTCAACAACAGTAACACGCTATCTCTGTGAAGGTTAAACAAACTGTGACGCTCTCAAGATTTTACATGAAGTTATGATGATGATTTGACGTTGACAGGCTTTGATGGAGCTGCAGAGGAGATGCCCGAGCTTTCTGACGGCGATGATGAAGACATTGATGATGATGAAGAAGAGCAGTGGATGGAGGAGGAGGAGGAGGAAGAGGAAGAGGGCAGTCAGCCTGTTACCTGTTTGTTCTGCGACAGGTGAGTGGCGTATCGGGGCCGCCTGCTACAGTTATACAAGCATTTGCTATTTTTGTTATTTTGTTTACATTTGTTATACAATATTTTTACATATTAGTAAAAATTAACAACAGATGATTTTTTTTTTTAACTCAACTACTTTCACAATTTAACATTAACCAGACTGTTGCCAGGTAACCCAAACATTTCATCTTCCTGCACTCTTGCTGCTCTGTTCGTGTCCATGGTTACCATAGAGCAGGTACAATATGAGTGATTAGAGGGGCAGATATTATAAGATTATTCTTCTTTCTGCTCCTTTTCATTCAAAATTTGAGATTTTATGTTTGTTTGTTTTTTCTTAATTTTATTGTTTTTTTTTTGAATGAAATAAAATTGACAAAAAAAAAAATGATGAATTAATTTGATCAGGAAACCAGGGAAATTAGAGTCAGTTGTGATTCTGAGGTTGGTAAATGAATAAAAAAAAACACTGTCAGCTGTAAATGTAAATTAAAAGTATTCAGAAATGCTGGCTTAAGAGGAGTGATACATATTGTGAGAAATCCCAGTCATGTTGTTCTCCTTTATTGTCACTCATGTAATGCCTCTTGTCCAGTCAATACAATAATGTACAGGATCTTACTTTTACTTTTTTGAAGTTGGAGGATGTCTCAGGGTTTCCCCTAACATGCACTGCTGTTGTCACGTTTATTTTTTTGAGGAATTGAAGTAGTAGAAAACCACTTGAAATCTAACTACACATGTATTGTTTTATTTAACTGTGACACAATAATAAACACTTAAGTGTATGAGTAGTGGCCAAGCAAAAATCGTATATTCTAGTATTCAAGCTCAATGTTGTCTTGTTTTTTATATAATCGTTACTAGATAATACTAGGCCTTTATCTGATGCTGTTTCAAGAAGTCAAATTTGAATCAAATGTATCACTCCCTGGAGTAAGTGGACTCTTGAGCTTGTAAAGCGGTTTTCTAGTCTTCTGACTGCTTAAAGTGCGTTTTTTAAACCGCAGGTCACACCTACACATTCACAATCTGATGGCAGAGGCTGCAAAGGAAGTTTTCACCAGGACTAACTGATCTTTTCTTGTACATTCGCACACCGCTGACACAGCAGAATGAGCAATTTGGGATTCAGTGTCTGGCACAATGGCAATTTGACATGTGACTGCAGGACTTTGGGTTTGAACCCTCGACCTTCCGGTTGAGAGACGACCCACTCTACGCTCCCTGAATCAAAAACAACAGAGTAGTAATAACAGAGAGTAACAAGAACATTTCAGATTAAAACTCAGCTACAAATGTCTTATGAGGGTGAAATATCTACGGTTTCATTCTTTGTTAAAATCGAGTGTGGTTTCCAGATAATATTTTGTTTGTTTTTTAAAGATCAAATGGTGAACATGTATAATTTTTTGGAGGTCATATTGAAACACATTTTCTTGTCTGTCTTTCAGGTTGCTGAGCTCTGTGCCTGCCACCCTGCAGCACTGCACAGCTGAGCACCAAGTCGACCTGGTAGAAGTGATAAGACGACACAGTAAGTACACGTGCATGTTCTCTGTGTGTCTCTTATGAAGAACCTGAACCTAAGTCTTCAAATCTTTCTTTGCTCTTTTCCTCATTAGGTTTGGATGACTACGGTTACATTAAAATGATCAACTTCATACGATCCACTGTAAGTACGCTCCTCTACAGACGAGATTCTATTGTGTATATTTTACATTCTCTTTAGTTTGTCATGTACTCTGTTATCATGGCTGCACCAAGAGTCAAATATTGTAACTCAACTTTAAAGGAAGAATGTGTGACTTTTTGATCCAGTAGGTGTCGCCCTTGAGCACCAGCATGCAACCAAAACAAACTGCTGTTTGTCGACACCTCCGCTATTCTGAAGCCTCCGCTCTCCTCCAGAGACACACCTCTAACCCCTCTCCACAAAATTGTCATTTGCTCGAGCTGTAATCACCTGTGTCCCGCATCGTTGTGTTAGCGGGCTAATGTTAGCACACTTCAGTTACCTCATAGCTTCATATTGCACATAAATTTATAAAGAATGACCGAGATCTAAAAAAACACTTATGTGACATCCAAATAATCAGTGAGTATGTTATATTCTTCTTTTCTCTAGTCCTTGACTAAAACAGCTTTATAACCGGCTCTGACAACAACACAGCTGGGGGGACTCGAGCTTCTCACTTATTGTAGACAGTCATGACTCAGAGAGACTTTTGATTTCTGCTAAATTTACGTGTAAAATGTTGCACGTTCTTCCTTTAAAACGGGGAAATAGATTAATGCTGTTGTTCTTTTGTTTAAACAAATCTGTGTTTTCAAGAAATGCGACGCATCCAGTCTTACGGGGCTACCGGACGCTCCCTTACCCTGGGAGAGTGAAGACTTCCTGCGACCTGTCCTACAGGATGACCTCCTGCTGCAGACAGGTACAGAAACACCTCATCACCTGAAAGCACAGATGTACGTTCAGTATAGGGGTTAGGTGCAGGTTGAGTAACAGAGCTTCTCTTGGAACTCACCCACCTACATATATCCTGTTACTCTCATTTATCAGGGTGGAGTTTGTTTCATTTTTTTCCTCATGGTCTTAGCTCTCGTAAAAGGTGTGGAAGGTTCAGTATGCAGCTCCCCCCCCCCCAAACATGATGACTCTGCCCTCACATGTTTTCTGTGGTTGTTTTAAGTTTTTTATTTAATTATTATGTCATACATAAAATACAGGCGTCTTTTTTTCTTGTGCTGCCGTTATTTATAAAACGGTCTTTAGGATTTTTTATTTCCCACTATATTTAAATGCAATTTAGTTTTCAGCAGGATTTAGTTTTACATGTAGATGCAAAAAAGCCCAAGTTAAACCCAAAGAACTCTTAAGAGTGACAGACGTAATTCAGCTCCCAGCTCCCAGCTTTGCAGCATTGACCCTGGCAGGAGAAATCCGTCTATTTGCGTCTTCTCCGATGTGTCCATTTGAAAGCACTGCATTTTTTTATTACTGTGACATCATTTATATCTTGGAATAAAAAAAGCAACCTGAAGATAAGTGACAGAAGACACAAAATGTGAATGATTGTGTTGTATTTTAAATCTTTGACAATAACCGTTTCGGTTATTATGTTCAGTTTATGTTTTACATTTTAGATTATAATCCCCTTTTCTGTGTTTCTGGCAGACCCTGAGGAGCTCTGTAGTGTTGGGGGGTCAGTCCTGTCTACGTGCCCGTCTTCTGGGGGAGAGTCCCATAATGCAGTGCTGCAGAGGGCACAGGCCGCTGAGGAGAGAGCTCGTCGCTCGGAGGAGGCGCTGGCCCGAGCCATGGATGACCTTCACAAACTCAAGTCAGTCACATCTTTCATGTTTTTCTTTTAATACCAAGGTAGTGCTGTTCATTTCTATCTTGCCTCTCTTAGATCAATCTTTTCTTTTGTTCATCTGTTCATGAGAGCTTGAAGTGTGAGTTTAGTCCTGCACTGTCCTCCTGCAGCCAGCAGGGGGACACAGTGAACACTGTTTTGCAGAAACATCAACTACTAGAGTACCTTGTGGAAGAAGTTTGGAGGAAGGGGAAAGATAAAAGAGGGAAGGGAAAATTCCACTGCAGCATGGAGGTTAAAGTGAGGAGGGGTGGAAGGAAGGAGGCGGGGGGGCAATAAAGGAAAATTACAGAAAGAGTGAGGTTGGGGGGGGGGGGGGGTTGGGATGGGGTTGTTGGAAGAGTGTTAGAAAGATAAATGCCTCCCATCTACTCCATTTACTGCTTCGTCCTGCATGAAGGTTGTGTGTGCTTTTGTGTTTTCTGGTTGCTGCTTTTGTCCCGTGTTCTAATATTAGAAGTTTAAAACAGATCTCTTCGCTGTTCTCTCAGGCTGCTGGCTCAGGGTTTGGTGCTGAACGCAGGGACGGGCAAATCCGGCAACCTGGGCACCGTGGCCGAGCTCCGAGAGGACGAAGACGAGGCCTACTTCAGCTCCTACGGGCATCACAGCATCCACGAGGAGATGCTGAAGGTCTGAGATGTGCAAACACACGCACACACACACACACACAAACACACACACACACACGACATGCAGGTCTCATCAAAGTCTCATGAGTCATTCCCGCGGGGTCTAGGTGTCACAGCAGAGCAAAAACCAGTTCATCAGCGCAAGTCTTGGCTGAAGGATTTCGCTGTAGCACGTAAATGAAAATGAGCGTCTTTGTGTGCACACACTGATCCGACGACAAGACGTTTTCTCTAAAGTGTCAAATCAGCAATAAAGCGATGAGCTCTCATGTGAGACAGCAGCGTGCTCGAAACGTGGAAATTAATTTTTACACTCCTCAAGCTCTGAAACCTCAAAGTGTCAGCAAGCCCAAAGAGAGAGGTGTGTGTGTGTGTGTGTGTGTGTGTGTGTGTGTGTGTGTGTGTGTGTGTGTGTGTGTGTGTGTGTGTGTGTGTGTGTGTGTGTGTGTGTGTGTGTGTGTGTGTGTGTGTGTGTGTGTGTGTGTGTGTGTGTGTGTGTGTGTGTGTGTGTGTGTGTGTGTGTGTGTGTGTGTGTGTGTGTGTGAGAGGGGGGGGTCCGCTTTGTCTCCTCCCTTCCTGTTCTACTTTCCGCAGTGCTTAGATATATTTCTGTCGGCCGTCCTGATTGGAGGTTTGCACTGTTAAGTTTTGCGTCATGTGTGTGTGCGTCAAGCCGTAAACTCCATCATAGTCTCTGGAGGGGCGGAGAGCACGTGGCGAGGGGCTTTGCGGTAGAAAGTAGTCAAGTTTTATACAGGTCAGATGTATGATGCACTGTGTGTGTGTGTGTGTGAGTGTGAGAGAGAGAGAGTACAGTGTGTGTGGTGTATGTTTCGGAGTTCTGCAGTCGGGTGTATAGCACTCCTTTTTAAATTTAAAACACTTTTAACTTGTAGCATTAATCTGAAAAAAAAAAAACCCTCTTCCTTTTTTTGTCACTTCAGTACTGTTAGTATTAGATTTTTTTTTTGTTAGTTTTTTTGCTAGTTGCCTCAGTAGTGAGCTGCAGCTAAGGCCCAAGACATCTTACAGTGTCCTCCACATCCTCTGTTTGGTGAATTTGAGCTTCTGCCTTCAGGTAGGAGATACATTTATGTTCACAACGCTGCCGGTTGTCTACGCATACGCATGGTTCAAAAGCAAGTATACTTGAGCTCTTACACCTATGCAGCTGACTAAAAATATGATTTAGAAATGTGGACATTGGATAGTAAAGGTGGGGGAAAAAAATTGCTTTATGTAAAAATTGAGACTCTTCTGAGATTTTAAATCGATTCATAACTTCAAAAAAAAAAAAATCGGTCACTCCCTGCTAAGTGCTAAAGCCAGCTCTTTCTCATAAGAAACCCAAAGATTCCCAGCTCTATTGGATAGTCACTACACCTTGTGTTAAGTATATTCAAATGTCAGAGCTTGTTTGACTGTTGTAGGTAGGCGTGTGAGTGCATTCAGCTATCAACGAGTCTCTGTGGTCTTTGTGTTCACATCACTAAAGATTTATTAAAAAGCTTCTGTTGTGTAAGTATATCATTCAGGAGGTCTAGGTTCAGTTCAAATCAATTATTAAACGTCCTCAATTTCACTACATCTTACAACCATTCATGTTACTGTCATTGTTACAGACTCTGTAGCTTTCTCTACAGAAAGGAGGGGATGTGGGTGGAATTGATTGGCAGGTTCATTAGTGAATCCTGACTTGACCTCTTCTGGAATAAAAAACATTGGGGTGCCTCTTAGCTGAATTTACAGCACACATTATTCCCTACGCTGTGTTTCTTGATCTGCTGGTTTTGAATGAAAACTTCATATGCCTCGCTATAAGGGTTTATTTTTCCCCAAGAGGGGCGATTATAAGTGTGAACTTCAAAGTCACATAACAGCAGAAGTGTCCAAATACACACAGTCATAAAGCTTGTGGGACACTGATGTTCTACAAAATGTCATAAACACAAAGACACCTTGCAGCACATTGAAATACTCGTCATTCACATCAAAATGTTTCATTATTTTCTCTTTTGCCAAATCAATCTTTGAGTTGTTTATGTTTGTTTATTCTCTCTGCAGGACAAAGTGCGCACAGAGAGCTACCGCGACTTCATGTACCGCAACCCTGAAGTGTTCAAAGACAAGGTGAGCCAGCTGACTGAATGCAAACATACATGTGCATGGACGTGTGTGTGTGTGTGTGTATGCAGCATGTGCAGGAGAACCGAGCCCATTAAGAGAAACTAGGCGTGTTGCATTTTGAAGGAAACGCATTAATAAGGCGATGGCGTGTGATTTAAAACACAGCGCGACTTTATTAGCACCTCGAATGTCGACTGCTGGGTGCTGATAAGAGACACATGCAATCCACCAACCGAACCCATAACAACCCCCCCCCCCCCCTCCACCTCCACCCCATCTCCCCAAAAACCCTTCCAACTCACCCCCACCCATTTCCTTTCCATTGCATTTAGTTGCAGGAAGCAGCGGCCTGGATCATGACCATCCATTATATGGGCGGCTGCTGGTTAGTGCTGGGATGAGGCTGCAGAGGAAGGAGGCAGGCTGTGTTGATGGGAACGTACATTATCCCTGTCAGGGCGAAACATTCAGCAGAGAGGGGAAGTGTCACCTTCTACAGGGAGCGTCAGATGGAGAACAAAGCGGATATTCTTGTTTCAGTAAGATGGTAGGGCAGCCGAAAGAGATTGAGATGGGAGCACGGAGCTGAGTCAGCAGCGTGTTGGGCGACCCTCTGTGAACCCATAAAGGCAGCGGGATACTAACAAAGATGTTAAAGTGGCCTTAAATAGAGAGGCACATAAACAGTGTTACATATATCTGGGGCGTATAGTCATCGCAGCTGTGCCACGGTCATTTAACACCAGTCGGGGGGGCGAAGATGAACAAATTAACCGCAACCTATGGGAACCTGAAATAGAGGTGATTAAAAACTCAGTCGACAGCAACAAAAGCCTGAGTGGAAAAGTTTCTTGATTGTCCCGAGGATTCGGAAGCACTTAAATAAGTAAAGATGATGAGGACTTGGGGAAGCCCAGCGTGACAAAAACATCAATTTGAATGGCTTAATTCCGAGATTGTATTTGATAAGGAAGCAGCTGGAGGTCTCTGGCAAGTTGAAGATTGTACCATCCTTCAAAGTAATTTCCATCCAGTACTCAAGGCTTCACGAAAGTTATTGCTTGTTTTTTTGTCGCCATACTTTTTCCTTCTTGTCTTATTTTATACGGCAAGATAACATGTCATTGGACTGCTCTTCACCTACTGGTTCTAGATCCTGAAACATGGATTTTTTTAAAGTTAAGAATCTTAAGGATCAAGAAAGCAAACCCAAGAAAAAAGTCGATATGACAGCTGCTGCATCCAAAGAAAGTCTGTCTCTGAAAAGCCATGCTTTGAAATGAATAAAGCTTTAACAGTGTAATGTATGTGGCTCCTCTTTAAAGCATTAAAACTGCCAAACTATGGAAGAGCCACTACAAGATTAAATCTAAAATTGATTAGAAATTAATTGTATAACTGAGAGCTATGTGGGCTGAGAATGATTTTTTTCCCTGTGGCAGTTTTCTTAAAATATTGAAATTGTACATTCATATCCTGAGCTGTTTGTATTTGTGAGTCCTGGATTAATAACCCCCCCCCCCCCCCCCCCCCCCCCAGGTGGTGCTCGACGTTGGCTGCGGAACGTGCATATTGTCCATGTTTGCTGCCAAATCTGGGGCCAAGAAGGTCATAGCAGTGGACCAATCAGAAATCATCTATCAGGCCATGGACATAGTCCGGTAAGTTGAGCTCACTTGCGAGTCATAGATGTTTCAAGTAGGAGTGTGGGGAAAAAAATGTATTCACGTCAGAATTGCAATTTTTCATTTCTATAATTCTGAACTGTTTCAATTCGTCCAAGTATCGAAAACATACTTTCCTTTAAAAATGTTCACCAGCAGGTAGTTTGAGCACATCAAACCCACGAGTGACATTCTCTTCTGTGCACCCTCACTAGCTTCCTTGGTGCTCTGATGCAGCATGTGGTGTGTCGGTCCTGTGTCGACAGTTCAGCTGCTAACACCAGCCAGCTCTCAGTGTTGATAATGGATGGCTGCGTCCCACATAGTAACATACTGCTATATTTTGTACCATTAAGACATTCACCTTGTGCCGTCTCCAGGGTGCACTTTAGATTCTAAGAGGAAGCCAAACATCTCACTATAAAAGTTCTACAAAATGAAATCAAAGTACTTTGAGGACAATTTAAATGCCCAAGCTCACATCATACACCACCGCCTGGAGTGGAAATTAGAGAAATAACTAAGAGCCAACAACAGCAGACACACACACGACGAAAAATAGCAGGATCCACCGTCTGTTTCATTTCACAGATCTGTTGATCTACAGCATCATCTCTTAAAGGCTTTAGATTTATGATCATGTCATTGTTTCAAAAATAAAGCAAGTTAAGCATAAATCAATGTAATCTTTGTTTTAGGTTTTCCTCTGTGTATATGCAGTATTGCAACCAGCTGATAAAAATGTTAAATCTTTAATATCTTGAACACATTTTATTGTGATTTCTTTAATGTCAGATAATTGGTAATTTCATGGTTCACAGCAGAGTGTAGTAAATCCTGAAATAAATCATGAATCAGTTTCAATAAAAAACATTGATTTTGAATCAATCAAATCGTGAGATCTTGAAAGATTCACATCCCTAGTTTCAACAGTAGAAAGAGAACACTGGCCGTCTTCACTTATTGTGCAGCAGAGGATTCTGGGACTAGAGGTCTGTGTGACCTCTAGCAACCTTTTTATTTGTTGCAGCTGGTTGACTTCAATAGAGCTGCTGTCAGCGCTGTGGCCATAACGCATATAATTTACTCCTGCAGTCTGACTCATTCACCCCTCGCCTCTTCTCCGCTGCGCTAGCTTCAGTCCGAGGCCTGAAGTCACAAAGTGACACACACACACACACACACACACACACACACACACACACACACACACACTCATTCTCAAACATGTAGATGACCCCCCGTTGGTATTTTTAATAAACTCCTCTGTCCAATTTCAGTTACTGTGTTTCCAGCTCTGGAGAAGCTGTTTCTCCACAGTGCAGTCATTTACCTCCACCAGAGCTTCCACTGTCCCCTTCGTCTACCTGTGACCACTTCCTCCATCACACCCCCGCCTCTGAAATGCATTTTTGAGTTAGGGGCCATAATGGCTGCCATTATTACGGTTATGTAAGATAGTGTCGTATAAGCAAAACATCAGGGTTTGCTGAAGGAAAAGGACGTTTAATTTTACAGCCCACTGACTCGCTGTCGGAGAGCGTTGGCATGCAAGCTGCATGGCAGGTTCACCAGAAGATTCAGCTACAGAAAGATATATAACACCCCCACTCCTGATCCTACACTGTAATACACACTCAAACTAAGCTCCTGGGTTGCTTTGAATCAATCGTTTGCTTTGGTTGTGATTCGACGGCTCTTATTCCTCAGTGTGTGTGCATGCTGCTCTGCTGCTGGCCTTTGTGCGTCCATCACTTCCTCGTGATGTTAATATCAGGATTGTAATTAAATTGGCTCCTGTTGGTTAAGCAGCTGCATCCATCTCCTGTTTCCTCACCGTCGCCGAAGTTTAAATGAAAAGCTGGATGAGACTTCACAGTCACTTCCTTAATGGACGATGTCCAAATAGCTTTCTTTTTTCTTTTCTTTTTTTTTTTTGAATGGCTGGAATTGATGGATTGTCCAATAGAACGCTTTGGACTGTGACAACAAAGCGATGAAAGGAAAAGATAATTTAACAAAGATGAGTAAAATGTGAAAGTTTGAAAGAGTGACAAATTACACAACAAGACCCTGAGGCCCCCGTGTCCACCTAGTGTCCACCTAGTTGTTTCCAATGAGGAGAGAGCGTTTACAGCAGAAAGCGGCCGCCTGGAGAGAAACCGCAACGCCCAGCGTCTTTTCAGCAAAGAAAGCCACTGTCGACGTCACCAGCGCTCTTTAGTAACAGAGCAGTGTTGGTCATAGAGAGGCCGTTGTCAACATACTAATGAACAGGCGAAATAATGCAGCCGTTTAATTTCCGTGCTTGAGATCAAAGCGGTCGCATGCATACACTCTATAACTCCATTACAATATATAAAACCTAATTCCCCCCTTCCATTGACTTGAGGTGAATTCTCCAGAGAATATCCTGCTGTGTTCTCACTTCAGCTCAGCAGAAAAAATAGTAGGTAGGGGGCTGCCAGGAGAAACTCCGGGTGAAGTCTGAGTGAAAAATTTGGCTTTTTGCGTTCACACATGTAGCTCCTCCTGGAAATATCAGGAGTTGTTCCAGGAGTTCTCTGCAAGTATGAAAGCCCTAACATGTATAGCATGCCGTTTGGGACATTACTATATATAAATAATACCCTGAAAACGAGGATAAAAACAATTTCCAATTCATTTTAAAGACAACAATTATCTAAAAATACTGGTTTTGGTGACATGAATGAGCAACCTTTCTCTCTCTCTCTCCCTCTCTCTCTCTCTATCCCTCACACATGCACACACATAAGCACTCACACGCCTACAAAGGCACACAGATACTGACTCTCTCTCCCTAGAGCCCTGACATTGTCCTCTAAATTACCCCAATAATGAGATTACAGTGTTTCCCTCTTGTGAAAGGTGGGGGAGGTGGATGAGGGGGGGGGGGGGGGGGGGGGGGGGGTAAGGGGGGGTTTTGTGTGGGGGGCGGGGGGTAGGTGTTGGATTCTGGGAGGAGGTGATAGCAGCGGCAGCACAGCAGCAAAGAGGGGAGAGACAGTTCAAGATAAGGATCGCTGCCACTGAAATGCACTCTGGGCCGCTGTGAGTAATTGTTCTGTCCTCGGTAACATTAGCTGTCATGATAATGGAATATTCACAGAGATTGATACCCGGACTGGCCGGTCTGAAAGGAGGGATCATTTAAACAGCAGCACTGATCTTACAGTCCTTACCTGAGCCTGACACCTCTGCAGGCCCACAGCTACAGTCTACCCACTTTCACACGCCGTACGACGATGCAGAAACGACCGGAAATATACTGTACATGGACAAGAACCTGGTTCATACCTACATATCATGACGGATTGGAAACGTTGACGAAAAATGTTTGGAAATAGAATGTTTCACAGATCTCAAAATCAGTATCCCTCGAAAACCATTTCTTAAAGGTTGTCCGTAATAATGTGACTGATGTTCTTGACTTGTAACTCTAGCTTCAGTGACTTCAGAGCATTGTCAGCGATGTCAACATGCACACATCATCCCAATTTCAGACTCTCTAGTGATGAACCTGCAAAGTCTTGTTAAGCTCTGCAGCTCCCCCTCAACTTTTTTGGAACATTTTCTATTTTACACCCTGCAGCTTTACTGATCAGGTTAGCTCTCACTATTTTCCAAACTTCTCTGACTTTGGTCCCAAAAAAAAAGAAAAGGACTAAAATGGGAAACTGTAGTAAATGGCTGCTTGTGTCAACTATAATCACGAGCAGGCCCGCCTCTTCCTACATGCAGAACGCACAGGCGGCCTCATCGTGTGTGGGGGCCTCAAAACATCAAGCTGCTTTCTGCAATAACTTAATATAGATAATAAATATTACAAAGGTAACGACCATCCAGCGTTTCCCACATGAGTTTTACCTAGTCATCACAACCAGGCATATTAACGGTCAATCGGCCCATATTTATTAATTTATTAATTTTTGGAGAGACAAGTGCACACTCTGCTTGCTCTGCCCCTCCCGCTCCTGTTCACTGTGACACACCCACCCACTATGCTGAAAAACGCTCTTTTTTTATGTCTCTCCTGTAAATATGCTGGTTCATCTTAGACCTGTCCTGTCAAAAAAACTCCACTTAGTGCCACACTTTGGCCAGGGGCTGCCCTGATCCACATGCAATACAGTGTCCTGCAGGTTTTTTTGTTTGAATAACTTATCTGTTTATTTGCAGAATGAGAAATCTACAATACAATTATGATGCAGAACATTTTCTACAGTGAAATGCAGGAACAGCTATAAAAAAGACATCACAAAAGGTCCGTGCTCTGACTGGAGGATAGCCAATCATAGTTCAGGATAATTGGGTGCCCCCTAGAGTGGTTATCAGACTTCATTGGTGCAGAGTCCCACCTCTCGGGACTCTGTCCCCAGACCCCTGACTATCACAGTTTTCATCCACCTAATTTCTACCTGCAGAATTCAGCAGTTTTTAGATGCCTTAGTTTTTCAGAATCGTAGTAGTATGCTCTGTGCCACGCATAAAAATCAGCAGACAGAGCATTTAGTAGCTAAACAATATGCATTTCCTGAAAGACTTACATCAGCAGGGGACCTGAATAAAGACTTCAAAGCAATATCAGCGTTCATCATTATTGCTCTCTTTCTGTTGTATGTCATAGTCGGTAAATATTGCAGACAAAGTCGCTACATTAACCGTAAAGTTGATAACACTCAAATGTTGTGTGAAGAAGTTGTTCTGCTGCAAAACAAATAGATTCATCATCTTATAAATATGACAGACTTCCATGAAAAGGTTAGGGTTTGCACTTTGTACTAATCCCCCTTTTGTGGACAGTGACTGCACACTATTGCAAAACCACAAAGCCGACTCTTAAACCACTCATCTGTTTGATCTATAGGTGAGAAAAAAGTGGACATGAGCTGTGTGTATAAGTCCTTTGACTCTTGCATGTTGCCAACAGATCCAACAAACTGGAGGATAAGATCACCCTGATAAAAGGCCGGATAGAAGACATCAACCTCCCCGTGGAGAAGGTGGACATAATCATCTCAGAATGGATGGTGAGTACATGTTTACATACTGGAGTTATTTTATTGTTGGAATGACGGAGTAAGAATCAAGCTCATGCTTCTACTCCTGAGCCCTCATGAAATCAATGAAAGAAAAAGTTCAGCTATTCTCAAAAGTTTGCTCAGCATGTTGCAACGTCTACCAAAATGTTCTGTTGTGCTCTACATGAAATGAAAGAATCGGTTGTCTCTCAACCGGAAGGTCGGGGGTTCGATCCGCAGCTCCTGCAGCAACATGTCCTTGGGCAAGACACTTAACCCCAAGTTGCTCCCGCTGCTTCGTCTGCGGCCCCGATTGAGTAACGTTGCGAGATATGTAGTTCAAAAGCGTCCTTATTGATCTGATACTGGCGTCAGTAAAATCCTTCTCTGCCTCAAACGGTCCATTTCAGCTGCCGTCTCTCTCAGACCTGCATGCCTACGTTTCCACTTTCCTCCGATGAGCGAGCTCTGTTTGCAGTCGTAGGGAAATGTGAGTGAGCTTCCCGGTGGGCGTGTCCTACAACTTCACTCCATGCTTTGCTCTAATACGTCGGCCAGGAATGACATCAGGTTCCTGACGTTTTGGTCAAGTCTCGCAAAGTTCTTGTAACGTCTCGTTTAGAGAAGCAGGAAAACCACGTCCTGAGATTACACCACCAACTGTATGTCGTGTGTTTAAAAAAAAACTTTACAGAGGTTTAGTATAGACATCCAACATTGTAGCGGTATGTATTAAATATGGATCAGCATAATTGAGCTCTTGTAATGTAACAACAGCCTCACCAGTGTTTATAAGGGCTCTTACCAAAAAGCATTTATTACACTTTGCATCCAATACATACAAAAGCAAACCAAAAAAACTGGAACAGGATAGCACTGCACTGGGTTTGACTCCTTTAAAGAGTACCAGTTCATTGATTGAGCCCCGACCAAGCATCAATATAACAGATTGATTGAATTTCATCTTACTTTGCCATCAGAGGGATATTTGAACCATTTAACCGAACTTCTTGTTTTGCATGTATCAGAAATTAGATTTATTCATCTAGTGAGGCCAATATGTCTTAACATGTGAGTTGTATCTTTAAACCAAATGTAGAACTCCTGAAACGCTTACACATGCATATACCTTAAATGTAAATGCCCGGTGTAAACTTAGGTTGGTCCTTAACCAGCCAATGAGCGTGCTGAATCCAAGGTGCATGTTTTAAACATGGCTTAAACAGGGCTAAACTTGACCATGAGTTTCTCTGAATATCTAACCAGGAAGAGCAGTCTTCCTTCGCCTTGATGCCCATTTATCAGGGAGATTCTCTGTGGCGATACAGGCAGGAAAGACGGCCAAAGTTGAACGCACCACTGAAGTCATCCCTAATTCATGAGCATCCCGTATCTGTCCCCCCTCCACCTCCCCCATCCATCGTCAAACCCCAGGGTCACGAGCAGGGGTCGCCAGCCAGAGCCTTCCCATCCTCTCGGCAGGGAAATTGAAATTCGATGGTTGACGTGTCGGTGGAACGGTGAAGGATAGGGGGCGTAATCTCTGATGACACCAGCTCACAGAGCGCTAATAAATCTAAGAACTCTCCAGTCACTTCTCATCACGGCAGCAATGGCAGACATTTCTCACAGTGGCCAGGACCTCCAAATCTTCCCTCCAAACTGCCCGAATAAAATGGAGAAATGACAAGTTGTCAGAGGAGGAGACTTCCTGCCCAGTGTAAATGACTGTAGACTGTATTAAACTTTAATGGCTTCGTCTTACAGCCAGGTAGTATCCTCTTATCTGAGAGACATTCTGGAAAGTCTTCACTGTAGCGTGTAATATTTTACTTTTATTTCTCCCCTCAGTTGTCTTGACCCCCCCCCCCCCCCCCCCCTCCTGGTTTTAAGTGAAAAAGTTTGACCTTTCATGTCTTAATGAATCATTCAGTTTTTAAGATGGAAAAGAAAACCATTTTAGATTTTTGTATGAAAATGTAAAAATAAATACTGTAAGTTTAGAAAGAAGATTTACATGGAAGGATACAAGTTTGAATACTTTTCTGGTGTCTCGCTTTCTTTTAAAGAGATTCATAATCCGACCGAATGTGTTATCGAAAATGAAACTCTTATTTTGGTTGCTCATTGAGAAAATATATGTTCCCCTCCAATTATTTGAACATTCAATCATTCTGCCCATCAAACCATTCATGTAAATGCTTCAAATATAAAAGTAAATCATATGACATGCGAGAACCTTTTTCACAAAATAACCAACCTATTGTTATTAAGCTGCTGACTTCAATGTAAAGTGGCAAAGTCAACAGAAAACTGCTGGCATGAAATCCAGACATTGGCAGTTTTCACATGCAAAAAGATTCTAGAGAATTTCCGGAGGACTGCCTCTGAAATCCTCCTGATCTGGTTGTTCACACATGCACCTAACAGAGGGAGACCATCCCTGTGGGATAGCAGGCCAGCATCCTGAGACAAATCATGACAGAAAAAGAATGACATGGAAGTGGCGGATGACGCAACGGAGTCCGCTGTACGACGCAGTAGAGAGAATATCTGCATTTATTTCGATGCTACGTGTAGTTTCACAGAATCATATCAACAAAAGAAGGGGAGGAGAACAGACAACGTAATGCAGCAAAAATACCAGGGGGCTGGCAGGGGGGGCTCCAGATAAAGTCAGAGTGAAAAATTCAGCTGTTTGTGTTCACACATACAGCTCACCCTGAAAACTTCAGGAGTTTTTCAGGAGTTTTGTGCAAGTGTGAAAGCACTATAAGAAATGAATAACATTTCTACAAAGAGTACGTGTAGAAAAGTTCTGACTACTATATCACTCACCTTCTTACTGGTGGTGTTTGATTGACCACCAGCATGTAATTGCATGTTATCACCAAAATCAGTGATGTCATAAACAACTGATTGCAGAAATGATGATTAAAGAGCAGGAGTGTTACTTTAATTATCAATGAATCCACCAGTCGGTGCTTCATAGAGATAACTTTGTAAGTTTTATCCTAAAGTAACAAGTGACCGACCTGTCAATCAAGGCTGTAATGGAAGAGAAACAAAGGATTGTATCAGTAAAGTCCTGCTGTCAGAGTTGTTGGGCCGGTCAGACAGACAGTGGTTACAGGGCTAATAGACAGAGATGAGTGATGGATTATGTGGTGTATCTGTGGTGGTGGAGGAGGAGGAGGAGGAGGAGGAGGAGGAGGAGGAGGAGGAGGAGGTAGAAGGGGGCAAATGAGAGTCTGTCTGTTGTGGCAGAGTTTGAGAGACTGCCTTCAGCAGCACCACTGTCATTTCATAACTCACTACATTGATCGGTTCTCTCTCTCTCAGCACACGGAAAAACAAACAGAGCAGATAAGGGGCTGGGGGGTGCTGACGAGGAGGAGGAGAGCTCAGTTTCCCAGAGGCTAAATAAAGATTGTCACTCTGAGATCCATCACAGGGGATGGGCCTTCTAGCTGCATGGTGCTTAATGTGCACAGACATACAAATATGGACATGAGAGTTGATGGACAGTGGAGAAATGCTTCTACAAACTTTTGTTACATAATATTAGAGTATGCATTAAGGGAAGACTCATCCTAGACTCTGTTCAATACAAACAGTTTTATGCTATCAAAGAGATATAAATGTTGTTTAAACTGGTCTGTGTCCAGAGTATGGCCCTCTGTCCACCTTGCGTTTTTTTTTTCTTTGCTTCACCATCTTTTTCAGTTGTTTTCAATGAGTAGAGAGCATGTGCAGCAGCAGGCGGTAGCCCGGACTAAAAGTGCAGAGCCCAGCATCTTTTTTTCTGGGCACTCCGCCTTTCTTGTGCGGTTACTCCGGCCGCTTCGAGTTGAAAATCTTTTTCAACTTTTCAGAAAGGCTCTGTTGAAGTCACCGGCACTCTTTTCCCACATCGTCTTTGCGCTGTGTCTGATCGGGAAATAAACAATCTGAAATACTAACCTTGCATAAACGGAGCTGTATCGGTCACACAGTAACCGTTGTCATAGAGACAGGACAGATGTGCAGCGCTTTTAAATTCAGCACACAAACGCTTCATGCAAGCACTCCTGAGCGCACAGCCAGGTGGACGAGGGGCCTACGCTGAAAGTTCAGCTAGCAGTAACAAACTCCTACATTTGTTAACTTGATCTTGTGTCAATATCATCAAGTGTCTGGGGAAACATGCTATACTTATCTGATGAAGTCCTGGACCTCTTGGTAAGGACTTGGGTTGGGAACTGGACTGGAGGCTCGCCGGTGAGGACCAAAATAGTGAAGTTGGTCTGGTAGCTGGTGAGTTGCCAGGCCACTTCCCAAGTACTGCCGGGGTGCCCTTGTGCAAGGCACTGAAACCCCAATAGCTCTTGCCCAGTGTGTAACAGCCGCACTCTGACATCTCTCCATAAATGCATTAGTGTATTTCATATGTATGTGTGTAAACAGAGTGTAAACCAGAATGTCATTTCTCCTTTGTTCTATCACTTTGTTGTGTCTCGGTAGTCGCCATAGAAACTCCTTCCCATTGCTCTTTTTTATGTAATCTATAAAAGTATAGACAAAACAAAAACCTATCCTGGATCTTGTCAGATGTGTTTGGTCTTTGTGTGAAGTAGCCCTCACAATCCATGATTTTAGCTGTTGAGGATCAATCAAACTCCAGCTGATGAAACAGAAAACAGTTGAAAACATCTGGAGGCATTCATTGCTGATGCTGGTCCTGTTTCAAACATCTGTTTTGTTAATAGTTTGTGTTCAGAGGCAAAAGGCCGGTGTCCCTGAAATATGAGCTCATTCAAGTACGTGGTAACTAACCTTGGAGAAACACTCCCTGATTGTCCAATGGGTCGCCAGTAACAGAGAAAGTTCAGTAGGCTTTATGAGAAAAGAGAAAAACATCAAAGATTTTCTTTTTTTGCACCTGTGTCCCTGATATACCT
Organism: Labrus bergylta; assembly: GCF_963930695.1. Taxonomy (NCBI): domain Eukaryota; kingdom Metazoa; phylum Chordata; class Actinopteri; order Labriformes; family Labridae; genus Labrus; species Labrus bergylta. The sequence goes on from NC_089197.1 coordinate 10,247,049, forward strand.
TGAGAAGAACATAGTTTGACTACGAAACAAGAACCACTGGCTCACACAAAGTCCTGTATCATTGTGTGTGGTGGGGGTGGGGGTGGGGTGGGGGGGTGTTAAGTCGATTAATGGCAGCTCTTCCTCTTTAGCCTCATTATCAGCGCTCGGAGACTCAACTGCCCAAAAGGAGTGTGCGAGTCATCAGTCATCCTGTCCTTCAGCCTGACTGACTGTCAGTCACACACAAAAACAAACACACACGCAAATAGATGCTTGTGTCCTCACATAAACACACATACACACACACACACACACACACAGTGCCAGAGCCACAGGTGTGTCCATGCTCTAATGAGGATTTATTGGCTCTTCTTACTTCTAAAAGACCTTCAGGAAGTAGTTTTCAGCCACAAACAGTGAAACAAAAGCATCTTGGAATTATTCCAAATGGCGATATTTGACCTACTTTGTGTTTCATTCAGGTCAGTTGATATTTATTATCCTCAATCATTTTCAATTCTGATAGACTTTCGCCAAAAAAGATGAAACATCCCGACACATTTTAGTAAATGAGGAAGTAAATCAATGTGATGCTGGTTATGAGGGATTTAACAATACCTTCCAATAGAATTGTAGATTCATACAAATATGGGCAATTTAAATGGATTTGACAAAACTATACATTTCAATTAGAGATGCACCGTTTGAGAAAATCCGGGCTGATAGCATGTTTGAAATAACAATTTAGCTCATTGCTGATTCCGATACGGAGGTTTGTTTCATGACTTCTTTTGGTGTAAGACTCCCATAGTAAGGGCTGGGTGATATGACCTCAAATCAATATCACGACAAGTTGATAATTTTACCTCAATTGCGATTTATGAACGATTATTTTGTTCTTGTTTTTTTGCCCTCATAGTTCACTGACATGGTCTCTAATGTAAATATGCTCAACTATTAAAGCTGGGATATAATTTCTAATGGAAGAGGTCATTTCTGATGAACTACTTTGTGGTTATTTATTGAATATATCGTATTGAAATCAAAGCATCGCTTGAAATGAAAACAACACATAGTTTTAAAGTAGAAATTAACTTCTCTAAAACTGCAGAAAAACTGTTTGCAAGAAATGCAAGTTATTTATTTTCTACTGTGTTTACATTTGACTTCTTTTTGTTCATTGTCGTCTTCCCTAAAGACAAAATGTGTCCAAAACGAAGGACATTGTGTCAGTGTCGCAGATTTGACATGTCGTCACATGACTCTTAAAATAATCAACAGGGCAAGAGTATGTCGGTTAGAGGTTCTGAATGTCTGTTTCGATTAATTTTCGATTAATTTCCCAGCCCGACGCACAATGACGAAAGTTTCTCCCATGTCTGATAATGAAAACATTTCAGAGTTTGCCCAACATTTTCAGTATTTAATGATTTGCTTTTTAGGATACCGTATGTATAGTTTCTTATGTTTTTAAAGATGCGGACGTCCTTAAACTTATTAACATCCAGATTTTATTCCTTTAAGCATCAGAACATGTTTCCTCTTGGCCTGAGAGTGAGGTATTTCATTTATACAATTTCGTCATTACAATCCAGAAATACTCGTCTGTTTTCTATTTCAACAGCTTCACCAACACTCATGTTTTAGTCGAGCCCATTTTCTTCCTCCTCGTCTTTACTGAAGCACAGACATATGTCCATATAGGCAGCCATTCGATGTAGTATATAAAGACTCATAAAGCAATTCAATACAGCACCATATATCGAATGTATCTAAAAGCCAGTTCTGCATTTCTTTCATCTGTGCAAACATCTGTAGAAATTGGGACACTGTTCACTGAGTTGAATAAATGTTACATGCAGAAGAAGAACCTGACGGCTGGATGTATCCCTCAAACAGACATCCTCATAAACTCAAACCCATAACCCTGCATTGCTCAAATGTTTTTTTTTTTTGTGGAGAAAAATGGCCTCCTTGTTCTCTCTGAATGATACATTTAATAACAGCCTTTGAATGGTTGGACAAGTACCCCGACAAAGACAAGTACAGCAGGATTTTTATAGGTTATGTGTGAATGAGCAGCTTTAAGTTTTTATATTTCAAAGACACTCAAAGGCAAAATGTTTATCCCCCAGCTTGGAGGAGCCAAAGAAAATAAAGATTTTGCCTTAACCTAAATTCAAACAGTAAGTTCAAGTTTCAGGAATTAATCACATCTCTATCAGATATCATCACATTGGATTATGTTGTGCTCATTGATTTTTTTTTTCTCCAATAGTTTTTACTGTGCACCTTGGCTTGAACCATCCATAACTGAACTCAGATGTGCTCTCATTGGGTCATTGACTTTTGGAGTGCACAAGATCACACAGAGGAGATTTTTTGCTCTTTAAGGGTCACAATATTGCATGTAATGTCTGTGGTATTGACTGGATGTGATTAGATGCATTTCTGGGACGCGGAAATGCAATGTGCATTCAAGGACTGGCACACCAATATTACAACATCATGGAATCAATATGAATGTACAAAGACGCGATGACAGCTGAGCTTAGTTACTTTTGGGATGAAAGCAGTCTGTTGGTGACGAGGTTTGGAGCTATCTTACAGCTATTTCTCTGTTATCTGTTCATTTAATTTTTTCAAATTTGGGGAAATTACATGCTTAAGATGTCAGCTTGAACAAACATTTTCAGGCTTGTTGAGAGAGTTAAAAAAAAATCCATATAACTAATATGTCATAACATTTTCAGCTGGAACCTTTTCTTTATGTAGATCTTGTGTCCAGTTTGCATGACTTGACTGTTGCAAGATTTTCAGAAGGCTGCTGTCTGAAAATGATGTTGCAATTTCTCAATAATCCAAAACATTATTTTTCTTGCATGTTTTTGTAAAAAAAAAAAAAAAAAAAAAAAAAAAAAAAAAAAGTCTTTATACATGCCAGTACTGATTAGGGATGTAAAGATGAATCGTACAATTGTGATAAATCAATTCAAAGGTGTCAAGATTCACATCGGTACTCTGAAAAAAATCGCAATAATATGGTGAGCGTCAGCAGCTGTAGAGCAAGATTTAGAAATTGAGGACGCACCGCCGTCTTTTAAATCGGAGGTGAGGAAACAGTTTGTCTTCCCCAAGACATAAAATGAAAGAGGTGGGAAAATAACAGACGAGACAAAAACTGTGTGCAAATATTACAAGAAGACAGAGAACTACACAAAGAGCACAACCAACATGATGCAGCATTTAATCCACACCACAATGAGGAGCTCCAATCACCTCCCCTTGTAGAGAGAAAAGAAACATGAAAAGGCCAAACCACACTGACAAGCAGGTTTACAGCCCCTAAAGGAGTCTTTTTCACTCATAGTTTGTCTTCAGTCTCATTTAGTAAAATAAATCTTAGGAGAATCGTATCATGAATCGTATCGTGGGTTGAGTGAATCGTTACATCCCTAGTTCTGATATATCTGTGAGTCACTGCAATTTTGTCTAACCAATATACCAGTATGTGTCCGGCTCTTCTCTAAACCACGCTGAATCTTAAACTATGTGATATCATCCCACATTCCTTTTATGCCCTAAAATCATTTGCATACTTCATTAAATATGATACTGCAGAAACGTGGTAACGTCTTCTAAAAAAACAAGATGTTCATCATTGATTTCCAAAGAGCGTCTCGGGCTTCTAATAACCTTGTAGCTGTACTGCAAATTACGCTGCTGTTACACTATCTTACACTACATCTTCTTATTTGCATGCCTGTAAATGTAAATAGGGCTGATACTGGAACATACACAATAAACACTCATGGAGCGTCAACACACCAAAAATCCATTACATGAATGTGCATGATATATTTATGCTAATTTTTTTTTTATCTGTTCATAGTGGAGGCTTGTTGATGTAAAAGTGCTGCTGCCTTGAGTGTTCAGTGAAGCGTGGAAGAACTGCCCCACACACACACACACACACACACACACACACACACACACACACACACACACACACACACACACACACACACACACACACACACACACACACACACACACACACACACACACACACACATTGAGAGAGACACACATTCAAGCACACACACACACACCGTCTTCCCCTTTATTTTGCCTCGGCCCCTCCTGGGACCGGAGGTGATGATGATCTGCAGTAATTGAGGAAGACGTATGTAGAATGCAGAAAGAGAGAGGAGGCACTGGAGGGCGGAGGAGAGTGTAAACTGCTGATGCAGATTTTGTACCAAAACGCCTCGTGGTGCCTATTTCTGACGGACGCCAAGTCTCCTGAGGGTTGTTTCACATGAAAATCTGTAAATTGTAACACAGAAAATCATTTTTTTTCTCCCGCTCAGCTTCCAGAAACTAAAGACAGATTTCTAGAGTTGTTCAACATTTCTGTAGGTTTAATGAGGAATACACCATCTTAACTTTTAGAAAAAGCTAAAAATCCTTGACAGAAGTAACACAGTTGTTAAAGTGTATTTGCTGTATCAGTGCACAAGTATATATGTGTGTGTGTGTGTGAACCCACTCAGGGCAATGTGTTTTATATGCTAATTTTGTTAATGTGTATAAGCTGCTCCATCCCATTCTCATTAGGATTTCATTAGTCTCTTTTATGGAAATGCACAGCGCCTATACTGCAGTGCATCTCCTGCACCAGCCTGGCTGCCTGACAGTAAACTCAGCTGTTTCCTCACACCAACACAACCTCAGCCCAGTTTTTGTCACCGAGACAAAAGACAGATAAATGGCTTAGAGAATCTTGTTTTTACTTTGATTCAGTTTTATGAAGACAAATTGAAGGCACTTGAAAGAGAAAATCAGGCAGCTGTTGTCTGTTTTTTTGTCTTGGTGTAGTTTTCCCCTTTTAATTCTTAATCAATGTGGATCCATCTAGGGGCTGCGCACATTGGTGCAGTGGTTAGCGCTGTTGCCAGCGAGAAGGTTCCTGGTTCGATCCCTGTTGGATTCTCTGTGTGGAGTTTGCATGTTCTCCCCGTGCATGTGTTGGTTCTCTCTGGGTGCTCCGGCTTCCTCCCACAGACCAAAGACATGCTTGTTAGGTTAATTGGTGACTCAATTTGCCCGTAGGTGTGAATGTGAGTGTGGCTGGTTGTCTGTCTCCATATGTCAGCCCTGTGATTGTCAGGCAAACAGTCCAGGTTGTACCCTGCCTCTCGCCCAATGGCAGCGGAGATCAGCCCACCGTGACCCTGAACGGGACAAGCGGTATATATAATGGTTAATAAAAAAAAAATAAAAGTGATGGAATAAGATTTAAAGTTAACATTAAAATGTCTTTCCTGAGACGCATGATACTACATTTGAACTTTGTATTCTCAAAATAAAAATATGAACAGTGACTGGCCTCAAGGATGAATCATTATAGTTAACAGTCTAACTTTGCAACATAATCTTGTCTATGCCCCAAAGCAGACATGACTGAAACCTCACCCTGACATCCAGCTGTCTATATCCTGATCCCCAACACCTGAGCACTGTCACTGATAGAGGTGGGGGAAAATATCGATTCATGTAAATAACAAGTTTCTTCTCTTCTAACACTTAAAATCGATTCATAACTTCCAAAAATTGTTTTTTCTTGTTTGTTTGGTTTTTTTTGGGGGGGGGGGGGGGGGCTAATCATCCAGTCGCTGCTAAGTGCTAAGGCTAGCTCTTTAACTCAGTAGAGTGCCAAAATAGAGCAGCAAAAAATTCCACCAGAGTAGATCCTGAAGTATGTACTAATTCATAAATAGACTTTGAATCCATGGATCCAGAATCGTTTTGAATCGAAGCGTGACCCCAAGAATCGAAATCCAATCGTGAGACACCCCAAAGATTCCCAGCCCTAGTCACAGACCCAGACTGCTGCATCATCCAGTTTGGATTGAACTCTTGGAGATGACTAACGGCACGAGATGTCCTCATGCAGTTCAGGAGTGACACAGTGTTCTCTGGTAGATTGCTATTGTTGGATTTTTCATGTAGCGTTGGATGTTTTCCCGTTTGGTAATTAACATTGCAGATGTATAAATTAGAGGGCTGTTGTACATGCAGCTGTGAGAACATGAAAAGCATCAGTGAGGGGGGGGGGGGGGGGGCGGCAATAATCCTGGAGCATTGTTGATGATAAAAGTAAGGTGTGACTCCGCTTGCAGGCATCTCTCCCTCTCTCACATCCTCTTTCCTTCAAGTGGAGCAGTGTCCCGTGAAATTGGGATCTAAATTACGAGGCCGTTGTACTCTGTGTGAGGGTTTTTGTTTTAAAAAACGACCTGCTATAACCGGTAAGGACATCAGCTGGACCCCAGCAGTCAGCACCAGGCGACCCGCGGGCCTGACTTTGGGTTTGGTTCGAGACCGGTCCCAAAAATAGATAGAATGTTTCCCGTAGAGGATGAGTCGGTTATATCAGCGTCATCACTGTCATCACTATCAGCTCAGGCCCATGACAAAGATGGTGAGGATTTTGGAGTTAGAGTTATAAATCAGGGCTCCTTCTCCTGTTTGTCTGCCGCCCTGCTCGTCTCTGCTCCCTCCCCCTGAAAGGTTGTCTTTATTTGAATAATAAGGCGCTTATCTCGGTGCATTACTATTCCGCCGGCCACTGCATTCTGTCTATATCACTCCTCCTCTCCTCCCCCTCTACACTTTCTCTTCATCATACACTCGTCCTTTCATTCAGTCTTTTATCTTCTCCCCTGGCCCTCACCTCTCCTTGTCCTTCTTTCTCTGCACTAAAGAGAGAGACGATATATTGGACTCCAAAACATAACAGAGAGCACTTTATGGACTTATTTTCTCCCTCTCTTATAAAATGTCTTCAATTGCTTCTCTGTCAGAATTTAGGAAAAAAGGAAAAGTCTATATTTTTTTTGCTCCACTTTTAAAAGTTCCAAGTTTTTTTTTACTGTGAATGTATTTTTTAATTTTTCTTCCAATTGGTTTATATATGTTTTTTCTTTCCTTTTTAAAACTGTCACAATGCAATTGATCGAATAAGATGCTGTGATTTGGACTTGAGCTTGTATATCGCTTTTCTAGTCTTCTGAATACTCAAAACACTTTTCCCCACCGCAGGTCACACCTACACATCCACACACTGATGGCAGAGGCTGCTATGGAAAGTTACCATCAGAAAAAAACTAACCCCATTTATACTCATACCTTCCGGTTAAGAGATTACCAACTGAGCCACAGCTGCTAAATCTTATACCAGCCGCTGACTCAAACAGTTAGAGGATTAGTCAGGTTGTTAACAAGCAACCACATACAGTATATAAAAGAATGAAGGGTCTTCATTCAATAATCGTGTAAAGGTAGCAGACAAACTATAACTGGATTAACTCTTAGATGTTATACTTTGTGTTATTTCTGTGTTATTTGATAAAGGGGTTGTGCTTTTGATCGTCTCTCCACCTACGGTCCCTGAAACACAAATCTGAAAGCCCTGATAGTGGTTTGTGATGTGGACCCTGTCAGTGTTGTGTCATATTTCTGATGGGTCATCACTTACAGTAAAACCTTCAGGTACAGATTTAGCTCCGCCTCCATGTCCCAGATGGAGATAAGCCCTCCCATATGTTTGGAACAGCCCAAATGTTGTGTGCTGAAACGCCATATGGAAGAGGCCAGTGCTGCAACTCAGGCTTATCTGATTGGTCGTTCTGCCGGTTGGGAGGGGTAGGAGGTAGAAAAAGCCATTTGTCAGCAGTATCTGCCACTCAGGACGAAGCCAACACGATGTGGACAAAACTCAATTTCAGCATTAATGGAATAATACCACGGTTAATGTGCCGTCTACTGGAGCAGAACACGAGGTTATCCCAGGGTCAAACCTTTGGATGCTGAGAGGCGGACCACGTGGGCACTTTCTCTAGATTCACAGTCATGCTTAATTCAGATTTCCACGGTTGTGATGTTAAATTAAAAGATAATTGAAATTTCCTACGGTTCTGCGCTCCTCTCCTTACACGCCTTTATTACCTGCCTTGAACTGTCAGGAAAGCAGGAGATGCTGCTTTTGTCCTTGTCCACCGTGAACTTTCTCCAGAAGACACAGGGGGGGTTGATAATGTGTGTGTTCCTCTCTTCTCTCTGCAGGGCTACTTCTTACTGTTTGAGTCCATGTTGGACTCTGTCCTGTACGCAAGAGACCTCTACCTGGCTGACACAGGCTCAGGTAGGTCAACTACTCTCCCAACTATACTACATTTACAAAAAAAAAAACGAAAATGAAGAATGAAAAAAATGAAGGACTTTCAAGCAGAATCTGAGCTCTCAGGTGAATCCCTCGGGCCGTTTCCTTGTCCTGCATCGTTTTTTTTTTACGTCAAGTCTTCCTCCTGAGACCCCCCCCTCCCTCCCGTCCCACACGGATAGTGTCCCGCTGTGAGAGACACGTGTCAACAGCCAGATCAGGAAGATTTCAGGGGCCACTTGCCTGAAATTTTCTTTCAAAACAAATGGAGGAATGCATATGTGAAAGCAGCTAGTGACTCAACACTGCAAACCAGGCTGCTTCAGTGACCTACACATGTTTGAAAATCTATCAAAGTGGCAGAAAAAGGTGGGGAGGAGTGTCAGGGGGCGTGGCTTTGCTTTGTTAAAACTACTGTATAGTGGTATAGACAGCCACACCCACCTTTCACCATCTTCAGGCGGGATCGTTTTCTTTTTCTATTTTTTTGAAAGTAGGCTGCACTACCTCTGTGGTGCTCCTCAACACAACTAAGCTAACCAGAATCAGAGGCTCAGGGCCGCAATAAACAAAAATCCCATCTATCAACAGCACTGTGGCCAATACAGACTCACCAACACTTATTTCACTTGGCGTGCAGTAGCTGACTTCAAATTGAAGTGGTACCAAAATGCCTCTTTGAACACTGAGAAGACTGAGCAGACTAAATTAAGGTTAGGCCCAGCATCCTCCCAACCTGCTGCTGTTTAATTATCAGCTGATAGCTGATTCAGTGTCAGACCTGCGGCTTCATAACAAGTGTAGTGAGGCGCACGTGAAGCGCAGCACTCACACAGTTGGGATACTCTCAAATGTGGTTGGTAAGCTTTTCAGCAGGAAAGCAGTTTCCAGTGTAGATTTTCTTACATTTAAACTTTTAATAAAATTATTATATTTGGTAACACCTTGGATTTGTTGTTGTTGTTGTTGTTGTTGTTAAATTACTGTCAGGTCTGATTCCCCTCCCACTGAAGAGTGTGAGTGGGCCCGTGCAGTGTGAAACCGAGGTCAGATCAGCTCTGATTTTCATCCATCAGCAGGGACAGAGTGTTCATGCTGGCCCCCTGTGGTTAGTACAGGAAACACATCTGGAAATGATTGGAGTATCTGTCATGTATGACATGTACAGAAACAAGAGTGTGTGTGTGTGTGTGTGTGTGTGTGTGTGTGTGTGTGTGTGTGTGTGTGTGTGTGTGTGTGTGTGTGTGTGTGTGTGTGTGTGTGTGTGTGTGTGTGTGTGTGTGTGTGTGTGTGTGTGTGTGTGTGTGTGTGTGTGTGTGTGTGTGTGTGTGTGTGTGTGTGTGTGTGTGTGTGTGTGTGTGTGTGTGTGTGTGTGTGTGTGTGTGTGTGTGTGTGTGTGTGTGTGTGGGGGTCTCCTGGGTTGTTCCATCTCTTCCACTGACCAGATTTAATGGCTTGTGCCGAATGTGACCCAGCTAAGGAACTGTTCCACCACGCTGCCTTTAGTGGCTCTTTGGGACACCAGGGAGAGGTCACACACTCAAACAAACACACATTCACTCTCACACACACACTGATGGACAACCGGCGTGGCTGAACCTATAGAGACAGATTTGACGGTGAGGGAGATTGGACAGGCGAAGGTTTGACCTGAGTGAGGCAGAAAGTGACAGGTCAGAGGACGCCGTATGTCTCGTCATGAGCCTTTAAGCCTGACGCTCTCGACACGAGCTGAAATCACTGGATCTAACACTGGTGCATTACCAGGATGAAGTTTGAATAAAAACATCCAGAATGCAGAACAAAAGTCTGGCAGCATTGCCTTCAACCAATGGTTTCCCTACCTGATGATGCTGTGATAGATTTTTTAGTAGAAATAATAACTCATTCTAGGGAAGCTTGTTTTTATTAGTTTAGTGTCTTAGTCTATAAACCAGGTTCAGCTGATCCTACACAGTTTTCAGGTAGAAAAGGTTCATTTTTAATTTGATGGCTCTAATCCCACCGCAGTTCATAATTGATTTGGTGTTTACAAAGTATTTTTAAATGGTATCAGCAAAACACTTTTACAATTCTACAGTTCACTTAGCAGATGCTTTTATCCAAAGTGTTGTGTGTAGTTTTGTCCTGATAAAGTAAAGCCTGACAAAATGACTTTGAGACAGTTGGTTAGTTAAATGTTGGATATTGCTCAATTCCACGTGTCACATTCTGTGTTATTTTAATAAATGATAGTATCACTGAAGCTTTAAAAAGTCGCTTTCTATTTTGGGAATTTCAAAAGCATTGCCAACGTATTTGTGCAATGTAGACAGGGTGTACGAGTTCTCTTGCTACTTTTGATTTTAGAAAACAAGAAAGTTCCCAATATTAGCGGCTGAGGACTTTGTGTTATAAAAACAGAGATCAATATAATTTAATCTTGACTAGTATTATATCGCAGTATAAAATTCTGTAATCATGACAACCCTAGATTGTCAGGTTTCATGTTTTTGGTTATTCACTCGGCAATTATAAGAATATTGAGACAGACGAGCTATTTTATTGAAAATCACACATTTTGTTTAGTAAAATTTCTGATATTGCAAAAAATACTTCTAGTTTATTTCTCTGCCTTATTCAGTCTGTGTCGTGCAAGGCACTGCAAATAGATTTGTTCACTGTGTCAGCACTTTGAGGGGAGGCCCCTCGGTGCTGTTTGTGTTCAGAGGTAAACATCCCCAAGGCGGTTTTTGTGTGAAAATCTGCAGAGCAAATACTTCAGCATGTCAGCACAACCAGACCGTGCATTGATGCAATAACAGGAACCAAAGGATGTCCCTTCACTCTTTAATTTATTGACTCTTGATCCAAATACATTCAATAATTCATCAGCTTCTATTCTAAAGTTTATTCTGAGATTTAGAGAGTGTGTGCACATGGCTGTGTTGAGTTCTTAGCCAGCCCTGCAGCGCTGCAGCCGTATGTGTGTTTAAGCTACATTAGTACAGAGTTACAGCAGCTCCCTCATTCTCCTCACTACATTAACCTCCCCTTCATCCTTAAATGTGTCCCCGCTTGCCTGGCGCTGTGCAGTGTCCAGGGAGAAGGGATCTTTTTTCTTCCATGCCCCCCCTCCCACATTGACTTTCCCTTTTTCACAGACGACCAATGGGGGAGATGGAGAGAGCAGGAGGGGGTTGGTGGGTGTGGGTGTGGGGGGCTTGACAAACGGGCTGGGAGCAGCGAGTCGAGAAGGACGCAGATGTCAAAGCCATGAATCTGGGGACGCCCATGTACCCCCCCCCTTCTCTTCTTCCTCTTCATCTTTCTCCCTCTCCATCCACATCACAGCACCCCCTGCTTCCTTCACCTATCCATCTCTCCGTCTCCATTTCTTTTTCAGTTTGTCTCTCAGACGGGCCTGTCCCGATTCTGCTCAATCAGCAGCCTCCTCCCCCTCCCCACTTCCTCTTACCTGGCCGGCATAAATTACTCACTCAGTTCAGTAATCAGAGTAAAATGGATTGACAAATCTGCAGTTTGAGTATGTGTGTAAATGTGTGCGTGCGCAGTCATTAGGTATGGTGAGTTGGGGCGCAGTGACGGCAAACTCGGTTGCCCGTCACTGCGCTGTCACCATCCATACACACATTTTATGGTCCTGTGTGTCGAAGGTTATGTGAGACTGAGCACGAACGCAACATGTCAGGCAAAATAAATATAACATCTGAAGGCTTCTATTTTCAAAAGTATGAAATATGGCTGTAAAAAGTTTGTATTTTGGTCATTGGTGGAGAATACAGGCTGATGGGAGGTTGTTCTCTTAGTACAATTTATGTATCCCTGCAATCCCCCCTTTCCACCCTTTTCTTCCTATTGGAACTTGTATTCTAACAAAAGTGAAAAGTAGTTTATCATTCCCATGTTTTTGCCATGAAATAGCATCAATGCATTCGTCAAGACTTCTCAAACTATTACCGTATCTGTGACCGATGTAGTTCAACACTCAGGGTCCAGTGCAGAGATTCCCTCAGCGAACAGCCCGGCGCTCATTAGTGTAACTTCTCCCTCTCTGACCAGTCAAAATCACAATCATTCAAGAAGGGGCGGGACTTCTGAGATCAGCTTTGTCAGCAACAATGGAGGAGGAGAAACTAATCTTACTCATCTTTTCGAGGGGTCCAACTTCCAGGTGTAGAGCTGCTGCTAATGCAGGGACAGGTGGTTTGGATTGGTGGTATAGCGAATAGGTAGAAGTTAACGTTCTTAACCTAGCAGTGAGAAGCGCTCTAAAACTAAGTTGATTGAAAAAGTGCTGTGAATGGACGCATGGCCTTATTCTGCTAACATCAAGTAAGCTGTAACATATGAAAATACATTGTCCAACTTTGGATGCTACTACAACAAAAGGATCACGCCCACACTGATGCTGGAATTAAGAAAGGAACAAACCTGCTCCTTCAGTAGCTTGACAATGTATTGAGTCAGCTTATTAAAGTCCACCGTGTTTATTGATGCAGGGTTATGGGATCCAGACGCTCCGACAAAGCTTCTATTTAGATCACTGTTACATCTTTAATTTCCTAACTAGTTGCTTTATATCGGCTGGTTCTGCTACCAAGCTTTACTGCTGCTGCTAGCTGTTTGCTGTTTGCTATCTGCAAAGTCAAACTGATTTCTTTAGATATTTATTGCCATTGCTGCTAACAGTTTGTTGTGCTTTCTACTGTTGAGTCTAACACCTGATCTGCTGCTGCTGCTGCTAAATACTCATATGCAGTTTTGTGCTCGTACCCTTTGCCTGATTTATTTACTCTGGTTGTTTCTCCATTGGCGGAAAGCTTGCTGTATCTAGCTGTTGCTACTTTTAACTGCTAATGCTTACAACTTTCTGTCTTTGGGTTAGGGTATTCATCAACTATTGTTGTTGCTCTCATTAATGGCTGCTGTTGTGAATAATTATTTGATCTTATACTCTACAATTAATACGATACATGCAGTGCATTAATGTATTGTAGACATGTGGGAGATCGCCTTGCCTATTTCCCTGTCAAAGTTATTGTGATGCCTTTGTTAGATATGTTTGGGATTACTGTCAGCTTTGTAGATATTTCTTCCTAACTCTCATCTCATGAGCGTCTCATATGGGGACATCTTCTTGCGTAACTTATTGTGGCTGTAACATGCATGTAAAAAAAAAAACAAGTTTTATATATCCTCACGAGTGTATTGTAAGTCTGGTTTAGGCCTTGGGCCTCTGTGTGGGCTAATGTTACTTCACAGTAGGGATACTCAGGGCTGCAAGCATCTCAGCTCTGTCTTAATCACCATGCATATTAACCATACAAAGGAAGCTATTCAGATGTGAAAAGACAATGAGAAGACACATTAAGGCTCACGTTTAATGCTCATTTTGAGACATGGGTAATGTTCATTCAACAGACAGTGTTATGTAATACGAGGAAAATCAATAATCACTGCTTAAACTCCGTCTTCAGAGCTCTGAAAAATGAATGTAGGATTACACGTCTGGAGCGACTGACCGACAAGTCCCGTCTTTTTCAAATCAAATGCTTGTCTGACTAAAAAGAAGCCATTGTGATTTCATAAACAATCGTTTGTCTAAGACAATAAAGAGTCGAGTGTCAACCATGACACCTTGTGTTGAAATGTTTTGGCCTCTGGCAAAAATGATTCCAAAACACATCATTTAACAAATGTTTTTAAATCCACTCCTGCTCAAGTAATGAGTATCTTTTAAGCACAGAATCCCATCTTTTTTTTTTTTTTTTTACAACCACAACCACTGCATAGTTATCACTGCTGATGGGAAGTCAGAGAGAGGGAGCTCAATCAACATTATTAAGTGGGCTCTGTGTCCTCATTTAGCATGTTTTACCTGAGGTAATAACAGGCATAATGAACAATGAGATAATGGAAGTCTGTTTTGTTCTTGTCTGCTTGAAGAAGAAAATGAGGTGCCCATTTTTTATCTCCTCTGGTGTAATGGAATTTTGCGCTGCAGAGGAAGTTGACTCATTTAACTTTGATTGCCAGTGAAATACCTAAAGATGTTGCTTTTTAAGGTTGCTAGTATTCAAGAGATGAAAACATGGCTGCCATGATGACCTCATTGAAAAACATAAACGGGATTTTGGTATTCAAACCCTCAGGAGGCAACGAGATCATTTCTACATATTGTGTGTACTCTTGGTGTAGAGACTTACGAGCATGTTTCAGCCAAGCATGCTTGAAAAGATGATTCTCTGGAAGCTTCAAGAGAACAAATCTCTGTAAGATAAGATAATCCTTTATTTATCCCACAACGGGGAAATTTACATTGTTACAGCAGCAAAGAGCAAAGATTAAAAACAAAAAGTAAACACAGTACAATTTAAAGAAAAATTAAAAATGTACAAAAAAATAGATAGATACCACAATATAGATTTAAACAAATAGATCAGCTGAGCTACAGTTTTGACAAAAACTGTGACCAGGTTATGCCCAGGTCAGACACTTTCTTTTGTCTGTAACAATGGTCACTGTGTAAGATCAGGCAATCACCGAGCCATATGTTTGTACCTTGACTTGACCGACAGACATGACGGACTACGTGGTGGTACTTGACCGATCATCACAATCGGCTTAAAAAAGGAAGGAGGAGAGGCAGGACCGGACAACTACGGGAAAACCCTGCTGTTTCCAGAGGCCTATAAACTTTTCCCTATTCTCATAGTTCCATCGCGAGGCATCAATTTCATCGCTCTTCGTTCCAATCGCCATTGTGTTTGTTAACGCTTGTAACTTTTTCACATGCAGAGCTCTCTGTGCTCTCATTGGTCAACATCACGGACATGATGGAACACATCGTAGGAGGCAGAAAATAAATCAAACATGCCAGACTTTTTTTTGTCAGGAGGTCATGAGGCATCCCTGATGTGGCTTTTATTGAGGCTCACTATGGCAATACTTTTTTGTCCCCCAGGGGGAATCTTATTGTCAAAGCATTGCACAGTTGGTACACAGGTATACATATATGATGACATGGCACATTGAAGAAAACAGACACATAACACAAGATACAATGATCGGTTTCCGGGAGTGACGGGTCCTGAAACCTTACATCTCCCAGATCGGGCTTTAACCGTTCTTATAACGTGAAGTCTGATCTCTGCATTTCTTAAAGCCTTTACTGAAGAGTTGAGGCTTTTATATTCACGTTGATGTCAGTGAGATTGAAACAACACTTATTATTAAGTTTAACTGTCCTCATTTCATTCTTTTTTTACATGGTGTAAAAGTATGAAAGTAGGACAAAGTGGTCATCAGGCCATGTTTTTTGTACATGTGATGGATTTAGTCATTAAATCAGCCTCATGAAATTGATGCAGAGCTCCACACCCACAAGATGTTGAGGCGTTCTGTGATTACATTTCTTTTAATGGTTTTCCAGCCATTGATATTAAGCACGTTTCTGCACTGAGGAAGAAGGTTTTACGAGACACACATTTGCAACAATCCTTTTCCTTTAGTTGTGATTAATGATATTTGCTTTAGAGCCAGACAGCCTCCTGATGTTATGCACTCACTGATGACCAGACAGCCTTAGAATAGCTGAGCAGTGACACTGATTTGTTAAAATGCAGTGACCCCAAAAAATAATGGGAGTGATGCATTTGTTTGGTGCGCTTATTTCTTTTGGATGTGTAGTTCATTGTTAAGAGGTTAAAGTAACACATTTTGGTTCAGTATACATTATTCAACCATGTGACTTTAAAATAACACTTCAAAGTAATTTTTTTAAAGGTTTATTTTTGCCTTTTTTTAGACATAGGACAGTGGATAGAGTCAGAAACCAGGGAGAGAGAGGGAGAGTGGGGAATGACATTCAGGAAAGGAGCCAGAGGTCAGATTTGAACCTGGATGCTTGGAGGACCATTAGCCTCCGTGCATGGGGTGCGCACACTAGCCAATAGGATACCGGCAACCCCCTGAAGTAGTTTTAATAATAGACAATATAACCTTTTTTTATTCCCTTTCCATGCCCTGAATACCCCAACTCACACCAAGTGATTAAAGTTGGAGTGGGGACAATCACGGAAAGTGCTTCATGCTTTAGGTCTTTGCTATCTGTGAAAACGCTGTCATGGAAAACCTACTGTTCCTGGTCTTTGCTCCATAACCTCAATGCATTAGTCAGCCCAACGGCAAAAAGGAAGCTGCCAGTGCATTTCCACCAACGATACTACAATTGGCCGTTGGTGTAGGTGATGAAGGCTTTCGTTGTCGCACTTTCAACTTCTTGGCTGGACTGTCGAGCCTGTTGTTCTACTTTTGACCGTTAAAAAACATCGGTTACTGTGATGATGTCATAGGACTTCTTATGTATAATTCTTATGACTAGTCCTCGTTTCCTTTTCCTCCTCAGTCTATCCCGACCTTTGTAACATCAGTCTGGCAGCAGTCGGAGACACGGAGAAGCACCGAGGCCGCATTGCATTCTGGGATGATGTGTACGGCTTCAACATGTCGTGCATGAAGAAGGCTGTGGTACCCGAGGCAGTGGTGGAAGTGTTGAAAGCAGACACACTCATCTCTGAACCTACAGTCATACAGGTAAACAGGCTCAAAGGTGATGTACTGTGACATTTACACTAATAATAATAGAAATCTTTATTTATAGAGTTATTTATATATATATTTATTTATTTATAAGTGAACAGCAGAAGAACTCTAGCTAGTCGCTGTTCTGATCCCAGATTTCCTGCTATTGAATGTCCTATCAAACAAAGGCAAAAGTTACACCAAGACTAAACCTTTAGTGCACACACTCCTACATTCCTACTTTTTTTTTTTTTCAATAGCAGTAATCAGAGTGTAACCTCCGTTTTGTCATGCATTACACCAACTACCTGATATCAAACACATTTGTGTGGACTGGACGTATCGACAAACCAATATGTCAGTCTGATCCTAATTCAAAAGGTTCTTCAAGCTACAAATGGGAGAAATAGAGTTTGTGGGGTCCAAGCTGTTAGGCTGCAGACAGCCAATGAGAGCAGGAGTTAGCTGTGCAGAGAGAGATAGGGCCCTGAAGGTGTGTGTGTGTGTGTGTGTGCTGATGCTGTAGAGCTGGGTGATTGATCTGTCTAATCCTTGTTTAAGTTCCTCTTTAGGAAACTTCATTACTCTCAGCCCCCTGTGGATAGAGCGGTTTTTACTGGGCTGATGGGAGAACACACACAGTACACGCAGATAAAACCAACACACACACACACACACACACACACACACACACACACACACACACACACACACACACACACACACACACACACACACGCAGAGTCCAAACATCTAAGAGCACTGATACCTCTTCTGAATCTCTCCGTGTGTTGAAATTTTCTTCTGTCTCGCCTCTCAGACTGCAGTCTGTTTCTGGGCTGGTTGGTCTGTTTGCTAAGTAGGCCTTACATGTCCTCCACCCATCTGTGGATGTGATGAATGAGGGCAGAACTTGATATAATGGAATTTGAATCCTCTAATCGATAGTTTCTCCCCTCCAGTGACAAATAGACAGCCCCTCTGCCCAAATTACACGGACTCTCATCTATTGCCTCCCGTTGATACGATCCAATAACATTCCATTAAGGCTGGCTGCTATTCCGTAAAATTGAGAGCCCTTTCATGGAATTATAAATCCCTGCATCTCAGATGAGGTTTTTTTTTCTTAGTGTGAACAGATGTGAAATTTGAACTTGAGGTTTGGTCAGCTTAAATCATTTGATGATGCTTCAAACATGTTTTCTAGGAATGTAACGATTCACTCAGCTCAGGATACGATTCTCTCACTGTTTATCTTACTAAATGAGACTGAAGTGAAAAAGATTCCTTTAGTGGCTGCAAACCCACTTGTCAGTGTGATTTGGCCTTTTAATGTTTGTTTTATCCCAACAAGGGGAGGTGATTGGAGCTTCTCATTGTGGTGTGGATTAAATGCTGCATCATGTTGGTTGTGCTCTTTGTGTAGTTCTTTGTCTTCTCGCAATATTTGCTCACAGTTTTTGTCTCGTCTGTTTTCTTCTCACCTCTTTCATTTCTTAGGGGAGCTAAAATGCTTCCACACCTCCAAGACCACACCTTCATTTTTAGGAGAACCGATGTGAATCTTGACACCTTTGAATCAATTTATCACGATTTTCTGATTCATCTTTACATCCCTACCCTTTACTGTAATGTGTCAGAGTAAGTGTTTTAATAGTTAAGATAGTCTGTTTGCTACTATGTCGTTAGCTGTTGTGCATAAAGAGCCAAAATCAAGCTGTAAGAGCCCAGAATTTAATATGTTGGGGTATTCGATTCAATTACAAACAGGAAAAGGTCAGAACTAGCACTAGAGCTCTTTGTAATATAGCAATAAGTAAGGTCTTTTACCTGCTTTCTGTAACATAACAATGAGTAAGATATTTTTACCTGCTCGTTTGTAATGTTAACAGACAAAGAGTAAGGTATTTTACCTGCTTTTTGTAAAGTGTCTCGAGATAACACTTGTTATGAGTTGACGCTATACAAATAAAAATTGATTGATTGATTGATAGACAGCACAACTGCCACAAAAACAGTGACCTGAGGATCCATCTGTATGTTTTGTCTTTTTTTTTCATTTTCTTGAGCACAGTTCTTATTGTCATCACTGTTTATCTTTTTTTCTAAATGTGTGTGTGTTTGTTACTTTCCACAGACGATTGACTGTAACAAAGTGTGTCTGTCTGAACTGGAGTTCACATCAGATTTCTGCTTGAAGATAACAAACACCACAGACTGTACGGTGAGTACACACATGAACACTATTCCCTTCTAACAGGAAGACATCCAGAATGCAAGAACTACAAAATAAAACAGGAAACACTAAAGACACAGTGAAAACTCAAGGTTGTAACAATTACAATACACACAGGATGTAGAGATACACGAGGGTAATACCTTACAAAATAAAACAGGAAACACTAAAGACAAGACTCGGGAAATGCGCACACAGGGAAAAGAGAAACAAATGAGAACATAAAATAAGAAGCACTAGAAACTTAAAGCAGGAATATGAACAGATAAAACACAAACAACAAAATAAAACAGGAAATTAATTATAAACAAAATATTCTACAATACAGGAATAAACCATGTTACCTGGTGGCACTCCGGCTTAAATGTGTGAATATAGTGTTTGTTGCTGAAACCTGAAATGCATAGAATTATTCTGAAGGAAATCTGCTTAAAATGATGACATAGTAGGGAAATTGTTGTTAAAAAAGCCAAGAGGAGGTATTATTCAGTGAATCTCTGAGATTAAAATGTATTTATTTATTTATTTTTTACAGGAAAATAAACAGAGAGATTACAAAGTCAAAAGTTCTTGAGGAAAACAGTAAGAAGTTATTTTGGATAAAACCTCAGATTATTTATCAATGAGATTTTACACTTTTAGAAGAGCCGGTAACTTAGCAACAAGGATAATATTCTACAATTCTACAATTCACTTAGCAGACGCTTTTATCCAAAGCGACGTACATCAGAGAATATGAAATAATACTTAACTCAAACTGTACCTCCTCTTCAATAATTATTGTTAGTCCAATAGTCCTCCTGATAGTCGTATCATTCTTGTAAAAGTCTCGTTAATGAAGGACTTTGTAACTCCTGAGAATACTGTTGAATGTTATTGTAAATGTACAGCTTTAATCTTTTTTAATTGGAAGATTATCTATCACCCCATCACCATCATTCTTTAATCACCCCTAAGAGCCATTGTACTTGGTAACCAGAGGCGACACACACAAAATAACCTGAAGGAAAAAGTTTGCACATCCACCGTCTCCACCCGTCATTTATCACAGACATGATGCGGAAAAGGAACGAGGCAGTACAAACATCCGTCACTTCACGTTGATGGATGAGGTTTCTATATTTAAGAGGATGTCCGTCAGTCGGATATTTAATAGAGTTTCCAAACGAATCAGAGCAGAGAGGCTAATGTGACTCTGTATGACATGTCACACAACATGGTGAATGTTCACAGCCTGCTTGACCCGTCACTGTGTCACAAATATCCAAACACTCACACAACAACAAGACACCTCAAGACCCTGTACTAAGACTGGATTATCTCTGTGGGTTAAAGGTTATTCCTTATGTTTCATTCTTTACAACTTGGGCACCCTTTCTCAGAGTCAGTGGGAAGTAAATTGAACAACTTTGTAAAGAGCTGTTACAGTCACTCAGCTGATTGTTTGAGACCTCAAGGCTCAAGTCTTTGAACTGTTTGGGAGCAAAACCCACAAGAGGCGTTGAAGAATAGCTCTGTCCTAGATGTATCTCCTTCCTTTCTGTGAGCCCTTAAGCAAGTCCCATGAAGCTCCTTTTACACTTCAGAACTGTTGAAGCAGATTGACTGTCTCTGAATTATCCAGAGAAACCACAGGTTTGTTTTTGGAAGGAGTGGTCGCTGTTGACTTTTCAATAAAAGGTTTTTAGCAGTTGTATACTGGACTAACTGCAGGTTAAGGTATGCCTGTTTTTTAATACCTCATTTCACCATGTGACTTTAGTTGGAATACATTTCTATGCAGATAGTAGTGTAGTAAAAGCCCTGTAGCAGGAAATGAAATCCAGCAAAGTAAAAAGATAAATGTAGAATTGTAGAACATGGTTGTGTTTGCCACCATAACATGTAAAATTTAAAGATGCGGAGTATTTCCATTTTCTGTAAAACTAGACAAATGTGTATTTATTTATGTAGCAGAGTCAGTTAGTGCGCAAACTTTCCATCAGTGACTGTTTTAAAGTTGAGCAGCCTGTCCTAACAGCATGCGACATGAGAAAGCACGACGCTGCGCAACGTGTTTCCCCTACTACTCCTGTAGGTTCTTTATACCTTGCATACAAGAGCACTAGATGTCATATGCAAGGGGAAACTCAAATTCACAGAGCAGAGAAGGAAATATTGAACGGATGCAGCGTGTACAGCCAGCGTATAACACTCACGTTCTGTTAGGACACTGTGTAATGCTGATCCCCATTTAAATGCTCACATTTAGTGTTGCAATGCTGGATTCCAAAACTAAAATTGGGCAAAGTCTCAGATGACGAGGTTAACGTTATGTTGGAATAATCCCAGTCACGCGATAGTCCCCGAATTTTAAACCGATAATTTCACTAGACGGTTCCAAGCCTCTACGTAAGCGTTGAAACCTCCCCTGGTAGCCCTGCAGCGTTCAGCCCCCCACAAAGGCTTCCAGAGAGCTGGACAATCAGAAGACAGTGAGGGCGGGGCACCTTAAATCTTCAATTACTTAAAAATTGAAAAGTGCAATTTAACAGAATATCAGGATACAATATTCAGCCTTTAACAGAATTTTAACCCCTGTTATATTTATGTATCTCTGTTCAACATCACAATCACTCTCAATGACTCACTGTCATCAGAAATGAATGTTTTATCCCATTTTTTAAATTGTTTAAATAATTATTCCTAGATAAGACATCGCTTGACTCTTCTAAAAAAAAAAAAAAAAAAACTAAAAAAAAAACCTGACAGAGCCTTTGAGCTGTGCTGTAGGTCAGCATGACCAATGACTGCAACACAAAGTGTGTCCTCAGTGAGGGTCAGCCACAGGCACCAAAGCATGGACAGTGGTTTACGATTCTATTTGGTGAGCTGCCGGCAGCCACCTTCATAACCCCCACACCCCATCTTCCCCTGGACTTCCACCTTCCTCTCTGGGATTCTCCTGAACGGCCTGAATGCTGCAGCCCTCTGACACCCTGCACTGTGAGAAGTGGTCTGTCTGTCTGTAGAAAAAGCTCATTGTGTTTGGAGCAGTTTTGTGTCGTGCTGCAGTGTTGCTGCACTGTCTGGTGTATTGGTTTAATGGTTAATCAATATGTGGTTATTATCTGGCCTGCGCTCCCTGGGTGAGGCCGGAGAATTTAATGGGAATTTGTAAACATCCTCTCATTTTTCCTGTCTTTTTCTGCTCTGTAATTGAAAACATCCCGTTTCTATCTCTGGGTGTAAGTCCAGTCATGTTAGGGGTACACTGCCTCAAAACAAATGATTGGATCATATAGTATGGAGGTGTACTTTTCCATTTTCATTATATTTTTTTTATAGGTGTTTAGAGAGACGATTACTTTTTTTTTCCTGCTTTCATGTGCTATTTCACGCTTCTGATCATCCTCACTTGCAGTGCTCATATGCACAAGCATACATAAAAATATATGATTTAGCGTTCAGCCAAGCAATAACACTTGTTTTATCTGTGTTTTTATGGCTTTTGCAATGCAGGCGATCTGCATAGGAGGTATCACTTGAACTCGGAGTCTCTTGCTTCCTGCCTGCATGCTTGTCCCACGATTTACAGATGGATTATTGACCTGCAGGAGCAAGGTGTTGTTACCATGAAGATACTGATCTGCAGTCAGTATCTGCTGCGGCTGCTCGGTAGTAGTTAAGGTTAGGATGTGTGAAGGGTAAACCGCTCCTGGACCAGCGCTCGGGGATCGGTGAGGGAGAGCTGCTGCGCCTCTCGCCCTGTGATGGAGCGCCTGCTTTTGTTCCCCCGTCGACAGTCCATTCATCAGCTCAGCCTGCCTAACCTTGCATTAAATGAACAGCACAACCCCTGCGTCTGCGCTGTTCACACACAAGACAAATCCTCTCACTCTTTCCTTTTCCTTTTTTTTTTTTTTTTACACTCCTTCCCTTGCCTTCCTTTAAAATCTCACATCCTCTGCGCCTTGAATACAACATGTCTGCCTTAAGCCGTGAAGGCACATACAGATATAAATGTGTGCAGAAACTTTCCATTACACTTGCACCTGAGCTCCCACAGCTCCGTGATCCATTTACCTGAACTGTAGAGCAGGTAGCTGGAGTGCCTCATCCCCTCCTCATGATGTATGCTGATGGTGTGGCAGAAAAGGAAAAAGTTTCTGTCTGTAATTAATTTTACACTGCCGTCTCACTGCTGCTGATGTAGCTACTGTAGCGCTACAGAGAAAAAAACGTCTCTGCAATCCATCTCTGGCCTGCTTTCCATCATATTTAAATTATGAGTTTGGGGGGGTTGGCCTTCTGGACTGACAGGGAAGGCACTCGTCAACTTCAAGGACGATTTTCAGCACATTAAGAAAGGAAATTGGTAATGAAAAAACCCTCTCTAACTCTTAACACTGTCTTCAGTATATGACAGTCAGAGATGGGGTGTCAGCTGTCAGTCAACAAGAATGAGGTCGGCTGGCTCTTTCTAGTCGGCTGTCAACAAATACTCAACATGCTGTATTCTTTATTTACACGTCAAAATCAAATGTCACATCGACAGTGACTAAAAAAGTTCCCTCTGGCTCCATTGTGGGAATTTGGAAACCAGTGACTATAGCAGTAAAGCATGGTCCAACAAAAGTTTAATGCCTCACACTCAGACTAGAATTCTTTCCCAAACAAAAGTAAAAAAAAAAAAATCATGAGTAGGAGAGATGTAGATTACAGCTTCAGGGGCCTCTCTTCTTCTGTTAATAGTGAAAGGCGGTCAGTACGTTTACATACAGTTAGTAAAAGTTGATTTATTGTGTAAGTCTTTCTAAAACTGGACTTTTGAAATCGTCACAACATGTTGACATGTAAGTCCGACTGAAATCCTACTGAGTCAAATTTCCAGAAGTCAAAATAGCACACCTAAAGTGTTTTCAGACCAAACAGTTCTGGGAACGTTTTGTAGAGAAACTCTTCCCAGATAACTGCACACTATGGGATCTTTTTCTCTGTCTGCATTCACACCACCATGGTACCAGCTTTAAAAGGTTCCTCTAAACAGGGTTCAAGGAACAAAAATAGTTCATAGTCCCTGCGGTCCTAAATGCTTCTAGATAATGCCGGGCTTTGACCTGGACCTTGAACTGCATGAATAAGTACAAGAAAACATATTGAAGTAGTAAAAAATGTGTTTTCCACCTGTTTGCTTGTTTGTCGATGGTTTGCTATGTGACATAATAGGTCAACCTGCTAAAGGTCAAATAGTAACTAGCTGAAAGGGGGCATATCGCCACCTACTGTAGCCGTGTTGAACATGCTTTTGTCGATAAGATTACACAAAAGTTTGAATGAGATGCTTGGTTTTGAATGTGTCCTGGAAAAGCTGTACAAAACGTTTTCCTCCTTTTCCCCGATGCCAAAGTCTGGATTTCCCAAAATCAAATCAGTTGAGTTGAGAGCTTTAAAGTCCCAGAGTAAAAAATCCCAACCATCTCAAGTCATTTCTGTAAAGCTTTTTTTCACTGTTCCTGTACAGTTGTTAGTCATTTTTGTCTGAGAGGCATCATGAATCACAGACCAGAGGTGTGCTATAGCTAACACTGATTCCTGCTCCTGGGTGGAGTGGCAGCAGTCGGGTGGAGAGGCTGAGAGCAGAGATGGAGGAGCAGGAGGAGCAGGAGGAGGGGGGGGGGGGAATTCACACCAACCCGCCCGTGAGGTGGTCGTGCTTGAAGCCTCCACGCCTCGATAAACCCCATCAAAAGCGCATTAGCCCTCTCCTCTCCCGCCCCCTCCTTCCCTCCCCCTCAGTGCCTCTCCCTCCCTTTAACCCCCCCCCCCCCCCTTCCCCTTCCCCTTCCTCCGCGCCCACGTCCCCCCACCGCTGTATAATAGTATCTGGCCGGGCCACGCGGCTCGCTGACACACAGCCGGGCGAAAGGGGAGCGATGATGAATTGCTCCCTGTTGGTGTTATCCATGATGATAATTATTAATTTTCCCCCTGCTCCTCTCGGAGAATGGGGGCCGGAGAGCTGCAGTGTTGCGGAGCCTCCTCCACGGGCCGTCATGGAGCCCACTGTCATCACTTATCACAGACAGAGCCGGGGCCCAAGGCTAAACGCTGATGAAAATGAAAAGCGCTCCTTCTGATTTGTCCTGTTTTTAGTGCGTGGGTGTGCATATGTGCCTCCATGTTAAAAGTTAACCCTTCCTTTTCCGTAGTGTTCTTTCTCTTGTACATTTAATACTCCCCCCCAATCCTTTCTTCTTCAGAGGCTTTGACCTGCCGAGGATTACAAAAGTCATTGGACACAACTTAAAAGCAGGAGGCGGTTGAAATAATCACATTTTAATTGATCATCATTTATGAACATAAGCATGAATATTGCAACCTTCATTATTTAGATCTATAAAAGAAAACGAGACGGGTGTAGCAGAGGAAGGGAGACCATTGGAGAGGAAGAGTTAAGGGAGGTTGCAGGCTGTGGAGAACAGATGGCGTTTGAGAAGTTTTTTGAATGAGTCCAAACGTTGGGGCATTGCGGATGTCTGAGGAGAGGGTGCTCCAGAGGGAGGGGGAAGTGACGCTGAAGGCTCTGTCCCCATAGGTGCGTAGTCTGGCGTGTGGTATGGGCAAGCAGGCCAGCGTCTGAGGACCGGCGGTTTTGGGTGAGTGGGTGTAGGAGGTCGGGGAGATACTCAGGGCCAGGGGCATGGAGGGATTCAAACGTGAGGAGGAGGTTGTTGCGTTTGATTCGGGATCTAGTTGGAAACCAGTGGAGGTGGATGATGGTTTGGGTGATGTGCTCTGTGGCAGCAGAGTTTTGAACATATTGGAGTCTGTCCAGGGTTTTTGCTGGTTACCCCAGACAGGACTCCGTTGCAGTAGTCCAGAGGCGAGGTTGTGAAGGCGTGAATGAGGGTTTCTGTCACTGAGTGGGAGAATAAAGACTAGAGTCGAAAGATATTTTTGGATTGAAGAAGGAATCAAATAGCTTCGTGTGATATGAAAGGGTGTTCTAATTGTGCAATAATGAGAACAATCGAACAAACTCTGTGTCCATTTTGAGTTTTTGTCTCTATTTTAAACTATTTTTTTAGTGTAGGTGAATGTGCGGCGATCCTGAGCTCTTGGGGAAACTATTGTAACTAACTGTTTGGGTTATAGAGCACATATATGGTTTTGATTTGTTTTGGCACTTTTTTTAAGCTAAAAAGCTCTGTTAGCCTACTTTATTCTTAATTACTTAACACCAAACAGCAAATAGTTAGTAAAGTCAGTGTAAAGTGCAGCAGCAAAGGGCCCTTTATTATTATTACACTGTTTTTAAATATTTGACATCAGGTGCCAAAAATATGCTCTAAATGCTAAGATGTCAGAAAGAAGACAAATGATTTCTAACATTTTAGATTAAGTCATGAGGTTTGATATCTTACAGTCTTTCGATTTGCAAAACGTTCTGTCCCCTAGTGGCTTGAATTGAACTGATGCTACTTTAAGGATTTGTAACTTCTGTACCACTTACAGGGTAGTTTAGAGGAGTCGTTTTTTGGTTTTTTTTTTTGTACTTTTCTACTCTTTTTTCTTTTTTTCTTATAATGCTATTCTATTTTATATATAATTTAAACTTTTTTTGTAGAAGCTGACTCAGGGAGAAACACACAAAAATTCCAATGTACCTGTACTGTCCTGTACCTGTGCAAATGGCAATAAACATCTATTCTATTCTAGTCATCACTTCGTACTGATGCAAGATGGAGTGCAAAGAGAGCAATAAAGGATACAAACACAAAAATACAACTGTACTGTTTGATCGAGCCCAACCAATATGGGATTTATGGGGCTGACACATGTATCGATATTAGGGAGGGGAAAAATATCAGATACCGATATATTAGCAGATATCTAACTTAGGTCTAATTTCGATCTTGTATTTATCACGTTGATCCCTCAAATGCAGTTATCAAACAACTGTGGAAAAGAAAGATGAACATAATGAAGACAAGATGGTCACTCAACTGGAAAGTAACTCTGCATGTATGTGCGCTATTTGGCTGGTAAATAAATCTATTAATATCGGCACATATCAGCGATAAAATTAGCCGATACTGATATGCTAATATCACTTTTTTTAGATGTTTTTATTCTTAACAAGCAAAGACGATCAAAAAAGTCCTGTCTCTGTTGGATAGAAGTTCTCAGTTCCCATCTGGAGAGAAAGTTTGAATCTATCACTGTTTTACTGGATGCTGTTAAAGCTGTCATTACGTTTTTTTTTTAAAAGGGGCCTGAGTAGTTTGACAAACTCTCTTCCCCCCCCCCCTGCTCATTTTAAATCAGCAATCATTTAACTCTCTGATCCTCTCGGTGCAGTTGATAGCAGGTGTGTGAGTCATGGAGATCTTTATTGCTTATCTTTCATATCTTCGATGCAGCAGGCAGTTACTATCCCTCTTTTTCTGTCAAATGTGATTTTAATGAGGCATCAAGGCACCGAGCTTCTCCGCTGCCTCTGTATCTGCAGAAGTTTCACTCTCTGGCCCAAATTTTAAATTGCCCGTCTTGCTGAAGTGTGAAAGTTGCACAACGCAGAAGTGACAATCAATCTCGCTTACGAGGCATTGTCATTGGCGCGGCGCGTTCAGGATGATCTCTGCCTCTCTGACTGAGGGAGGTGAATCCGCTCTGCCTGACGAGTAATTACGGCTAATTTCCTAATTACCTCAGCACCGAGCGCCTCTGTAGCATTCATTAAAAGCCATAATTGCATTGGGTTGACATGCTCTTTTATCCACTTTGGGTTATTTTCTGCGGGTTTTAGCTGTGAGCTAGCGGTGCCGCCCCTTCCTGTCTGAGTCGATAAAGGTTGATTGAGGGCTCGGTGTGGGAAGAGTGTTGAACACAGCTTCTGACAGCATCGTGTATATCAAGTCTCTGTTTCTTTGTGCGTACTGTATACAGCTGCTGAATGAACAAAAAGTTCCTCCTTGCCAAATATAGGAAAACTTACAAATACATAAATATAGTTTGGGCATTTCAACTGAGGAGACACACAAATCAACAAAAAGGCGGTGTATAAGAGGTATCATTAGATCCTCTGTCCCCTCTCCTGCTCCTTCCCTTCATTTTAACTTCCTTTCTCTTCCTTTATATGTTTCCCATTCCTTTTCCTCCCTCCTCCTTTCCCCTCTCCCGTCCTCCTCTTTTCCTCTTTCCCTCTCTTGCATCGATTCGGTTCTTCTTTGTCTCACAGAGCTGGCCTCCAAGTTGTCAGCTGCGTCAGGATTAAAAGCTATTAGTTCTGCATCATTGCCACTACAAGTGCACGCCTGAGATTGATAGAGTGCCTCTCTTCCTCCAGTAGGGAGAGAGATGGGAGGAAAACAAGCCCTGGGGGGGGGGGGGGGGGGGGGGGGGGTGGAGGGGTGGTGGGGTGGTGGGGTTGGTTTTTTACCTCACATATCTGACAACGGTCACCTACAGGCACTCTGGCCCTGGACTGTCCCTCAGTTTGTTTAAGATTTGTGAATTGGATTTTCTCTTTGTTGGGTTTAGAGCTCTGTAAATCCTTCCCAGCAGACAGCACAGTTTAAAAAAAAGACCGCCTCTTCCATGCTGGTTTTGGGGAATTGGACTTCAGTCTGCAGGACAAAATAGGCCATCGTTTCTTGCCAAATCTAAGACTGAAAAGAATTTAGACTTCTTTTTTTCCTCATTTGTTGACACAAAGTCATATCGACGCAAAAATGGATTATCCAGATGATCATGTATTCATACTAGTTTGATATAACTTGTGTTTATTTTCCATAAATTATTTCTCCTCTGTGCAGACTGTTTTTTTAAAGCGCTGTCAACAGAAATAGCCACCTTTGCTAATTTCATGTACCAAGCTGGATTTTTCTTCATTTCTTTTTTTTCTCTGTCAGCAAAATTGCCTCCATGAAGTTTGGGGGGCTGCCTCATAATTGATTTCTTTTGTCCAGTGACAAGTGTTGCGGATGAGGTGAGAGGGGAGCGTACAGCCGCTGCTGTTGACTCAGCCTGAAACAGAAACTCCGTCTGGTTTTCAGAGGACGCAGAGGGAATGCAGTTTTCACAAGAGTTATAATAAGACCCACTGTATCTGTGACAGGGTGGCCAACACACTTCTCCAGAACATATATACACACACACACACACACACACACACACACACACACACACACACACACACACACACACACACACACACACACACTCAAAACAATGACCTGGTAAGCATGGCTAGTGAAATGAAATGAATTTCTCAGTTTCCTCTTGGCACCTTATAGAAATGTTGTAAAGGTGTCTGTAAATATTTGAACAGTGAATTTTGTCCGCAGTTTGTTTTTACTGCCTTACTCCTGAACACAGCGGCTCTCCGTCTTATTAAAGTCATTAAAAGCTCGAGTCTTGTTCTGCCTCCCGCCTCCCTCTCAGCTCTGCATGTCAGAGTTGCAGCGTAGTCAAACAGATCCAGGGGTTTATTGTGCTGTCACATTCTAACACGACCCTCATATTTCATTGCAGGCAATTGTCGGCTACTTTGACATTTTCTTTGACAAAGGCTGCAGCAACAAGGTAAGCAGCAACGGCAACAGCCAAGCCATTTAACGGAAACTCAATTATGTTCACGCTTTAGCGTGTTCCTCCTCCCCGAGGCGTTGGCTGGCAATCGACAGGCGTCCTAGCCGACTGCTGATATAAGCACTTACCCAGCAGAGCAGGCCGGTTGGAAAAGCCGATGCCAAGCTCTGTGAGCAGCACGGACATGCCTTCTGATTGCACTTCCTATTTTACCTGAGAGTCGAACTGCATGCTGTGGATGGTCCAGCACATTTCTATCACGGAGCGAAGGCTAACACAATGTAACATGAGGTTATCTGTTTCATAAATACAGTGCAGTTCGGATTCTTTGTAATATAGTAATAACTGTCTGAGTGGATTGAAGCTTAAGTTTAAATATAATGAAGAATGACCTCTTGACCTTCATAATGTGCGTTTAGGTTTATAACTGTCAACTTTTCTGTGGTATTTGTTTGGATGACTTTGTTGTTTAACTATTATATATACCGGTATTACAAATCAGGTTCACTTCTTTAGGTTGTTACGTTTGTATTTTCACAAAATAATTTACTGTAAGTCCAATTTTATGAAATAGCGAAGGGTTTAAACTTTTTAATTAGACTCTGTCTTTAGTCATTCAAAAGTATTTTCTGTCTTTTTGAAATGCTACGACTTGACACAGTTTGTTTCCCCCCCCCCCCCATCCATCATCTGGCCAGGTGATGTTCTCCACGGGTCCTCAGGTCACAAAGACGCACTGGAAACAGACTGTCTTCCTATTGGAGAGGCCTGTCCCTGTCAAAGCAGGTCAGTAACTACGGCGACCATCACACTGCTTGGAAACATCATTCCTTTGACAACTCTCATTTACATATTTTATTGTAGAAGAGTTTATAAGAATGGTTAAGTTTGGATTTTGCATGTTCACACTCTCTCCCGTGATCTTCTTTTTTCCTCTTCTTACACCCGTGGCGTGCGTCATAGCGAGCTGCGGCAGGTAATCTGTCTGCTGTGGAGATGTAGTCAGGCTGGTTGACACCCGTTATCTGTCAGCGTCAGAGACAGCGAGGGATCAAAACAAATCACATTCAGCCATCAGAGACAGCATGTAAAACTTCATCTGATAGCCAGTCACAGGCCTCTGAATCATGACACGCTGCGAGACGAGCGCTTTGTAACTGACCACTGCAACGTTTATAGAACCGCTGCTTCAGCAGATTAAAGTTTTATCCCTCCTGTAGCTTTACATGAGGCATGGCGGACTTTCTGTCTGCATGTTCAAACATGTCGGAGCGCCTTGTATCGCTTTATTTTTTGTGATGTTTAAAAATGGACGTACTTGCGACAGATCAGTTTAGAGGTTTATTTGACCTCATTTTAATCTCAATCTATCATTGAAGACATGTCCTCATGTAATGCGATGATGCTGAATAATTATACAACATGCATAGAATAAAGAAAACTGAATAAACAGAAAACAAACAAATCAAAAGTGAGATCATTTTAGTAACGGGGGAGAAAGCAGTACGGCTAACAAAAGTTACATACATGAAAAATGTCGTTTTTTAATCATGTTTTCAGATCGACCTTTGGTAACAACTTTATTTTTAAGGTGTGATTGCAAAGTGTTCCAGGTGTGTGCAGCACAAACAATAGATGTCATTTTGCCAATTGTAAGTGTTTGCTCTTTGAACTGTGTGAAAAACAAAACAGATTTAAGTTTTGAAGAATGTCTCACACCTTAAAGCAAAACCCTCACCAGAGTATCAAAAGCCATTCTTCTATTACAAGAGGTGAGATTCACACATATCGTTCTTTACTTCAATTCTACACTTCACTTAGCAGACGCTGTTATCCAAAGTGACAGACATCAGAGAGTGAGTAGAACACAAGCATCTAGAGAGGAGGAAACAACGCCAGTGAGTGCAAACAATTTCAAGTCTGATTGGATACAGATGCTGACAGGAAGTGCACAGAGGCAGATTCTTTTTACGAGCTGAATGTGTTGAAGACACGCAGCCACAGATACTTCACAACGATGAGCCACTTGCAATACTTTCACACCATTCAGACCCGGACACAGAAGAGGGTGCTGCTAGGTTCTCTTTCACATCACTGAAGAAACTCTCCATGTTTTCTCCGCTGTGCTCTGATCCATCCAATTTGTAGTTTGATGCTAATTAATCTAAACATTATACAAATTAAATAAATTCCACTTTTCTGTTGTGTCAATGTCAGTGCTGATCATGGATCTCATCAGATTTGATCAGGTACTTCATTTTAGTCTCTGGACTTTTGTTAATTGAGTGGGCCCCTCTACCTCAATCTGTAAGGGTCCCAGGATGGGTCCCAGGATGGGTCCCTAGACACCTGCAGACTTCTACTACTCGCCTCTGCTAACTTATTTTTGTGTGCAGTATATTTCATTTATCTCAAGAAGGTTCTCTCTGAGCCTGTGTGATTTCAATCAGAGAGCATTGGTGCTAAATACAGGAAGAGAAACTTATTTACATCATTAGTTTCATTTTGACTTTTGTTTGTTATCCGTCAGAGGTTACACGGGTCGTGTGAATGATCCAGTGTTTATTACCGCTGTGCGTTGTGGCCTCCTGTGTGCTTTATCATAATGGGAATCAGGGATGTGTCGGCTGATGTGAGGATGGATGAGCCTCTGGGGACCTGCTGTCCACTCGCTGACCAGATATTAGATGGAGTTTACTGTAATAAATGACCTGCAGAGGGACGGAGGCGCTTACATGTCAGGCAGGCCCCCTTAGCCACGCTCAGCTCCAGCCGGCCGCCAGCCGCCCGGGCGATAAGAGCGTCAAACCCTCTGATGCAGCTCAAACGTTATCGCAGGCTCCGCGCTCTGCTCTGGATCAGATAAATGAGTCTGAGAGCTGAGGACGACAGTATGCTAACACAGAGCGGGGGTGTGCGAGAAGAGAAACAAAGACAGATTTAATTCTGACTTATCAGGTGCAGACTGTCAAATGTTTTACACTTACACTTGTGTGTGTTTGTATATGTGTGATGCACATAAAGACCAGTGACAAATCAAAAACGAGAATAGAGGAACACGGTGCATTACGATGCTTCCATTCAGACAATATAACCATGTGAAAGAAATCTACTTTTTTCTTAACCAGCAATCTGAATGAGGTTGAACACAGCAGATCAACTTGGATTGATAAGAGTAACATACCCTCGTCCCTCCAGTAGAGTGAATATGTAATGAGCAGCATGTGGTGGATCAATACCTAATAAGACGTTTCATTTTGGTTATTCATCTGAATTAATCATCCATCTGCTTGTCCTTTATTCATGTGCATTTTTGGGGGGGTTTCTTTATAATTTGTGATGTTTTGTGTGA
Source organism: Labrus bergylta (assembly GCF_963930695.1). Classification (NCBI taxonomy): domain Eukaryota; kingdom Metazoa; phylum Chordata; class Actinopteri; order Labriformes; family Labridae; genus Labrus; species Labrus bergylta. The sequence continues at coordinate 10,280,007 of NC_089197.1, forward strand.
AGTTTTTCCAGGCCAGGTAAAAAATGATTATTCCTATTTAACTTAACCTGTCACCTGTGTCATATTCCCCATTGGTCAATGGCTTTGTATCCAAGTTCAAACTGGATTTATAGATGTATGGAGTTAGATTTGCTGACATCATTCATGGCCCTCACTGGATGAATCAGCTGACTTTTGTTTACTTTTACAATCACTGAACATTTTCCTCTAAACATTGTTATGGCACATTTAGGCCAACATGTCAGTTAAGACACAGTTAATATAAACATTTAATATGCAAACACTTAGGCTCAGTTATTGTCCCAAGAAGATGAACCCTCTTATGAACACTTGACAAAATGACCCCTAAAGGGTCTAATGGGAGCAGAAAACATGCTTTTTTTCTGCAGGGCATCGCTGTCTCTTGGTGCAACAAGACTTGTGTCCTGTGCTTATATAATACAATTGAAAGTCTGTTGGTGTGGATCAAGTGTTGTACTATAACATTTTTAATGCGACTCACACCCACACACAAAACAGATTATCTTTTACCCCTCTCACACTTTGTCTTTTTTTATCCTTTTGCTGCTTTTACAGTCAGCAGAGCATCTGGGCTCTTGGGGCTTTCTCTGGGGCGAAGTGACACATCACAGCATCAGCCAAGACACACACACACACACACACACACACACACACACACACACACACACACACACACACACACACACACACACACACACACACACACAAAAATACACACACGTGTAAACTCACATGCGCACACACACAAACATAGACGTGTTAAATCTTAGATCTATCAGGTTTTAATCAGGGTTAAACTCAAGCTTAAACAAACATCAAGCCATACAAATCCTTCATTATGGATATTCGCTTTTTATTCAGACAGAAAAAACTGAGAAGAAAAAGTTTTTAAAAAAGAAGATCAAAATGAATGTGTGTGTGTGTGTGTGTGTGTGTGTTTGTGAGCGGCAGGTTATTGATGTGTTCGCTCCACCTCGGCACCCTGACAGTCCCAGAGCCTCCTCCAGGGGCCGTAAACCAGAAATGGAGTTTTTAACAGCATTCAGCAGCTTCCTGCTAGGCTCCTTTGGTGTATTTTACAACAGACACACACATGCACACGCACTCTCACACACACACACACACACACACACACACACAATCACATAAAGCTCCTTCTACACACTTAAATTCACAAGAGGACTTGCATACTTTTATACCAAACTCCCTTCTGGCTGTAAGAGAAAACTTCCTAAAGTCACCTTGAAGATGGCAAAACTCTTGCACAAACACACAACAACAACACACACACAGCCACAGCCACACACACACACACACACACACACACACACACACAAAATGCATACATTCAAACACATTATGGCCTCTAATTATGTGTTTTGACTCAGAAGCACCTTCATCTCTGATCGGCTGCATTGAGGGCCGGGCATAAACATGCAGTGGTTTGTTTTAATACCGACTCTGTCTGTGGTGATTTATCGCGGCCGAGACTGAATCCTATTTGATGTGTTTGTACGAGTGCAGCAGTAATTAACTCTGAGACTGCGCTTCTGTGGGAGGTGCCTGCGGATGAGAGAGAGAAGGCACGCAGCAGGCTGGAACAAAACATCCCTGCAAATCCTCCCGGCTGGCAGCGTAATAAATTAAACAGCGAATCATTTGTCATGCTCTGGTGTGTTTGTGTAGCTCCAGTATTGAAGAGGAGGGTCTTTTAACACAGCTTTACCTGCCCGATGTCCACAAGAAAAAGGAGGTCACACTTTTTTTTTTTTTGTTGGAAGAAAGTCCCATGATCCTCGAAGGTGAAACGGTGGCCTGGTTACCTGCGCCGAGGGGCCACTCAGAGGAGCTGAAACTTGGTCATTTGTTATTTTGGGGGCTTTCATTGGACAGTCAGGTGGTCTTTGTTCCCACCTACTTTCATGACTCATATCCTCTGTCCCGAGTACAGGGTGTGATGATTATCCCCCCCCCCGCCCTCACCTGTCCATGCTTAATTTAAACAGCTCCTCCTGTACTCAACACCCTCCTCCCGGTTGAACTCTGAAGGTCCTTGAGCTGTCACCGGCAAGAAGTCGAGCCAGGTGTCACATCCTTCAGGGCTGTAATTCAGAACATTGGGCTGCTGCTGTGTCTACAGGCTAAGAAATACTGCCCATCAGATGTGCTGATGGACTGCATGCCCAATCAAAATGTGGGCAAGGTTTCAGATCATGGGGTAAATTTATGTTGGAGTACTTCCAGGATTAGTGCTGAGTGTGCTAAACGGCTTGTTCTGCAAATCACACAATAGTTCACCGATATGAAACCAAGAAAATCACGAGGCGGCTTCAAGCCTCAGTCAAGAGTTACATCAGATTCACAGGAATTCTGACCTGGTCTCAGGCTGAGGTCGCATTTGAAAAGATCCAACCTGTATCTGATTAAGGGCCACATATGAAAGTGGTCCAAATGATTTGAAAAGATCAGATTCCCACGAGACTTGCACTGTTCAAACCTTTCGTTAAAACAATCTGATCTGACTTACCTATGAGCAACAAAGTCAGATTCAGGTCACTTTTGCCTGCAGTGTGAACGTGGAGCATACCTGCTCTGTAACGGAGATGGCTGAAGTGGAAGACAGAACACTGAAACTGCACATTGTCTATGAAAGACATACATTATGTGCTTGGTATTTTCACATTATTCATTGACAACATGTCTCCCCTTCCTTAGCTAAACTGTATTCTACTTACATTTTAAAAGACACTCAAGTGATTTGAACAATTTTAGCAAAAACACCCTGAACAAAACATCTTTGGTTTATTATCGACCAATGCTAGGCGATCCAAAGGCATCCTGTGGCCCTAGCTTTTGCGATATGTTGGCACAGAATTACACTTGTCAGCTTGTTGGGCCAGTTGAGTACATTGAGTGGGCAGTGGAGGTCAATGCTTCATCGGAAAAAATAGTTTGTTTTCCCACAGTCCTACATCTTCTGGTTTAGCTTTTTAAATGACAAGTATCATCACCACCTGCTGGTATGGACTTGATGCAGCCACAGAATATACATGCCACCTTGCCATTGGCTGTAGTTTTTGCAGAGCGTTCAAACCCAACTTCTTGACCAAAACCCAGGCGACTTGGCAATACGGCCGGCTTTTTTCCCCCGAGAGCTATGGTGTTGGTTCTTCAAGTCTTGGTTATAAGAGGGATGTTTGTGCAAGCACAGTAGTACTGACCCATGTCTATAAAATTGCTCCGTATGAAATGAACTTGGTTCACCTTTCATTGGGGACACAAAGTAACCAATCTTCTCTATTGAAGAAAATCAAGGCGTTTTCCTGTGAAAAGCACTCGGCTCATTCTTCTCCTTCCCTCTCTTGGTGGGGTTGCACATGCTGTAGAAGCGTGAGCTAAATGGTGAAAATGAAAATGACAACAGTTTAAATGAATTACTAACACCAGCCGTGTATTTCCAGTGTAATTTCATGGAGAAAGACTGCGCTGGGGCGGAGAGAGGCTGTTTCTGCAGGCCTGGTTGTGCTTAATGACACTGGCATGTTGATGTACGACATCGCAGCTCCCATTCCCCGGCTCATTTCCACACATGGTTAACTCTTTCTCCTAGCATCTGAGTGGCCAGTTTGCTGAAGGCACCGAGGCCCACTCCCATAGGGAGTTTGGTGTGACTGATTACAGCCGAGCTGCTGTAGTCGCACAGACGCTGCACACATATTCAGTCCGTGGTTCAGTTTGTTCGTTTCAATACTTTAACCTGAGGCATCGGGGATTGCTTGGACAGCTGCAGGCCAGAGGTCTCGAGTCCCACACCTCGTCTTTTCTGTTAGTTGTGTTGCAACAAAAAGTTCAGCACAGGTCATGCAATTATTCTTTTGACCTTAAGCAGCCTTTTGCAAACTTGAGATTGACTCCAGCCTCCCATGAGCACCAGGCCCTGTTGCTTTTAGCTGACTCCTTGGTGTTTCCTATATAATGCGTGAAAGAAGAGAGGAGGAAACCTTGTCTTTATAAACTCAAAAATAGAGACATTCAGATGCTCAAGTACTCAAATATTTGTCTTTTAATTTTTGAGTAACAGAAGCACAAGCCCCATAGTTCATGCAGTGAAACACGCTTCCTTACAGCTGAAATTACAGTTTGCATTTTCTTTATTTTTGCATGACATTGAGCAGCACTTGAATTCCTGAAGTAAGGCTCTAAAGGAAGCTACTGGCTGATTCTACTGGGAATAACCCTTCTCAACTAGTGTCCTTTGAGTCAGGTGGACACAGAGCACATGTCTGAGTGGACATTTTTGAGCCACACAGAGAGAACACAAACCAGGCATGTGTGTTAGGGACCTTTCATCTTACAATTTGGTTGGCCAGCATCCACATGTCGACCACTGACCCAGTTCATTAAGTTGGTGATGAAGTGCGGCCAGGAAGTAACATTTAACTTTTGGCTACAGTAAAAAACCTCTTTGTCAAGTCTTGGTAGTCAGAAAATGAACATTTCTGCTTTCTTAGAACTTTCACTTTGATTCATTCTGAATAATTACAACCCAAAAAAGCTGTGGTTTTTAATTTTGGATGGCATAAATCATGCCTAGAAGATAATTATTGGCCCCAGCAAAGCTCCATAGATCTATAACAAGAGGTTAGCAACCTCACATTGAATGGTGTGTTTTAAAACTAATCTTAAAGCAGCTTGTAGGAACTTTTCTTTGTGTTTTTGACAGCCCAGTGAACCGTGCAGTACCTCTTATCTCATCACTAATCCAGTCCTGTGCATGTATGCAGTCTCTCAAAACAAATCTTGTCGCTCTTCTTTTTAACCGTATTCAGGGACTGCTCACAGTGAAATAAGCCGTAGGACGTATGAACAAGCCTGCATGCTGTATGTTGTTTCTTCAGAATCTGATCAGGCATTAGGAAATCCACAGGGGTTTAGTAGTTGTGTTGCCGATGGAACAGTTTTCTTGTATAGCTCAGACAGCATCACTAATGAGTTCAGACTGTTTAATAACTACTTTAAAAACTCCTCACATTGGGGTGCTGGTGGCGCAGTGGTTAGAGTGCGCCAACCTCATGTATGGAGGCTGTAGTCCTCCGGGCGGACGGCCCAGGTTCAAATCCAGCCTGTGGCTTCTTTCCCGCATGTCGTTCCCCTCTCTCTCTCTCCCTGATTTCCAACTCCATCCACTGTCCAAAAAAAAACTCCTCACATTTCATTTTTTATATTTTACTATTGGTTATTCCTTGAGGTGGATTTACACCTTTTCATAACTTGTTAATGAAGTATTGAGACTTTGAGTCTTTGTAAAATGTTCCTGCTGTGTTTTTTTTACTAAGGTGAGTTTCTTCAGTTAGAAAAGGGATTTTATATTCAACATCTTGAATCTGAAATCTGATTTTCAAAGTTTAGTTCTTGCTCATTTGTAACTCTGTCAGCTTGTCCGTTAAGGAGGCAAAGTGTAAACGCTGCGTTCGTCTGCAGTGGAGCGACAGACCCAGAGCGCGGCGCCAGCAGCCAAGACTCAGTGACAGCGCTGTTGGCATGGTAACCAGTAAGACGTGACAGCAGTGATGGCGGAAGCTTAGCTGGGAAAAAGCACCACAGTCAGCATATTTTTTCTCCTCGTCCTCCTCTAACCTCGAGCGATGAAGAGAGCGTAGCACAGAGAGGAGGTGCAGGCGGAGTGAGTGGAGGGGAGTGGGGGGGGGGGGGGGGGCGTATTTGGAAAGGGGTGAGAGAGGATCCTTGTTTGCCGTGTGGATAAACATTCATTTACCTCCAGCAGTCAAACGTGAAGTTAATCAGAGTGATTATGCATCATAATCATCAGCCTCTTCTCCCAACCCTCCGGTTGCTCGTGCATTGTACTGTAAACGCACTTCCTCTCGATGCCATCTGGTGGTTTCTGCAGGTCTGCATTCTCTCTCTCACACACACACACACACACACACACACACACACACACACAAAGTCCTTCGTAGTGACATACATTAAACCACACTACCGTTACACACGTCATCAGCTCAATAAGCAGTGGTATGTTTCGACTCTAACTGCAGAGTCCTGACATCAGCAGATCTGAGCTGCTGCAGGGCGTCAGGAATATTTCTTTTTATGAGCAGTTATTCATTTCTGTTTATTATAATTAACACTTCTTAATAATACTTGTATAATTCTACATTTTTAGGGGGGCTTTGTATGCCTTTATTTTAGAGACAGGACAGAGGATAGAGTCAGAAACAAGGGAGAGAGGGAGAGTGGGGAAGGTGCCATAGGTCAGATTCAAACCTGACTGAAGGGGGGGGATGAAGGCGCCATACTGGAGATACTAAACTGACCGCTCTTGAGGTCTAAGCCTGTTCACATGGGCCGCGCTTGTAATCTTTAGTTGATTGTAACTCCCCTCTCATTTTTACTTAATTCCTCTTAATGTTTTTTTTTGGCATTTTTTAGAAGCTCTTGCATCTGCAGTTTCTTTCCAGCTTGAACCAAAGTCTTGCTTTTTCCTTTTTTTTTGCAAATTTCACATTTCTCCACTGCAGAGAGATGGACAACAGTGTGTAAAAGAAAAATCCCCCCCTCCAACTTAACCCCACAGCAGCTGATTCACTCTGCACATCATCACAGCGTCCACTACAGAGCAGGAGGGAGGCACTCTCCAGGAAAAGAAAAAAAGAGATCCATTGTTATTTATCTCCTCTTCTTTTTTTCTTTTCTTTTTTTAGGGGAGGAGCTTCGAGGAAAGATCACAGTGCGTAAAAACAAGAAGGACCCTCGCTCCCTGCTGGTCACTTTTGACCTCAGAGACAGGAAGCAGACTTACAGCCTGCAGTAACACCAACCTCCACAGAGGGCAGCATCAAGCAAATAAAGCCTTAATGTATTCACAACAGTAGGCAGGATATTGAAACTGTATTTTAGTTCATGTAAAGATTGTTTCTGCGCCTTGTAATAAAAAGAACAGTTGTATAAGTTTTTCTCTTGTGTTTTATTTAGCGTACAGTACAGTGAGATGATTATCCTCCAACTGAATTTAAAAGTCAAGGTTGGATTTAATCCGTGTTTGAAGGGAATTACATTTTCTGTTTTTCAAGGTGAAACACAACACAACACTTTGAAATACAGTCATAAATGCTGTTGAAACATCAATCAGGCGTCACCAAGGTGTCAAAACATCGACAACTTGAAAACACAGTCGTCAACCCTGAATGTCTTTGACCTTTTGAGTCCACTGTTATCGTGCACTTTGACTCATATTCCACTGACGGATCAAAACACTGAGACAAACAGACTTCCAGAACTTTGTTTAAAAAAAGTATCTCTTTATGTCCCTCCACATTCCCCTCTGCATTGTCCTTCTTTAAGCTTTGTGAGATCTCACTGCAGGCCTCATCCATCTTCTGTGAGATTACTGGGACGATGCAAATTACATTTTAAGCTTTTTTTTTTAAAGGGTTGACTGAAGACTCTTTACATACTTCATCCAGCAGTTTTGATTACAATTAAAGATTTCTTTCCCCTCTTCCTTTTCTGCCTGAAATGATAAGTCCTGGACTCTAAAGAAGAAAAAAAAAGTGTAGTCATCTGTGAGGGGGAGGAGGAGGAGGAGAGGAAGCAGACAGTGAAAGTGGCTCTTACTGGTAATTTGACAGCTACTGCTTTTGATGTATTTCTACTGCTCCTGTGTCCTCTCTGCCATTATAGAATTACAGTCTGCTCTGCGTTTCTGATGTCGTTAAAGGGCAAATCCTGGAAAGAACAGAAGATGTTTGCATGTTTTTCAAAGTTGGCTGGAAAGAAAACAGTTCACTGGACTGCAATTGCATCTTTAATGAGTTGCCAACACTTCAACATGCAGTCCATTGGATATTTTCAGTTTCTCAATATATTGTTCTATCTGGATGGGACATTTTTTTTTTTTTGAAAGCCTGACATGCTGACTCCCTGCTGCACAATGCTGCTGGACACTGAAACTCGTAATCATCATAGGTGCTCAAATCATCATAGGACCTATCACAGGCTTACAAAGTATCGTCTTATAATATATTATCGTGCTCAAAAGCACAGGGCATCGTCTGTTCTCTTCCTTTCTAAAACGTGGTTAACGTCCATGCAATAAATATAGCAGAGTGTAAAATAACATGGGGTGTTACAAACAGTGCCACATGGGACCCTTACCCCAAACCTCTGGCGACAACGTCCCGTATTATTTCCTCCATCCATCGCCCCTAACCTCCGTCCCAAGCAGACTTATTCTACTGTTTAATTAAGGTAGTTTCTCTGAGCGTCAAAAATCGTCACGGAAGGGTTTGAACGCGTAAGAAGTGTGGTTAGTTTCAGTAGGACGCTGTCGCCGGGTAGGAGGGTACCCAGTGCGCGTTCATGTGACGCAGGGGGCCGTAACCAGTCGTCAGTATTTGACGCATTGGGAGTGAGAATAGGCTGCATTATAAGTTTTCATAGAAAAGACCGATAGGCCTACTTTAGAATTTGGAAGTGTTTTTAAGAAGCCCATTAATGACGTTAATGGTTTCACAGGAAACATTTATTCATTTGAGTTAGGCCTACATAGGATGTGAATCAAATGCAGCCCATTGATTTTATGTCAAGCAGCTTTTTCCCTAAGAATGTTTTTTTTTTTTTTTTTTTTAACATATAACAATGTCTAAATAACTGCAGCACTTATTGAAACTGTTCACACTTTTTCAAATCACGTTCAAGTCACATCCAGTTGTTAATATCGTGTTTCTTCTGTGTGGTGATCTGTTCTCAAATCAAAGATAATAACAAGAATATGCATTACTTTATTTTTAAACAAATTAGAGAAACAAGAGGCGTGATTTTTTTTTTTTTTTTTTTTAATACAGTAAAAAGGAAGGCCTTCTTTTGTGCAGGGGTTCACAGAGTCGAACTTCACTTGTCAAGTGTCAGACAGGACTGATCATGATGATGATGATGATGATGATGGGCGCTGTGGGCCTCTGGGTGACCTCCTCCGCTGAATCACTGCTTTCCAGGCGCTTCAGCTGGATGAGGCTTCTTATCAGTCAGGCAGACAGAGGGGGAGTGATCAATTAATTACTCGAGCTCGTGTAATTAACGAGCTCGAGGAGACACCGAAAAAACCCCTCCACTCCACGAGGAGGCTGGTTTAGTGACCCCATCAAGCAGATCAAAAGAAACATATAGGACGAGGAATTCACAACTTTAGACCCCAAATATTCTGTATAGTCGAGGTCAGAAATAACGTTTGGGGTATTGTTGAGTGTCTTCTCTAAAACCATAGTGAGAATCTTTTGTGCAAAAAAAGAAGAAGAAATAAAAACACTATTGGAATGGGAAACCATGACGCTCTTTCTAAAGGCCTGCAAACCATGTTCCCTTCTTTGAATGACTCAGTGTGTGTGTGTGTGTGTGTGTGTGTGTGTGTGTGTGTGTGTGTGTGTGTGTGTGTGTGTGTGTGTGTGTGTGTGTGTGTGTGTGTGTGTGTGTGTGTGTGTGTGTGTGTGGCTCAGTGGTAGTAGTCCTTGTGTTCAGCGGACTCCGGAAGACGAGCAGAAATCAATTACAATTATTCTCTGTTGACAATGTAATTAAAGTCAAGGCGCCGGCTAATACTCCTGCTCCAGTCTCTTATCTGGAACCGACGGAGATTTACAAGCAGAGAAACCCGGCGTGAATAGTAAGTGGGCGGCCCCGAGTGGGACTGTGCGCGAGTCCCGGTGGGACCACACTGATCCCGCCGGGGGAGTGTAGCTCCACACACCTCAGAGGTCTGCTGAGGTTTAAAACAGGACAAGTTCAAAATGGCAACACGATTTTAATGAGTATGCAAAAACTACTTCAACAAGGATATCATTAAGCCTAATTAATAGGTTAATTTATTAAAACACATCTGGTGGTGTTTTTTGGAGGATTCGTTTGAGTTTTTTAAAACTTGAAAATGTTTGAGAAATCAATTTAAAAAAAGCAATTGATCTATGTAATAGAACAGTAAAATGACAAAAACTAGCCCGATAATTTACGCTTCAACTAATATGATCACATTTAATAACAGGCTAACTTAACTTAATAAAATATTTTATTTTGAAAATACTGACTTTCTCCACTCTTCATTTTATTGTTCAAATAGGCCTAACTGCTTGCCATCCGGGCTCTATCGAATCTACTCGACCAATTAGGGAACAAGGATTGTTTCTTCTCTAAAACTGCGTGGTTGCCTAGCAACAACGCACACGCTTAAAACTGGTTATTTTTTTGTGTGTGACTACATTTGTAATTGGCCTGTCAGGTCTGAGATAAGCGTCGGAGGTCCAACCAGCGTGACTCAGTCAATCAGAGCAGAGGCCCGCAGCTGTTTCGCTTTGTTAGGCTAAAAATGTTCTATGTTGCTACAAAGTGTCAAGATTAAACGTTTAATACGAAATCAATTAACCTCCCTCGTGTTTGTGTGTGCGTGTGAATGTAGCTCTGAACCCCTCATAGTGTAATCACGGTCCACTGTATGGAGGCCTAAAGATAAAACTGTTTCTAATTAACACTTTTTTTTTACAGTATGTTAAATAATTGTGTCTCTGTAGTTTGAGATAAATCAGCAGACAAAGTACTTGCATATACATTATCTGTTTCAGTGGAGACTTGGAGACTGTTATGCGCAATGCAGTGTTTTAGAATCTCCAGTATGACGCCTTTATTCCCCCCTTCAGCCGTCACTGCTTCCAGTCCAGGCTTCAGTGGTTGGCTCGAGTTCATCCAGACGCACGTGATTTAAGCAAAAAGAAGAAGAAGAAAAAAAAGAAGCCACCTCCTTGCGTACGACTTTAACAAATGAGTAGCTTTATAAAGACCTCGCCCACATTTTGGAAGGAAAAAAAAAAACTTGATCAATGCTCCTATCGCTGACGCACGAGGAACGTATAGAGCCTGGAGCGCGCTGTGCGTAAAACCCATCAAGTGGAAAAACTATTTATAGTTCACACCATTTTTAGCACATCCTTTTCTTTTTATTTTATTTTAAAACTTTCCACCGCCTAAACACATGCATTACGAAAAACCTGCATTATATTTTCTTAGCAAAACTTCAAACTGTTTTGGGATGAACGGGTGTACTCCCGTTTATGTATCAGGCCTACATGGCTGAAATAAATGTAACAATTCTATAGATCAAATGATCTTGTGGACTGCACAAACACCTCTCCCATGCGCGGCTACTGTAATTGCAACTGTAGTTGGGAAAACCGACTCAGCACTATGTTCTCATTATCTAGACCCTCGTGTTCTCTGGTGTAGCCTATAAGATCTTCTCCAATGAAAGCCCAAACCAAGAAATCTTTATCCCAAATCAGCAGTGTGTGTATGTGCTCGTGTGGGATGCGTCCATGTATGTGCATGGTGCATGTGTGTAATCATCTAACACCTCCCCAGAGACAAGTGTATTAATCAGCTTTGAAAGAGTCCGTCCAGTTCTCACGCATGCACCGTGCGTAAACCCAGAACGCACACAATCCACGCACGCATACACGCGCCCCTGTCGTCTTGGCTCCTGTTGTCCCTTTAAAAATCCGAAACCAAGGCCAATGATTTATCAAACTCCTATTATCAAGAAAATGTCACGCGAAGGGCACCTTGCTCGGCACTGACGCAAACTCGACTCTTTCTCACGGAGCTATAGAAAAGCTTTGCACTTGGTGCTTTGCACGGATACAAGCAGTCCTCTTCCAGTCCTCTCCTCCTCTCTCTTTTTTTTTTTACAGCTGTTTCCAGCCTGCCAGCAGAGCTCTGCACAAAATGGTGAGTGTCCCAACACACTTTTTTCTTACTTTTCCAGCTGCAGTTTCATCTGTGTAATGAACTTATCCTGAGCTCTATTCTTGTTAATTTGACACTTTTAGAAAAGCAGTTTGGCATGTTTAGGTACTTTCGCTGTCCGAGGTGCTGAAATGCATCCCTGTATTTAAAACTTTATTTTCTCCCTTTTCCAAACAGAAGCCGGTTGTCTTTCACAAAAGCATTTATTACGGGATTTTACATTTTTGTCGTGGCAAATGTTTCATATTTTAGTTGGATACAGCATACTTATTCCTACTATTTTACATCAATTTGTTCTCTGTTTAAGCAAAACTGATTACAACCAGGTGCAGTTCCCCGTCTAATTTACAACACTACTAGTATCAATCAATTAACAGCTATTTTTGAAATACAGCTCATCCTATTTTTTCGAATCTGGATGCTCTTCGGTTTCTTTCCCCTCCCCCTAAAGGCTACATTTTAGGAAGTCATTTGTAATTCCCCCGCCCCGGGTCCGCTCACTGCTTTAACGCCGGCGATCTCGCATGCCTGCCGGGGAGAGCGGAGCTACGCCGAGAGACCCGCAGCAGCTTGTCTATTGCCCATAAAAATCAGTGGATGTGTGTGGCTGAATGACATGAGGGGGAAATGGGCCGTAAAATTAAAGAATCTTGCAGAAAGCGAGAACCGGAGAAGCAAAGCAACCCCCCTCCCCTCTAACACACACACACACACACGCACACACACAGAAAGAAAAAAAACACTCTGTGGACTGTGAGCTGAAACTATAGAGCAGCCAGACCATGCTGCAGAAAAACGTTGCAGAAATAGAATTGAGATTTTTTTAGTCCCAGAGCAGAGATGTGTTGCTGCAGCTTCACAGCTTTTCGCTTTCTGCCGTCCTGCAGCTTTTTCTCTTGCTGATCTGTCCCTTCATGTTCCAGGATTTCTCTGACCAGAGCAACATGGCCAAACAGCCGCCCAGCCATCCCACCGGCTACATCCCGACGCAGCAGCCTGACGGAGCTGCGGGATTTACAGCAAACAAACCGGACAACAGTGCTGCGTGCCCCCAGCCCTCCCCTCACCATCACCCGGCGCCTCAGCCGCCTCCCCCCTGCAACGAGAGCAAAACTTTTTGTCCCACGGAAAATAAACAGGCAGAGCAGGACAGCAATAAAGCGTATGGGACGTTTAAAAATAACCCGCCACCCGTCCCTGGATCCGTGGCTGCAAATTCGGCCTTTAGGAAGGATTCCGTCGGGTCTGCCCGCGGGGGGTCTGCCCCGTACATCGACCCGCTCCGGGCCACCACGGAGCAGAACAACACCGTGGGCAACTGGACGGCTATGAGCCAGACCACCATCATACTGGGAACAGATGGGAACACGTCTGTTCAGCCCGGCACCGTGACGGGGGTAAGTCAGCTAAATGAACCGTTTCCTTAACGGAGAGCGGAGCGGCTGGAGGCAGGTGCGGGGTGGATGTTGATGGAAAAAAAAAAAAAAAAAAAAAAAAAAGAAAGCTGACTGGATTAACCTGCTGCCTCCAAACAGGGAAGGTGCAAACCCTTGGGAGCTGTAATCGTCATGCAGAGCTGTAGTAGATCTGTGCTGTTGATGCGTGGTGGAGTGAGAGAGGGAAATCGAGTTTTTATTTATTGATTTGTGTCTCCTTAAAATAGATTTAGAAGTCACTGGTTTTGGGTTTGTTTTGCTGTAAAGATGTGCGTAAAAAAAGTGTTTAATTTTAGCCGTATGACTTCCAAAATGAATCAGTGAAGGCTTCAGGCTTTACTGAGCATAGACTAAAAAAAAAATAGGTGATCATTACAAGGCCGTAACCGATCGCTCATTATTGGGATGTTAAAGACTTGTTAACTATTCAAATAGACAGTTAATGTGTTTGATTATTTGATTTCGTGTGAGTCAGGGTTTTTGGAAAATTAACCTTTCAGCAGTTTATTTAGCTTAAGCATGATGAATGAATGGCTATAAAATGTGCACTAACATGTGTACCAGCACATTAAAGCTGAAAGTGGCTTGATTGGGGAGCAGCCTACTTTGGGGTGGATCCTGAGCAATTTGGCGCCCCAGCTCTGCGCGGCATCCTGTCCTGATCCATCTGCACCAATCTGATGAGCCTACAAAACTTTCAAATCTGCTTATGTCAGCTAAATATTCGGAATACAAAACGGAGGTGTTATTAAATAATGAGTGTGGTTAACATCTGCAGACATCCAAGAGGAGATATTAACCCTGAACTAAAGGAATTATATTAGAGGAAATCAACCGACTTCAGATTATTTGTTTGGTTGATCTTTGCTCACAGATACAAAACGGGTGAGAAAAAAGGCAATCAAACTCTCGCGGTATTTTCGGTGTTCCCTGCTCTCTGCGCACGCACTTGGTATGGCCCAGAAGCCCAGGTGTTATCCGGCTGATAGGACAGCTCCGTATTACATGAGACTGCGGATTGTCTCCAATCCCCGCGAGGGAACTCCCCTCCTTTCTCACACATTTACACACACACACACACACACACACACACACACACACACACATACACACATACACACATACACACACACACACATTCCCATGCATGATGCTTTTTGTGTCTGAATATTCATGCAGCATCGTTTATGAATTTGTTCAGATCCTGCGGTGCAGCTGTAATTACGCATCTTTGTAATTGCAGCCATGTTTATTATAGTGGCCAATCAGCAAAACATATTTTTTTTACATCTTTCTATCTATGACATTTTGGATTTTTATGTGAAACGCATTTTCTTTGTGGCAATAATGGTCTTGAAAGTGTAGCGGAATAGTTTTGGCCTACATAAAGGCTTGTCATTGGACAGCTGGTGCTAGAGTCTGGTAGTCAAACGCAGCTGTACTGTGAAGAAAATTAACATGAAGGCAAATTCCTTTCATATTAAGGCCTAGTGACACTGCAGGAAAAAATGTCTTTAATTCCCTCACGCTTTTGCATTTTGAACTTACTTGAAAATATTTTTTGTTGTTAATTAATGTGTTTTCGGATTCTTAACGATTGTTGTTGAGGACTGAAGAGTCGTTGTTATCCTCAATGAATGAGTGTTTTTTTTTTAATGATTATATTTCTAATGGTTTTAGGCGAAGAGTGTGGTGTTTTGGAGAATAAATACATGGAAGTGTTTCTCCTCTTAGGCTGAAGAAGAGGACGAGGGAGGAGATGAGAATAAGGCCAGAGGAAACTGGTCCAATAAACTGGATTTTATTCTGTCCATGGTTGGCTATGCGGTGGGACTGGGGAACGTGTGGAGGTTTCCTTACCTTGCCTTCCAAAATGGTGGAGGTAAGCAATCGAGGCTATTTCTCCAACCGTGACAGAAACAAACGAAAAAGCACTTCAGAAAAATCACAATTTGCCCCGTTTAGAATGAAAGTTTCATCATGTTTCTCTCTGACTATTATCCTCATAGGCCTTCAACCAGGTCACGAATAATCCACGAAATAATAAGAAAAGAGAAATCTTAGAGTTTACAGGATTTTTATTATTTATTCTCATGAGGAAAAAAAGAAATAAAAATAATGCAGAGAAAGAAGAGAAAAATCCCCAGAATAAAATATACTTGTAATGCAATGATGTTGTAAATATAGCTATTAATATTATCATTATTATAACGTAATATAATGGCAGGAATTGTCTGTATTTTGTCCTCTATTGTACGCTTTTTGTGCTTGTTTTTTTTTTTCATCAGCAGACATAGTCATAGTTATTTATCCAAATATTGCTGTTGGTCTGAAGCTTTTTTCCCGGCTCTTAAGCTTCCTTCTGTAGCCTCCTTTATTTGATTTCCCTGCAGGAGCTTTTTTGATCCCCTACCTGACTATGTTGGGCATTGCCGGGATCCCAATCTTTTTACTGGAGGTGTCTCTGGGCCAGTTTGCCAGCCAGGGGCCCGTGTCAGTGTGGAAATGCATCCCAGCTCTGCAAGGTAAACTGTCACCACTAAACAAGTAATGAATAATAATCAATAATAAAAACTCATTTGTAACATTACGAGTTCTCCACTTTTCTTAAGAGTAATTTATATATTTCGTCTCATTTATTTATTTTAGGTTGCGGGATTGCCATGTTGATAATATCTGTCTTGATAGCCATATACTATAATATTATTATGTGCTGGACACTGTACTACCTGTTCGCTTCGTTGAAGGGCTCACTGCCATGGGCTAACTGTAGGAATGAGTGGAACACGGTGGAATGTAAGGACAAAGACATGCTGCTGTTAGGTAAGACACACACCTTCACACACACTTTTACACGCACACACCAGAAGTACCCCTCTCTATCTCTCCACATTGCGCAATGCGTCATGACTCCCTCAGCTGAGGTGTCCTGCAGTATAATGAATCCTGACCTGTGATCTCTGCGGTGTTTTCACCCTCAAAAACACTTTAAATTTAGAGCCCTCCACTTTATCTATGTGATGGTTTTTTTTTCTTCTATGATAATTCAAACAAGGCCTCAGTGTGACAGATTAAAACAAATATCAGATATATTTTCGATTCTACTTTTGTTTGAGGGAGTCACATTATTGCGTTTTTATCCTGTGAATCTGTAATTTCCAGCTGCAGCACTCTGTCTTTCTCTGATTTAAAAAAAAAAAATGAAAGTGCAGATAAAAATCCTGTTTGGACTGTGAGAAAATGCGCGTGCGTGTGTTAGATGTCGATCTGCGTCGAATAAATATCGAAATTCCGCTCATTTTCGTGTAATATTTGCCTCTAGCGATTGTGTAAATTCAGCACAAAAAACTGCTTGCTTGACAAATTTACTGTACTGACTGAGCTGCTGCAGTGCTGCAGTGAGCGCGAGACTGACCCCTGCTGGCTGATACACGATACTGCAGGCCATTCAGCACTTTCTCTCTCTGCCACTCTGAGCATTACAAATTAAAGAATAGCAACAACATATTCACACAGCTTAAAACAATAACATCACACAGCAATTTGAAGTTACATTAAAATGATTCATGAAGCGGTGAATTATGTAACATGCATTAACATCAACATATGTCTGCTTATATAAGGTGCGAAAATATTACAAACGTGATGCTAAAGACATGCATACAAATAGAAACACGAAGCAAATGTTCTAATTTTCTATAAAACAAACACATAACCTTCCATGTGTTTTATAATAGTTATGTCTTAAATAGTACATGGGCGTGTTTGCATTTGATTCATTCACAGTGTTATATAACATGTTTTTTTTTTTACATTTATTAATATACAGTTTGAGTGAAAACATTTTCACAGCTTCCTGTACATGACACAAACAAGTGCTCTGATTAGTCAACATAATCACACAAGATTTAACATAAAGTATCGCAGGATTTAAGTATGCTGTGAAAGACATTTAACTCTCAGTGTCATAAATAACACATCATTTTAGATTCATAATTATTAGACGTATTTGTTGTATATATTGTGACCTGGGTTTCACACATATAGACCAGGGTGAATCTTACATTCAGTGAACCAGAATAAAACAATGTCCATCATGTTAAAGAAGTTTCTTTTTTTCCCGTGAACTGTGGTCTTGAAAAATTGTCAACAGAAAAACAGGTTTTCTTATCTTTCCCTTTCCAAGAATATGGAATAAACTACAGAGTAAAATCGCTCACATAGATTCATATCTGGCTGTTTATCTACAAGAGGGGGGGGGGGGGGGGAATCTAACATGTTTCTCACTGAGGATCCTCACAAGCAGCCCTCCAATCAGCATCCTCTCCTCCACATCAGATCCATGTGTTCACTCCTGCTTTAAGTTTAAATGTTCAAACCCTGAGCGGACAGTTAGCACTGCCCCACAGCAGCTCTCTGTCCGTCTCTCCCACCTTGACGTGTGTTGGTTTCTGATCGGAACAGACACGTGCATCCTGCGGGACAGAAACATCACCTCAGTGAAGAACTCCACTTTCTGTCTGTCCGCAAACGCTGTTGGAAACCTGAGCAAACTGCTCAACATGACTGTGGACGGAAACAAGACCTACGTCAGCCCCAGTGAGGAGTACTTCAAGTGAGTCACACTCCAGACTTTAGAAGAACTAAAGTTTTTTTTTTTTGCACAACTTTTTTTATTGAGTTTTGAAACATACAGAGACGAGTTCGACGGGGTTCTTATGTAATATAAGAGTAGTTTTGAGTAAAAAAAACAACAACACTCAACAAACTGAGAAAAACAAAGAAAAGGAGACAACTAGAACACAACCTAAGCTTGGCCGTTCAACCAGTAAAGAAGAAATAAAGAAATAAAGAAGAATTCAAGTTTACTATGCTCATGGCATCCCCTTGTATTTAATTGTCTACATATGTTGTCCAATAGAAAACCAAAAAACCTTTGAAATTCACACACACACACACACAAAGATCCACAAAACTTGTGGTGTTGACAGATATCTCTCTTATCATGAAACTCTCTGAACAAATTTAAAAATCTTCCAGTGTTACAAGTAATAAAATGTATTATTTTCTGTGCTTTTTAAGAAATTGATCCTGAAACAAGATGGAATAATTTGACTTGATTAAATATGAATTCTTGTATCATGTTCACTTGTGTCAGCGACAGCTTGAGATGATCTCATTGCCCTGACAGAAATTGTTATATGAAGAAAAAAAGACTTCTAAGACTTAACGATTAAAAGACTTTCATTGTACAAATTTAGCTTGGATCTTTTATATGATGTATTATGTTAATTTTATTGAGCTTTGCTGTCTGAATCCTTGCAGGTATAACGTGTTACACATCTCTAAAGGAATAGAGTATCCAGGAGACATCCGCTGGCCTCTAGCCGGCGCTCTGTGTCTGGCCTGGATCATCGTCTACCTCTCTTTAGCCAAAGGAATCAAGTCATCAGGAAAGGTAAGACAACACAAAGACCCTGTAAACCTGTAATCTGACCTCTGCTGCAGAGGGGGAGGGGAATCTTTGGGTGAACTTATCGTTGAGGAAAGTGCCCCCTAGTGTTGAATGTATTAGTGAGTCTTGATGTTCTTCTCTAAAAGAACCTACAACCTTCTCTGTTGCCTGAGGTTTGGTTCTTGTGGCCCATTTTCCTTCATCTATGAAAACTTGTATGCAAGATGTTTGGAGAATCTTGATCTTTAAATCTCTGGTGGTGACCCAATTTTTTAAAAACAAACTTTGTTTATGACTTTCTTTATTCAAAATGTTAACCAAAAAAAGCTTCTCATACATAAAAATGTAAGGCACATTCAGAAGATTCATTTTAGTTTCAGAATCTCTAAATCACCAATAAAACTCCTTCACCAGGGTTACTCCATGAGTCATACATTTAACAGTGCAAATGAACAAGTATTAAAGATCACATATTATGCAAAATGGTTTTCTAACTATAATATGAGTCCCTAGTCTGTCTACAAACCCCCAATTATGAGAAAAGTCCATCCTCTCCGTCTTCTGCCTGCTCCACTTTTCAGAAAACGTGTGCTCAAACAGGCCGTTTGGAGATTTTCCCTTCATGACATCACAAAGGGCAGTAACCCCTCCCCCAGGTGGGTGACACTCCCACAGCTAGGTGCTTGTTCTGCCCTCTGAGTCTGCCTTCTCGCCTTAAACAATAGGACATGGAGCGAGAAAGCCCGAGCCACCCAAGCCCTTCCAGAGAGGGGGCGTGGTCAGACACAGCTCATTTACATATTTAAGGGTACAGACACAGAAACAGCCTGTTCTGAGCAGGGCTGAAATAGAGGGGTTTATAGACATGATCAAATACAGGATCAGAGTGGATTTAGAACAAGAGACTTCATAGACATGTTTTGGGAAACTCTGAGAATGATTTAAACTTGTCGAAAATGAAGATAATATGTGACCTTGAAACCAGACAAATGTTCAGACTTAAACCTGACATATGTCATCTGCTCACACACTTCTGTTCTCAGCACTTCCCTTCATTTATCAGTGAGGTTTTACAATAGACTGTTTACTTTGAACAACAAATTGGGATGAATTCATATTTGCATAATTATTTTCCTGCATTTTATGCACATGTTTCATTGCTTGAGGGGATGAATTAATGCTTTTGACCAAATGCATGAGCACACATTTTAATTCATTCAGGTTGAATTATTGTATTACGACGCCCTCTACTGGACATAGATGCAACATGCACTGTGGTCATATTTAGAGACCTAGGTTGGTAACAGTTCATATGTTGCTGTCTGAGGTGTTTATCTATTTAGGAAATAGTCACTCAAAATGTACTCTTTAAGAAACATTATTTTACCAGTCTGCATGCTGGTGCAGTGGTTAGCACTGTTGCCTCACATCCAGGATGTTCCTGGTTAGAATCCCTGTCGGACAGGAGTACCCGACCTCTCGCCCAGTGAAAGCTGGGATTGGCTCCGGCCCGCCACAACCCTGAACGGGAGAAGCGGTTTAGATGAAAGATGGATGGATAGAATTTGGTAACAGCTAGATAAAGTTTTGGACTATAGAGACAATATATCTACAAAGTCAAAATGAATGATGCATATTGTTCAGAAAGTGAGTAATGTGTTAAAGAACAGGTGCTTCATTAAATAGTATCCCTTTTTAAGACCTCTGATATCCATGAATCCCCACTATTCTTGTGTGCCATCTCCTCCTCTTTCCTCCTCTCGTCTCCTTTCTGCTCAGGTTGTCTATTTCACAGCCACATTTCCCTATGTGGTGCTGGTCATCCTGCTGATCAGAGGAGTGACCCTGCCTGGAGCCTTCGATGGCATCCTTTACTTTATCACACCAAAGTGGGAGAAACTGAGCGACGCAAAGGTACGTCACACCCTCCTGTTGAGCTAAGCCAGGCTGTACTGTATGTCACACCAGGTTTCCTTTTACCTGCAGCTTTATCTCTTTCCCCTCGTCAGGTGTGGAAAGACGCAGCCACTCAGATCTTCTTCTCTCTGTCGGCTGCTTGGGGAGGCCTCATCACTCTGTCCTCCTACAATAAGTTTCACAATAACTGCTACAGGTAAACACACAAAAGGTAAACTATTCTCCTGGCAGAATTAACCCAACTGTCACCACAGATGTCTCTGTATGTCTGATAGAAAATGTCCAGTAATAAAACGTCTCTCTTTGCAGCCTGCTGATCAGTTTTTCTTGTTGTCTCTCACCTCAAGTGTCTCCTTATCGATTGTGTTTAACATCAGAGATATATTTCATTGAACAAACTCTTGCTTAGCTCAAACCATACGAAGGTACTTTCTCTAGAGACACCTGAATTCATACACTATAAAATACTGTGTGATGCGGTTCATATATGTTTTTTAACAACTCAGCAGTAACACATAATGAGAAAGTGCTTTGACGACAATTACAGTCTTAAGAAGCCTTTTCTCATCAGTTAAAGTGTAGATACACTCCTTTCTTTAAGTGCACATGAACATATTCTTAACACATGAAATACTCAACGGCCCTGCATTAATATAAAATAAAGCAAAGTCATTGCATCAACTTACGTTTCAAGCCAATGGCTGTTATCTTAATCTTATAAAATAGAAACATTACCCAATAGTTATAGCACTGCGCCCCCTTGTGTACAATTTATGTAAGTGCCAAACGCTTTATAGGACCTTTTATTTGCACAGTGTGTATTTCTGCCACCAGGGGGCGTCATTGCATCTTTTTTTTTTTTTTTTAGCACAAGCCAGTGATGACTGTGTCAAAACAAAGTGTGTTATCATGTAAAAAAAATAATAATATGGAACCCTCTTTTAGTTACTGAAGAATGTAAATGCTTAATCAGCCTCTGTGTTTTTTTCTCTCTCTTTCCTCCTTTCCCTCTGCAGGGACACTATTATTGTGACATGTACAAACAGTGCCACCAGTATATTTGCTGGGTTTGTCATCTTCTCGGTCATTGGTTTCATGGCACATGAGCTCAAAGTGCCGATAGAGAAGGTGGCAGATGAAGGTAAGATACCAAAGCAGCAGCATGCAGCAGCAGTTTGACGCTGCTCACTGAAAAACACACCTGGACATCTTTGTATCTGCTTTGGATACACAGTGTGTGTGTGTGTGTGCGTGCGTGCGTGCGTGCGTGCGTGCGTGCGTGCGTGCGTGCGTGCGTGCGTGCGTGCGCGTGCGTGTGTGTGCGTGCTTCCTCATTTATGTGTAATTGTTTGTGTGTGTGCTTCAGGTCCAGGCATTGCATTTGTGGTGTATCCAGAGGCTCTGACCAGACTCCCCCTCTCTCCCTTCTGGGCGATCATCTTCTTCCTCATGCTCCTGACTCTTGGCCTGGATACCATGGTAACCATTGCTCCTTCAATTTGTGTGTGTGTGTGTGTGTGTGTGTGTGTCTCAGACATACTTAAGTGCATAATATATCCTTATTATGGAGATGAAAAAGTAAAGCACATTTTATGGTTTAACATCTCTGTGTGCGCTAGTTTCAAAGACAATCCAACATTAAAGAACTCGGCTTGTACAGATAAACGCGACACAGTTATAAAAACACAAGTTTGTCTTCATGTGATAACTTAAGTCCAGACTATTAATGTGGAAAAAGAATGAAACAGAGGGTTTGAAAGCTCCTTTCACCTTATTGTGTTGTTAATAACATGGCTTGTGTCGTTAGGTGCAAAACTAGCCACAAACAAACTAAGCTTCAGTCAGCTGAGTTTCATCGTTCTAGTAAAGAGACACACTATGAACAGAGCTGATGCTGCAAGTAGTTACTGAGTCCAGTAATTAACAAGCAAGTGCTACTAACACTAAATATTCCTACATCAAAAAAGCCTTCTGTCGACACTTGTTCAAATAAAGAAGATAAGACAATAAGGAGGTGTTGGAGTTATACACACACAAAGGGGGGAAACCAGACACTCAAGCATGAGAATAAAAAAAAAAAATCTAAAAATGAGGAAAGAAATACTAAAAAGGCTTTCATTATCATGGCTAAATCATTTCACATTTCCCCATGTTTTCCAAGAGCATCGTCTACTTTGACCACCCTGAGCAACCATCCTGAGGTATTTGAGTCATTGGAAGATGAACTTTTTGTTCTCTGGATGAAGTTAGCTTAGCATTTAGATGAATCCAGCTTTCAGTCTTTTTTTTTAAGCTCAGCTGAACACATGAACCTCCATTAACAGCTCTGTAATAGATGTAAAGGGTTCAGAGTTACACTCAACTACTCATCCGAATCAATACAAGACAAATTTTATAAAATGTATTTTGGCCACCAGGGGGCAGAAGAACTCCACAATCACTTGTTTTCCCACCACCCACAGTTACACATCCAGCAGATACATAGCAACCTTATAATCCTTATAGATTATAAATGTATTCTCACTTCACCTTTAACTTGGTGTTCACAAAATCTTAATCATAAATATGTTTCTTCATCTACTTTATGTTCCACGTTCCTCACCAGCTAGTTGCTAAATTCTTCTGTTTAATGCTCAGCAGGTAGTGTCAAGTGTGTTTTTATCAGCATTTGTCTCGTCACATCAGCCTGCTGCTGCAACAAGTGAGAGTGATTGGAGCATTGAGATTGAACTAAACTGTACATGTGAAACTTAAGACCCGTTTTCCACCAAGCGGTCAGGTTTGGTTCATTCTGGTTTAGTACGGTTTGGTACTATAAATCCTGATCTAGCTTGCGTTTCCCCAGCCAACCGTATCCTTACATATCACTAAATCACAGCGACGCTAAAATAGTTTAAACGGCCAATAAATTCAACAAAGAAGAAGAATGTGACACAGTAAACAGCATCATCATCATCATCCAACAAGCTTCCCTTAAGCACATTGTCATTTAATTTAATTTAAGTCAAAACTACAAGTTGAGTTCTTTAGTTTCATGCCAATGATCCCTCTTAGATCAAATTAAGGGGAAGGAAAAGAGCTATAGGGATTGTGTTTTAGAAGCAACTGTCCATTTTTGTCCCTCTAATAATGATAGTAAATTCTGTTATCCTTTGTGTGTTTGTGTTGGAGAGAACATCTGTTTCCACACAGAGTGTTTCCATTTTTGAACTTCTCTAAGTTTCACAACATTCACGATCTTTATATAAGTAACAAGAGGCTCTTGACTTTCGTTTGCTGTGAAGTACACACTTCACTTTGGTTCCACCATCCAGCTAAGTATAAACGCTGCATGCATTGACCCAATTAACATAATTACCCGTACACACCACCCACTGTGACTGATTTCAGCTGAAGTGCTCGAGCTCTCCGGGTACTCGAGCAGAGGGAGGGGGGCTCTGTGTGATTGGATTGAGTGAAATGAAGTTGACCTTAAAGTTTTCTCACAACAATGCTGACGTAACACAAAGTTTGAGTTCAGTTTAAGAGCATCACATTGAAGTGAGGAGGTTCCAGCTTTAAAATTCCTAACAGTGTTTGCAGACATCACGGCGGATTTCAGCCTTTTTTCCCCACAACTGTGACTTTTTTTTCAAAGTTATTTTTCTGGCAATTTTTGCCTTCATTAGAGAGGACAGCTGGAGAGAGACAGGAAATGTTTGGAGCAGAGAGAGAGTGAGGGATGACACGCAGCGAAGGGCCTAGTCGGATTCAAACTCACAGTCGCTGCAACGAGGACAACAACCTCTGTACATGCGTAAGACATAACCGCTAGGCCATCTGGCATTAAAGGCTTAGAAGGAGTATTATCTTCTCACCTGTTAAATCTGATCTCTAACACTAAAAATCCAGCCACCAACTTCCATTGCTTGTAAAAAACCTTCAATTTCAATCTTTTCCTTCAGAAAATGTAATATATGTAAAATCTGATTTAATGAATGAGTGCGTTAACAATGGATCAAAGGGGATGGTATAATCTGTGAGGTGTCGCTCAAAGTGACACAGCCACAGAGAAATGTCACACTCGATGTTGTTCCCTACCACTCTACGGTCCGTTCTATTTCATTCTTCCTCACCGCATAAATTTGGGTAACCTGAGTGTCTACCGACCCACAAAATGTGAAATAAACCCATCCAGTCCTTTGTTTGTGGTCTGTAAAAGTCTTACAACGCAGAGGAAAATGGTCTCCTTGTGATGTCACAGTGGGATTCTGGTAAAAAAAAAAAACCTCCCCTCCCCTGGTATCTCCACCCATTGCATTTAAAGAGACACACACACCAAAACGGAGCGTTCTAAGAGAGCTGGTTTATACAGGGTCACAAACCTCCTCTGGTGCTTGATTCGTGTTATATTTTCACCAAAGCACAGCACAGATGTTTCATTCAGACCACAGGGGACTGTTTGAAAAGCTGGAGAAGGGGGGATAATATGTCCTCTTTAATATCAACAAAGTCACATGTGACCTGCGATGACGCACGACGTAGCTTAAATATCCTGCGTCATCACGTGAGACGTCCCTACAGAATCTTCTCGCCGAGATCCCGAGTGACAGAGAGCTCTCAACGGTCATCCAGAATTCATAGAACCGTAGTTACAGACGTAACTCTCGTTTTAGTGCCTTTAAGATCGTTGTTTCTGTTTTTCCTGTAAACTCTGCTTACATCAAGCTTGTTTTTCAGCAGTTTTATGCTGTTTTATGCCAAAGATCTCTTATAACCCAACCAAACAACAACTTCCTGGAACAGACCACAACTAGAGTTAAAAATGACCTAATAAATACCATGGAGATACGTCGCTATGGTGTTAGGGGAGCGAAAAAGAGACAAAAGGTTAATTTTTTAAGGCACAAAAAAGACTTTAAATTAGTGAGATCTAACCTTACTAACTCGCCCGGTGTCTGGTGAAGCTGGATATAAGGTCATTTTTTTCTAGTTTAATATCAGTTTGTTGTTGTTTTGAATCCCTCAAGTCGCCTATGTTTGGCTAACGCAGCTTTTTAAGTGCAGAACTCGTTCTCAAACTCTAATTGTGTGTGAGGTACCACACTCATTCATCCCCTTCTGTTACTTCGGTAAACAAACACTTTCCAAGTCCAGAGCACCTTCAGGTACAATCCTGGGCAAACAAACGCAGATGAAAACACTCACTCCTCGCCGCGCTCCGTGATGCTCCTGAGGCGAGCGGGAGGAGCAGAGGGCACAGTGGCACATTAAGACACGAGTCAACAGCAACAGTAAATGATGATGTTACTTTGCTTTGGCAGCGGCGGCTCCGAGGAGTGGGCTGATGGTGGCTTTGTTGTAGAAAGCAGCTCGGGCGATAATAGGCTTGGGATGTTGACGGGAAATTAGTTTTGGGAGCTCAGGAGGAAGGCGAGGAGAGGAGAGGAGCGGCGGCAGATAGCTCGCTGCCAATGAGTTTCTACAGCAAACACGTTAACACAGCACACAAACTTCCTCTATTTACTTGTTTATATATTCATCTACATTCTCTCCTCCTGGGTTATGAGGCCTTTTTACCTTCTTGTTGCTTTCGCTAATCTCCACACAGACTCCACCTCTCAGCTCTCCTGATTGTAATCTAAAATGTATAATAATGTGTTTACAAAACTTTTCCTGCTCAGGATTAGGATAATGTTCTTATGTTCGTAGTAATTTCAGATGCAACAGATAAAACAAACATGTTTATCGGTTGAACTGAAAGCAAATGCCTCACAACACCGGAGCAGCTGCTCCTCTATTTCATCTTCTTTTTTGAGTGAAAGAATAATTTAAGATTATTTGTAGGCCTTTCTTTTTTTTTTTGCCGGGCTGCAGCGAGAGGAAATGTGAGGTAGTCATGCATCAAAGGGCTGAGGCCAGTGTGTTGAGGACTGTGGCCTCTGCATATGGGTCACTTACAACTACCTGAGTTAAACTGGAACTCTTGCTGCTTCTTCTTTTCTGCCATCGTAAACCTTTTTCAGTTAGAAGTGAAGTGCTGCTGCAAACTGTGTCTGTAGAGGAGACCTCCAATCAGTATCGGCTGCAGAACTTGACTTCTACATATCAGCAGATATTAGTATATTAAAGACATATCAGCAGCTGTGTTTTTGTTTTCCTGTAGCTGCTGACATGAGTTTTGTTGTACAGATCATGTAATGCAGAAAACAACAATTTGGATGATTCAGTGCTGTCATTATACAATTTGTCCAGCAGAGTGCGCTCTGTCTCCATTGTCTGCAATACTCACAGTGCTGTCTGCAGCACATGTATATATGCATCATTATATTGGTGCAAAATGAACATATAACCCACTAAGAAAAAGGATATTTTCATTGCAGCTAAGAATGAATATAAGAGTTGTACTATTGTAAAATACCCGTTTTAATTGTGTTAAATCACACATCTGTTGGTTTGATCCTTGAGTATACCTGCAGCGTTTAATGTGGACTTGTTTGATGATCTGTTACTTTAAAGAATTTAATTCAATGTATTTTTAGGCAAAAATTGCAATTGTAGTTAAACATCTTATAATAAATGTGATCAAATTAAAAATTCTGACTTTTCTCTCCTTCATCCCCCTTTTTTTTTTTTTTTTTATATTTTCCCACTCCTCTCCTGGCTTATTTGTCTTCCTGCTTTTTTTTCCTCTCACTCATTCGTGTCCCAGTTTGCCACCATTGAAACCATCGTAACCTCCGTGTCCGACGAGTTCCCCAAATACTTGAGGAAACACAAACCTGTGTTCACCCTGTGCTGCTGCGCCTGCTTCTTCATCCTGGGATTTCCCATGATCACAGAGGTACGACACTGACCCAAAAACACACATCTATCCTCACTGACACCACATCAAAGGGACGCTTTTAGCATTCTCCTCGCCCTGGACTTTTTCTTGGAAATAAGCCGACAGATTTCTGCATTTTAAAGCGAGTCGTGGCCTTCAGAGGACAGGCTCAGCGAGTGGAACTACAGAGTCTTATTAAAATCCGGGCAGAAAACTTCAGAGGGGGAAAAAAAATCTGCTCCAAAAATAGGATTCATACATGTCAGTTCTTATGATCTGATATGATGGAAGACAGTGAGAAAGTTGATGGGTATCATTGTAAGATAAAGCCTTGAATTGTTTTTGTGTGTTTGTGTTCGACAGAGCGGGATGTACATGCTGCAGCTGGTCGACACATTCGCAGCGTCCTACTCTCTGGTCATCATTGCTATCTTCGAGCTGGTCGGGATTTCCTACCTCTATGGTAAGTAAAGATGAAACTGGGCCTTTTTGTTTTCAAATTAGAACTATCCCACTTTGTCTGTGTAATGTCATTAACTCAGTTTGAAATCACACTCACTGCTGAATGAAGCATCCTTCTTACAAGGTGTCGGGATCCGATACAGTGACAAACTTTATGAACACCCTGCTCTCACGAGGAAACAATAACACTACATCATTAACAGTCAGACTTATTATTCCCATCCTCATTAAGAAAAGAAAAAAAACACTCCCAAGATTCCTTGGTGTCATTCAGTTTTCAAACACATTACTGTTGTCTACACATAACCAAGCTGCTCACTTTTAACAAACCGTCCCTGCAAATATGAATACTTCAGAATACCATGAACACAAACATTACAAAAACAAAATGTATTTAAAGCAGTTATTGGTAGTTTTAATACTATGGAGTGTCTTCCATAACAACAAACACTGTATAACAAATTGCCATGAAGTCTGCATCTGTGCAGAGTCGCAGTTTTTGACAACTCACTCCTAGCTGACACTCAGAGGTTTGAGATGACACTCGATGTTGAAGACCCTCCATCGCATGTAAAAAAAAGAGGGTGTAAAGGTGATGTGAAAAAGGCCCACTGTGTTGACAAACAAGACTAAAAGTGCCTTCACACTTGCACAAAACTCCTGAAAACTCCTCCTGAAGTTCATATGCGAAATGTGAAAACGGCTTGAAAGTCCTGTGATGGCCACCAGAGGATAATGTGTTACATCCCACAACATACTGACAGTCCACTTCTCTTCAGGATCTCTAGTCACATTTAGTGCTGCTATGCTCGTGAATGATTAGATTTTTTTTTCAACAGCACTTTGTTTAAAACTGAAGAAACCGGGGCATGATTAGTTAGCACGCACCATGTATGAAAGCCATAGTCCTCCAAGTGGGGGGGCCCGGGTTCGAAGCCGACCTGTGACTCCTTTCTTGCATGTCATGCCCCACATTCTCTCTCCCCGATTTCTGACTCTATCCGCTGCCCTTTCCCTGATAACAACCTGAACCCCCTCCCTTAAAAATTAGAATAAAAAAGAAACCAGGAAGTACTTGAGTGCTGTTTTTCTAATGACTGACCTCAACTCAACTCAACTTTATGTATAAAGCACTTTAAACACAACATAGTTGATCCAAAGTTCTGAACATTGCAGAAAACAAAGCATTAGATTAGCATTGTTTATGTTTACAGTAAAAAAAAAAAGTGAGTCACAAACAGCTATAAAACACAAAAAATAGTAATTCAAGCGATTGTCTTGAAAGGCTGTTAGACTGAGCTTAGAACAACTTTAATGATCATGAGGTCACCTGTGTGTAATTTTACACCTAAATGAAACAGTGTCTGACTTCCATCTGTAGTTAAAACTTGAAGGACTATCTCATCCCTAATTACACCTTACATCACTGATTGTTGTGATCAAGAGTTGGCCACACCCAACGTTTAAATCACAGCATCATCAACTGCACCTGTCAATCACTGCCCGTGTCTTTCAAACTCAAGATCTGTAGTTTGTGACTCAGGCTCTCTGTGAAAAATAAGTTCCATAAGGCTGCTTTTCTATTCTGAATTATAAACAACCTAAATCAAGTGTTTTAACGTGTTAAAATTGGAGCTCTTATGATCATTTATTTACATTTCAGCTTTTTAGGCCAGCAGCATTTACAGAAAAAAACATCTGACAGAATAAAATTGTTTCCACCAAAAGGGTAAAAGAAACAGTTTTTTACTTGATCTTTACTTGATCAATTTGAAGTTGGTCATGTTGGAAAATAATTCCCCCCCCCCCCTGTTGTTTCCTGAATGGTGTTCCATCAGTGCCCACTAGGTGTCTCTGTTGTGACGTATAGGTCACAGATGCAGGCGGAGGGCTCAGGTGTGTGTCAGAAGGCTGTTAGGAGCAGAGCAAGCAGCTCTCCTCCAGTTTGTCAGAGCATCAGTACAGGTGACATATTGAAATGATTGTGCGACTCTGCCTCTTCATGTCACTCACTGTTATCCGTCAATGAAAGCTGAGGAATGAAGCCATCTGCTCCCTCTTTTGCTTTTTCTCAGGGACGACAGAAACTGATATTCTCTCCCTGGCTCTCTCTCTAATGCACACACACACACACACACACACTCTCTCTCTCACTCAAGAGGATGGCTTTAAAGTCCCTGTCCTTTTTCTTTTTTTTAAGACACCTTATTAAACCCAGGTCACTCTCTGCGTCCCATCCGTCTGACTTTCTCCTATTTCTCTTCTTTTATTTTTATTTCCCCTCTTTCTCTCGGCAGGTCTGCAGAGATTTTGCGAGGACATTGAAATGATGATTGGTTTCCAGCCAAACCGATTCTGGAGGATCTGCTGGGCCTTTGTGACTCCAACCATTCTGACGGTATGTTTGTTTACTTTTTTTGCTCTGCTCATCCTCTCTCTCTCTCTCTCTCTCTCACACACACACACAGACACACACTCTTCTCCAGACACACACTGACATGCGTCACTTATAATGTTTCCATTTCCGCTCCTGTCTTCCAAGTTCATTGATTCGCAATTGGGAAGTAACCAGAAAGAAATTGCTCTTGTTACACTAAAATCGAAAAAGTATTTCTTCCTGCCATTTCCAGTCTCCAAGTCTCAAGTTGTTTGTGTTCTTCATAATAGTCGCTGACAAATAGTCGGTGTGACGTAAGTACTGCTGCTGCAAATACACAAATACATTTACCTCCACAACACTCATTTCTGTTAAATCGGTGTATGCTTAATTGCTGTATGCTGTGCACCCGAAGCTGTAAATTAGAGCACACAGTGTTGAAAACTGGCCAGCATTAATGTTAGTGATGGTAATGGAAGCTCCAGAAACAGAGGTGACGATGACAAATGGAGCAGCATCGGGCCGGCTGGTCATCCTGCTGCTCTCGAGGGACTGCAGCTCTCCTCTGGGAGCTCATTGAAGCACAACCTCCGGCTAATACATTTCTGTTGGCCTGTTTTTCTCTGTTTGTTTGCCTTTTTCCCCACTTTTTGTAATCTTTCTCAGCCAAAAAATACTGTAGAGATAAGGTGGGCTCCTTCTCAGGTCCCTTTTTTTTGTATTCAGCGAACTGAAAGTAAAAAATGAAGGTCTGTGTTATCCATCTTCGTCTTTATATGGAACAGTGGACTCGGCTTTCTCCTCGTATTAACAGTTCAGTATAGGTAATTGGAAAGACATTTGTTGTACAGTCTGTGTTAATAGCGGGACATAAAAGACATAGTGAAGCAACATCAGGCCGCAGCAGAAGGAAAACAACCATTTAAGTTGTTTTTACAAAATTTACAAGTAAGACAAGGCCAGTTTCTTACTGTAGCACGTCAGCAAAGTGATTCATATAAGACATCAAAAGCATCACAACAAATGGAAAAAGAAACACTAAAATTAAAAAGAAATATTAAAAAAAAAATCACATTAAAGGATCAGTATGTAACTCTGACACCTAGCGTTTAAAATGGGTACTGCAGTCCAAATAATTCAAAACATTGGAGAGAGCTCTCGCCCCTTCCTCTAGAGTTGATGCTTGTTGTGGACACTGAAGCTTCAGTGTTTAGCCAGCTCTGCATTGGTCTGTAAACCTTTCTGTGTTCTAATCTCTCTCCATTTTTCAAAAGCATCTCCAATATTGATCCTAGTTTTGAGCTCGTTTTTGCTCGTGGAGCTTATTAAAAACATGCAGACGATTTTTAGGTTGAGTATAATGAGTAATGCCTGAACCGGTTTGCTTGCCCGCTTCCTTCGCTGCAACACCTGTTGGTTTGGTGTTTGCCTGGCAAATCGAGGGGTGTCCAAAACAGCTTTATGGGGGTGCCTTAAAGCCGCCTACCTTCTCTGATCAGAACAAAATATTTGTACATTTCCTGCATCTCTTTCCAAAACATGACAAATCACAGCGTGCACAGATTTGGCTCCACAACTGAAATTTGAGTTCCAGCCTCGCACAGCTCATCATTAAACATTGTTGACTTATGACTGCAGTTTTCTTCTATATGAGGAGACACATTTGAAAGTGATGAATGATGCAAGTCTGAAAACTTCATTTTGAGTTTGTGACTCCTGTGGATATGGACAGGACTTTGTCAAGGACACTGCAGAAGAAGACCCTGATGGTATAAGAGAAAGCCCCTAATATGACGTACATTTCCCTTGTTTTCCCTGTCTGTGCAGGGCATCCTAGGACTGAGTCTGTACCAGTGGAAGGTGATGACGTACGAGGACTACACCTACCCCAACTGGTCCATGGTTATGGGCTGGCTCATGGTCACCTGCTCCGTCATCTGGATCCCCATCATGTTCTTAATTAAGATGTACCTCGCACCAGGCACCCTCTCTGAGGTAATAATAGAGACAAAGTTGCGAGGAGACAGTGTCACGTATGTTTTGTTTTTGTCTGCTTTGCCCACACACTCAGACACACAGACACACACACACACACACACACACTGCTCCACACACTCACACACACTGTCGGGAAAATCAATAGTCTCATCCTTCGCTCATTAGCAGGGGTGGCAGGCTGCTGGCTGCTGCCGGAGTATTAATTTGGACATTTTTCTGGGAGTCCGGCGGGTCTCTTTTAAATACTCTGATTAATGGATGATGATGATCGTGGCTTCCTCTCCTTACGTCTCCGCTCCCTCAGCAGCTCTGACAGCCGCCTCAATCACAAACCTTCCACCCAATTTTCTCCTTCACTTCAGATCTTTGCCCGACTCTAACGAATGTATCATCTTTATAGTTTTGACTCATAGTGGATGCTGCAAAACATCTTCAAACATCCCATATGTTTGGATGACGTTTCACATGCAAAATGACTCAACACTGTTCTTTCTTTTGATATGATCACAAAGTGTAAAGTACTGAAATCAGTGTTTACATCAAGACAGTGTCACACATTAAAAAAATATGACGAAGAAATCTATCAAAATGGACGACCTAGTTAACAATAAAACATGAATAAAAGAACCAGAAACACTTGAACTGTGAGACACTCTCGGCAGTAAATAGAATAAAAAGCTAGCAAGATCAGCCGGCTATGCACATAATTGTACCCTTGTAGAAATTGCAGAAATATTTTACACAAGGCACAAGTGAAGTGCATTTATAGAATAAACTGTAGCACTTAAATCCCCAAAAAACTTCCCAGCGTGCCTCTCATTCCCCCACACATTCTCCAGCAGGGGCCTTGATAACTGGAGAATCGAGATTTGTCAGTATGGGGTCAGCGTTTTGCTCAAGTGAGGATGTCAGGAATGAATCCCTTAGATATATACATTAAAGCCACACATTGGTTTGATTGGTTTTCTTGGCCGCGCGATTGAATAGAATGTTTATTTATGAAGCACATTTCATTATAGGTAAGCTCAATGTGCTTTACATTGAAAAAAAAACAAAAACATAGGAATACAAGAGACAAAGTAGCTGTCTCAACAATCATGAATATGATACAGAAATCAAATTAGGAACAAAACAGAACAAACCAAAAG
Source organism: Labrus bergylta (assembly GCF_963930695.1). Taxonomy (NCBI): domain Eukaryota; kingdom Metazoa; phylum Chordata; class Actinopteri; order Labriformes; family Labridae; genus Labrus; species Labrus bergylta. Next base: position 10,313,434 of record NC_089197.1, read on the forward strand.
AGTACAAATTGTAAAGCATTATAAATAAATGCAGCCTGATGCCACACAAAAATCCAGCCTCCTACTGTTTGTAAAATTATGCTATTAATATGTCATGACGGGGGTTAGTACTTCTTTATATTATTAGTAACATAACCCCGCTGTGTAGGTGCCTGAATCTAAAAAAAACTACAAACATTTTGATGTTAACCACGAGCTGATGACTGTGGTGCACCTTAAAGTCATAATAAGTGAAATGTTTCTCAGCAAGCTTTGATTTAAAAATGGTACTGGATATTTCTAGTTAGTCAGTGCTAACTGGATTGCTTGATTTTGAGTCTGAAGTGTTGCAAATGTATTAAGCTAGCTAGCTTAGATCTACGGTTAGGCTGTGAAACTGACTAAAACAAGTTTATACTTCTGAAAAGCATGACGGTTAAAGCAGACAGTTGTAAAAATGACAGCCAAACTGACTATCGTCTTAACATAACAAGCAGCTCCCAGTTTGAATAAGCCCCTCCCCTCTCATACAGAAACTTAAAGTATTGAGTTACCACCAGAGGCGCTGTTTGTCAACAGGCAGGGCAGGCAACTTCTTGGCGCCCCAGGCCAGTAGGTGGCCCCCAAGGGCTGAGAAACTTTAAACCACAGCAGTGGCTCAAACTATGCACATTTTTTCAATGACAGTAGAACACCTCCCTAAGAGGGCCCCATCTGACAGCACTCCCTCTCGTTGCCCTGCTAAGCGTGGCATGCATTATTATCAAAGTGATAATAGTCACCGAAGGAAAATGAAGAGGCATTATCCGTCTGAGAGTAAAAAAATAAAGAGGAAGATGAGTAATCATCGGGAAACTGGGAGATATAATGAACTCTGGTTGGAGGGACCCCCCCCAATTAATTTTTGCCTTGGGCCCCAACAGACTCTGGAATCACCACTGGTTACCACTACAGAATATGATGAGTGACAGTGAGCAGTATTGCACATCTTGACTGAAAAGTTAAATCTACTGACTTTTGACGTTTGCTCAAAAGTTTAATTAAAGTCAAAACTGGGTTTAGAGTTAGTTTAGTTTAGAGTGAGGAGCCCTGCAAGAGCCAAAGTCACACTAGAGTGTTATCTACATTTTAAGACTTTATCTTTGGGCCATCGAGCAAGTGGCCATGTTTTGTGTGTGAAAATGTGTTGAGCCTTGCGTACAGTCAGATTTCTTTGGTAACCAGAACAGCCGCCACCTCCATTAAAAGAATGCAGGTGTTAGGGTATCTATTATTGATTTCACTTTTGACCTTTAAGGCTGCATCCACCGAGGCTCCCATAGATACGACATGATGTATCCTGACTGGCCGTGTTTAACCCCCCTTTATGTTGCCTCTCCTCCTGCAGCGCCTCAAACTGGTCTGCTCTCCGCAGCCCGACTGGGGTCCCTTCTTGATGAAGCATCGTGGAGAACGCTACAAGAACATGATGGACCCTCTGGGAACCAACTCACTGGGCCTCAAACTGCCCCCCAAGGACTTCCAGCTCGGCTCCTACCAGTAGCAGCTGCCTCTGCAGCACCAGAGCCAACAAACCCGACCCCTGCAGGGGGGGTGGGGCACAACGAGGAAGGAGACCTTCACCTCTTTTTCTCCTTCCTACCATCCCATTTTCTCCTTCCCGTTCCTCACCCTCTTTGCTTCCTGTCTTCCTCCCTGTAATGTGGATATGGAAACAGGCTCCCTTTCTTTACCACTTCCTCTCCTCTCGTATGAAGGAGTGGGTTTTCACAGGTGGAGGTCTACTCCTCCACTGCTGCTTTCTACTCGGTTAATGGGCTATCATCGCCTTCCACACATGACCACTGATTACTCCAGAACCCTTCCCAGGGATATTTATTCCAAGAGAAAAATTGTGTCATAAAATGACACAGCTCAGACTGCACTTGCAATATTAGACTCACCGTAGCTGCTCCCTATGGAGTCCAGTGTGTGTGTGTGAGAGTGTGTGTGAGTGTATGCGTGGTTTTGTGAGCATGTGTGCTGTCATCTTGGTGTGTAGAGGTAATGAATCATTACGGTGGAAGCAGACACAGGAAAACAAAAAGAAAATTGAGCGACAGAGAAACAGTGCTTCAACGAGCTCGGCGGGGATCTGTGTTTTGTTCCATCTCTGTACAAATTTCCATCTGCAATACAAATAATATCAACTGCCTCGGGAAAAAAAACAAAAAAACAACACAGTATGCATTGGCATCACATTTTGTTCCTATCCAGGAGTATATATATATATATATATATATATATATATATATGTATTATTCACACTAGCTGTTGCTCAGTCGCACTTGCTTTGTCAAAAATAGATTACAAAATCAGCAATTGCCTCCTACATCCCAGTAGAGTAGCGAATGCATCCTGATTACCACTTTGAATAGATACACTCTGGTCAGGATGGATCTGCAGTAGGATAGAAGCTCAACCTTATTTTTCCCTCTCTGAATCTGAGGGACCATTTGTGATACCCTCTCTCTCTCTCTTCCTCTATTTATCAAGTCGTATACCTGTCCTCCCTGTATTGTGTTAGCCTAGAATGTAAAGTAGCTATATTTCCAAATGTAGGAAACACACTAGAGTAGTTTAGCCTTCCTTCAGTCGGGGAATAACACGGCCATTTAACCTCAACAAATCTCCAAAACCAGACCTGGTAGTCGCCCTGTGCATATATATTTTAGACGGTGCATTTATCACTGTATGTGTTGTGAACTTGTCAAGCCTTTGTGAAAATCATCTTTACAACGTGCATCACATCGGTAAAGTTACTGTATAGAATATATGAATATATACAGATATACATCTATTTATAGCTTCCAGCTGAGGAGAGCTGTCTAGGCAGAGATTGGGAGTGTGTATGTGTGTTTTCATGTCTCTCTGAATCACATGTTTGCTAGCTGTGTATTATATTGTACAAAGTGTACACTTCTTTAAAAAACAAACAAATCTTCAACTTGTAGGTGTGTGTGTTGTCGCGTCCTCACAATGTTAGGAGCAGCTGCTACGTGTGAGATTAGATAACGATTACACTAGAAGAAAAAAAATGGCCTCCTCCTTTTCCAGGAAGTGTACTTTGTCTCTTGTTGTTTGTGGTAGAGCTCCGGAGACCTCTTTGCCATTTTCAGACTTTTGCCTCTCGCTTCTCTATGTGTGTCCTCATGAAAAACAGGGTCTCAGGTATACTCGATTCCATCACACTACTCCGGTAGTTGTAGGAATAATCGCATTCAGTGCATAGGAAACAAGAGAATAGAGCCATTCTGAAGCTTAAAAAAAAAAAGAAAAACTATAACCCGGAGCAGTCTGCAAGTGTGATGCAAGAGGATAAGAAACAACTTCCTGATGATTTCGACGCTGCAGCTCTTTGCTTTTTACATTCTGCTGCTGCTTAGACGCTCCCTTCATGACAATAAAACAGGATGCAGGAGCGACGAGAGTAGTGTGTTTGACCATGCAGCGGTGAGTAGCGCTAAATCAAGAATCATTTTATAAAAAGAGTTACAAGAAAAACCACGGTCAGTTAAGATTAATTTAAAAAAGTATGATCTAAATTTGCCTTTGAACTGCCTTTCCAAGCCAGTCTGTTCACTGTCAATACACTGATGTGGAAAATGAAAGTCTCTCTGGGCAGCTTGCCTACACTGTTCAGTCCATCAGAAGCCGAAAAAACGTACTGTAATTAAGATTGTATTTACATTTTGTGCTACTGTAGAGTGAGTCAGAGGGGCGTCAAAGTCCTATCCACGTGTAACAGCACGGCAGCTTGCAGAAGAGTCTGGTGCAGCTCAGCGGGAGTCCAACTGACTTTACAGCCTCTGTAAATGTGACATGACAGGCAGCCAACCTTTACTCTCACGGACTGCCAACTAATTACCTACAAAGTAACACCATGTATCCACTCAGAAGCAATTAGTCTGCTCCATGGTTCCACCAGTTGGATAAGCATTTTCATGTTGATACAAAGTCCTGATTGGCTTTTAACACCGCGGGCATTTACTCATTGAGCGGCACAAGTGTTTTTAAAAGGACACTGCAGGTGTGGAAGCAATAACAGTCGCTCAGATGTTCTCCCTGAATATTTCTCTAAGCCACGTCTTTCATAATCTTGACACAAAAGCGTTGCACAGATCTGATTTAAGAGGCTGTGCAGTTTGAATAATAACGTAATCAATCAATGAGCACAAAAAAAAGCCCCTGCTGTTAAATAGCTAGCTTGCTCTGTGTTGCTTTTGTTAAGTCTGAAGCTCTATTTGTTCAAACGTGATTACAATGTGTGTCTGTGTATGCTTGTGTGTGTGTGTGTGTGTGTGTGTGTGTGTGTGTGTGTGTGTGTGTGTTTGTCTCTATTCATTTTACTGAACTCTTCTTAACTATGGATCAGATGTTTGCATGGTCAGTCTCAGAGTCGATCTCGAGGGAGGTCTATAGGACTGTTTTTTGTTTTAATGTAGGACGCCTTCAGCCGGTGTGTGGTTGCTTTTTTCTCGTTTCCAGATCTTAGACCACCTAGTGTGAACTTGAGCTGGGTAAAACAAATTTCCCTAAAAAGGTCAATCCTGGGGTAACCACTCACTTTAGAGCAGGGCTGGCTGAATTAGCAGGATGGGATTTGAAATCATGTGTTGGATATCGTGGACAGTATGTAGTAATATACTTGAATGATAATAGCCTTTTATGCCCTGAGATTGATTTTAATGACTTTCTGCAGGGCCACAGATGAATAGCTATAACTTTGGTGTGTTGTGTCCTCATGTTTCCATTTCCTACTGGGCTTCTCTGCTTTGGTTTTGAGGAAAAGAAAAAAGGCTTAGGGTTCGGTTAAAAAACCACATAGTTTCATCAAATGAAGAGCTTGCATGTGCAGTTTGTGTTGCTGTAACTCAATGTCCATCTATAGTAATCCTTGTCCTTTCTGTCTCCCTCTCTCCAGTAAGAGTCCGTGCATGTTTACTTTAGGGAGCTTTAAGTTGGACATGATGTTAAGAAACAAGAGGGGTTTGCTGTCGTCCTTCTTACAGACGAAGGAGAGAAAAAACAAAACAAAAAAAAAAACAGAAGAAGAAGAAGTGTCTGTCAATTCGCTTTGCCTGCAAGTGAACTTTGGGCAGTGAAGGTAACCAAAGAACGAGAACTTTAAGTAGGGTTGTAGTGAAAACAGAAAAACTCACTTTAGGAGAATAAAGGAATGTGTCATCTGCGTAAAAGGAGGTTGTGATACTGCCATTCATATTCCATGTAGTGTTCCTTGATGTTCGCCAATACGTTACACAACATCTTCAGGTAACCATTGGCCTTATAGATGTCCTCTAATGGTAGAATATTGTATGTATCTCCAAAATAACACCACAGAATAGCTTATCGTCTGTCTCATATGGTACCAGTATTCCTATTGTTATGTCTGTCGTGTCTTTTTTGGCACTTTATCGTCCTGACCTATGGGTGCATAGGTTAAATTTCTAATTACTTGAGTAATGTCATATATTTCTGTGTTCAATATGAGGTACTGCTGCCTATGGATATAGATATGTGCCTCCAACAGCTCATGACATCCATTGCTTTCGAAGTAGAGACTAGATATATATACAAAAAAATATCTTTTAAATTTCGGTGTGAGATATAAAAAAAAGAAGATATATATCAAATATGTGAAATGCATTTATTTATTTATTTTCACCATTGTCAATCTTTGAGGCCCTACCTCAGATTTTGTATTTATGTATAGAAATGCAATTGGATTATAGTATATTTGCCAATAACAATATATCGCTATTATATCATGAAATGTATACCCTATGAATCAATAAATAAATGTTATTGTTTTCTTCATTGTGACTGGCTTCTTGTTTAGACTGACTCCCTGCTGTGTGAGCGGCGTTACAAACAACAAAACAAAAAAATTAGGTGAAGACAATTGTTCCCCTCTGTGACCTGTCACTCAAATTTTATATTCGGCTGCATGACAACTGAAAGCATCACGGCAGTGTGAGGAAAAAAAAAAAAAAAATCTAATTCAGTTTGTTGTTTACTGCGAAATCATGATCAAAGAGGGTGGAAATTGAAGAAAAAAAAAAGAGAAGCAGATTTAACCGCTCCTGCAGGCGTGTTATTTCTTGTTGCATACCATGTGCTGCTGAATGAACCGCTGACTGTGGCACACAAGGCTGGTGCATATTTCATGTAAAACTAATTTGCAATTGAAATCCATTTGCATGCAGTTTGTACAGTATATTAGGCTGTACACAGAAGAGACAAGAACCCCGACTAAACTGAGAGGCAGAGAGAATGCAGAAAACTCTGGGCATTCATGGCATCCAGCTTTGTTGTTTTGTTATAAAAAGAAAGCAAAATAATAAAATAGTTTAACTGATCTGGAAAATACATTTACTCTTCATTTTATTAAATAGTTATTTGTAGCACTGGTAAAGCTGACTGCCCATTTAAGAGCAAAAAAGGTAACATTAGACTGACTGACGATAAAAATGACTTAAAACATTTGATTTTGGATCATTTAAAGAGTCTACAGCCTCCTGCAGCTTTGTGAAGTTGTACTGTTACAAAGACACTGTAGGCGAGTTAAGGCTTCAGTTTAAATCAAACCCCAAAGTAGAGACTGACGCAGGTAATATGATGTAAATAAAAAATGTTTAATGTTCAAACAGAGCAGGCAGTGGAGGCAGGGAGCTGGCTGGCCAGAAAAGTTCTCCTCAAGATGACACAGAAAACTCAGACGAAGAAACTGGTGAACAGCGAGGCACACCGGAGTACCTGAGTACAAGAAAACACAGGTAAGAACAAAAAATACCTAGAGCACAAAAAAATTGTGCTACAAAATAAACAGCTCAATTTTTCACAGAAAAAAATCTCTTGGAGACACTACCGAACAAGACTGAATTATCTGACAGACCAGTGGAGTGAAGACCAGGCTTTTATAGACCAGATAGTTAGCTGAGAGGAGCCAGGTGTGCCTCGTCTGCTGCTGAGAGGAGAAGCCAGCCACACCTCCTGCAGGAGAAAGAAAACAGAAAGAGGAGGAGGAGAGGGAGAGAGAGAACAAATGCAAAAAAAAAAAAAAACCTACAACAAAACCAAACAGAATCATCACACTGATGTTGTCATGCATATGCTAACCATCAATGTCCACATACACCGTGCTCAGACGCCGGGGTCAGTCAGCGCTCTGTCGGACACACCCACTGCCCCTGTGGATCTGTTTTTATGGAACTTGATCACAGCCATGATCAGTACACACACATCACAGGAGAACTACAAGATAACGCGGGAATAAAGATTAAAAACGTGCAGACAACATGATGCTTTGTCTTTCTGAGGATGATTTGTCGTTAATTCGTTGCCTGGTTTGACAGAATGTTGATAAAGTGATGAAAAATACGTTTGTATATTGGGCTTATTTTGAAGTCGACAGGAAAGTTGTGCGTTTCCTTGTCTGACCTCCTGTCCGGGTTGTTCTAATCTAGTCTGGCAGGAGAAACTCTCCGGAAAGTTAGAGCAAAAAATTTTGGCTATTTGAGGTCACATACACAGGCTCCTCTGGGAAAAAGTTTTTCAGGAGATTTCTGCAAGTGTGAAAACGGTAATTGACTAGAGTGGCAGTGAACTGCGGCATAGTGCGCAGTGTTAACAGACCCCGATGTGCACGCAGTATGTGGAAATTGGGGTTAAGAATTGAATGTTTGCCATCTATTTTTAGCCTGTTAGGGTATAAATATTTACAAATCAGTGCTTTTCACATAGAATAGCAGACCATCATGGCAGTTTGTTTTGCAAGTATGTTATATTCAAATTAAATTAGATTAAAAACTGGAATTTTTCATCTACCACCATCATGAGAGGTTAGATTAACATCTTATATGTCTGCACAACAGTTCATAGCAGTTGACCAAGTTGTTTTTTGAAGATATTTCTGCTGGAGCAAAGCGGTGGAAAGACTGAACGACAGAGCAGAGTTAACAAGGAGCATCGTCACTTACATGGCGTTCAACATCACATAAAGGTAAAGTCTCAGTCAGCATTTTCTTATCTAAAAAAGCATCACTTAGATATGTGAATAGGCTTCTAAACAATCCATTAAAACGTCAGAAAAAGTCAGCGTGACAGAGGAGCAGCTCAGAGAGAAGGTTTCTCAGGTTGATTTAAAGAACCTTTTACACTTTTCTTTTCCTGCTGTTACACATCTCTCAGTGTGAAGTAAAAAGAAAATCATCACAACTCACACACACGTCAGTTATCACTCGGAACAGTTCTCCCTCACATTGCTGAGGTAATGTGTGTGATTTCTCTTTCTAATGTTCCTGAGAATCCGTTCCTTTTTTTTATGACTGCAGCATCAAACACAGAATTATTCAACTCTCACCTCAGTATCTTCGGTAATCTTCTCCCTGACAATCCTCGGCTTCAGAAATCCTTTACAGTCATTGTACAGGAGCAGAAGCGCTCACTCTGCATTCCCTCTCATTATCTTTTGATATTTCCTTGCTTCCTGGATTGATTAAACTACTGTAACTGTATCATTGTTCTTTTAGAGGGGAAGATGAGTGCTCCCTGGTTCTTCTACTTCTGCCCCAATAAGGATTGATGCTGACCCCATTTTCCACATACTGTGTGCGCGCCACGGTCCGACAGCGCTGCGCACTATACGCCGCCATTTGCCGCCACTCTAGTCAATGATTTTTTTTCTACAGCGAGCGCCAGTACGCTCTGCTCTGTTTCAAATACGCTGCAAGTCTATTTTCGACAGAGTACGCAGCAGGCACAGCATAACTTGTATCCCTCATGAGATCATATCATATCCATCATTAAGAGTTTTAATAGTGCATGCTGATTAAAATCATTCTTTTGTACCAGGCTGTAAATATGTTCATTTCTGCTGTCAGAAGAATGTTCACATGGGGTGTGTATGGGACCTCCTGGTCCTCAATGTGTTCTTACATTTTTCTTTGGGTGGGCTGCATGTGTGAACGCCATAGGGCAATTTTACTCACAAAGTCAAACTGGAATTTTCCCCATCAGCCGTCACTCATTTAGCTCAATTCCGCCTAAATGAGTGGTGAGTAGATGTGTGAACACAGCAGGAAACATGAGGGAGCAGGCGGGGGTGACGAGTGTGTAATTCATACACATAATGAAACAGCTACATATCATTTTCTGCTTGAAAGATTGTTCTTTTCTGTTTGTTGATACTGTGAATATTTTCAAAAAAGTCAAAAAACTACGGTCATTACAATGTTGGACTCTGTTGCTTTGTCTTGCCGTGTGTCGTCCTTTTAATGTTATGTCCCGCCTCCTGAGATTATTCCCCTTCCACCCGTCCGACAATAAAGCTTTGTGAGGTTCATGTGTGAACAAGTAACTCAGGAAGACTTCAGGCGCCGTCTGTTCTGAAATTCTATGTGCAAGTATGAAAATAACGTTAGAAATGGAAATTGAAAACAGAGGACTAACTAAACAGAGGAGAAATTCTATGTGTTTTCAGACATACTGTAGCATCATTTACCGTCTGTTGAAAGCACTCCAACTCAAAAGTTAAGTTAAAGAAAAGTGCTGCCATCTGTACAGCCGGCTCTGTCCTTCTCTTTCCATCCTGCTAATGTAAGATCAGAGAACTCTACGGAAGAGAAATGTCTAAAGTTTGATGCGTTCAAGAGCACTTTGTCTCCTTTTTGCAGGTGATGACGTTCAGACATTTATCATTCTGACCGCGGCACTCTCGCTCAGTCGCCTCCCGACAGCCAGTTTGTTTACTTCACCATCAGTTAAAAGTTTCCTGGCCCTGGGCTGGAAGACACAAGAGCCAGATCGCACATTTCTGCCTGTCTTCGTCTGACGAGAAAGCCCTTCATGATTTATCTGGAAAGCTGATGAGATAAGGCAGGAAGTGAGGCTGACCTTGTGGAGCACAAAACTTATCAAGTACACCAGCAAAGTATGATTTATGATGTATCATATGCTGACAAATAAAAATGATGTTGACACCGACATAATGTCATGATTAAAGGGTACCTGTTTAAACTGCCTCATTGTGAAATGCTCTACAATGCTTTCATTACTGATACAATTCAGAGTACCTCATTTTGGCTTATTGTCAAAACATGGAGAAAGAAAAGAGGAAATTTGATTACAAAATGCCTCTCATCCATCCTCTATAACTGTTACACATAATAAAGTGCTGTTTATCTGTGTATTTATTTGACTTCATGCTCCTTAAACATATTAGCTCACTAATTAAAAAGCCATAATTAACAGAATGCTGCCCTGTCTAAACACATATTGAAACCAGTGTTGTGTTAAGTGTTTTCACTTGACTCGAGGGCATCATTCACAACAGACACTCTGGAAACATTACTTAAATATGGACCATTTGGTGTCATTTGGACACAGGAGCAAAAGTATTTCTTCTGCTTTATTACTTTTGTTGCAACTGTTAGATATGCAAATCTTCAGAAGCATGGGGGTAAGATGTTAAAGGGTGGATTCCCGACTGAAGCCTGTCAGAGCCCGATGGGTCGGGGGAAGGTTTGGAGAATACATTTATAAATATGTTTGGGTCGTGTTCGGTCACATTGGTCTTTGCAGTGGTCTTCGCAGATTGGGAAAATCTATCCGTTGTTAATGTCACTGATGAAGTGGAGCTGTATTCACAACAGAATTGCGGCATTCAGATCGCAACATGGACCACGCGTGCACCCGCTCGATCGAAATTGTCAACATATGTGCAACGTTTCATTTACAAAATGTGCTACATTAATATGTAAAATTGACAGGGCCACTAGCCAATCACAATCTAGGCTTTTTGGGGGTGGCACCTGGAGTGGCCAATCAAATTTCAAGGGTGGCCCATGCCATCTCTGGTCACCCCCTCTGGCCATGCCCCTGCTTTGGTCTTATCAAAGTACTGAATATGTACGGCACTTCAGCTCCTAAATATTCAGTTTTTCTCACTAGTTAGTTTCTAAAATGGGCTTCAGTTTAAAGTTGCAGAGCTTGGTGATAATTCTCTTTGAGTTTGTCACTGCGACTCCTTAAAGTAATGAATAATCAAGGTCTAAAAAAAAAAAGAAGACATTTCTGCATAGGCTTCTGAAAATATAACCAAACTAACTCATTTAAAGGACACCACAGTCTTTGATCTTTGTCAGTAAATGTGCACATACTATGAGTAATTGGATCACCCAAGGCTAATCCACTAAACAACAACAACGACAATAAAAGAAAATGGAAAACCTTGGATGACTTCTGAGGTTTCTACAACAACCAAGTCAACACTTTTACATAACCATGAATCACTCAGCACTCCTACTGCCAAGTATTTATTATGAGGCTGTAGAAATAAGTGGTATTTTTCTAAGGTTACCTATCTCATGGCTACCTCCAGCCTCTGTCTAATCTACTGTAAGATCCCATTATCCAGTGTAGCCCTGCAGGTATGATAACCTAAGCTGTGTTTATCCTGCTAAGGGGTAAAAAGGCTTTCCAGATATTTTGATACCATGAAAAAAAGGGACTGCTCTCACTTTTGAAGCTCACGGCAGAGTCAAAACAAAGGCCCGACCAATTTCAGTAGACTTTTAAAAAGGAACTTAATATTTAAGGGAGGCTGCACACCCTACTCTTGTGTCTTTTTGTCTTCACCTTCCACATAAATATCAGATGTTTTCCACCACAGAGCCGAAACCAAGGGCCTTCAAGTCTGCAACAGCCTCCGGTCTTCTATACAAGTTTTTGCAGAGGATTTTTAAATCTGGCTGCAGGGATATAAGTCCTAAGGTCAAGCATTAATGGTGAGTGTTGAGATCTGGCTTTTACTGATGTGGACCCAAAGAGTCAGGTCTCACAAAGATAGAAAAGACCCCAGCCTAAAATACCCTAAGTGAGCAAGCAACTGTGAGTAACTAATCCCTGAGAGCAAAATGCTATCCTTCTGTTGAGGAATCTTAGTTTGTAAGAAAGTTTTTAAGAAATAAGCCGCTAAAGTAGAAATGTTGGGGTATATTGAAGGAAGGTGCAAGAGAAGTAAATAGGAACACTCACACACTCACACAATATAACTTCTGGGATACAGTGGACATCACAAACTGAACACTGTAAGAGCTTTTGACAAATATATGCCCCTCTTATATCTGTGAAAGTATTTAAAACTGAACACCAGAGCGGGTATATTGAGAAGAAGCCGAAGAATAACACAAACTGAAATTCCTCTACGGCATTCACTTACCAAAGGATATGCTTAGTTAGACAAGTTTCAGTGATGCTGACTCAGCGTATCCTCACAACAATGGAAAACAAATCATTGTTCCAAGGTGGGATGTGGTGGGGAAACTACAACGCAAAAGAAGTCAGAAGAAATCAGCTTCTAAGTAGTTGCTCCGTAAATTAAAGTGATATTTTTCTATGTGAATTAAGCACAGGCTGTATAAAAATTGGTTGTGAAGGCACAGTACTGGAAATGCTGGCTCAATATAACTTTCTATCAATACAGAGACAGGCAGAGCGATGGAGCTGAGGCGGGCCTTTAGTCTCCTGGAAAACAACTTAAACATGCCCTCCTGTCAGTCAGCTTAGCCCCACCCCCAATTATAAAAATGTATGTTTTTACCAGGCTCAAAGATTTATATTTCTGCCAGTAAAAGTTTGCAACTGGGCTGTTTTGGGTTTTTCAGCCAGCCTCAAGTGGACACTTGAGGAACTTTTTTTTTTTTTTTTTTTGCACTAGTGCATTTGTTTCATACTTCCACATGGTTGAAAAAGTATTTATTGAACTGACCTTTTTGATCAGTATCCTCTTTAGATTTGTTTTGTCTTTTATTAATTGATTCACCAAATTACAGAATCAAAATACCCATAATATAATTATTTTATTTAATTATACATATATTTAAGTGTATGTATGTGTGTACAGTATGTATGTGTATGGATGTTTTGCTTCTTGTTCACATCATGTGCCATGACATTTTATTGTGTAGTTTTATTTTGAAATGTCTGTCTTGGAGGTGGAGCCTCCTTTGTCATTTGTTTAACTCTGATTGGATGATTGAAAAAGAGTCAACCATCTTGTGTTTATATGTGTTGTTCTGCCTGTTTTTTTGAGCTACCTCAATGGAGGCCCCGTGTGGAAATGTGTAGCTTAAAAAACAGCACACTCTTCGTATTTCAGTAAGTTTGAGTTCTCTTAAATGTTTGATTTTCTTCCTACATGAGAACTACAAATTAATTAGAAATGCAGTGAAATATACTGTACTCTTTCCATATTTTTTTGAAGCAGCCCAAACCACAGTTTTAACAGAGGTTCATCTTCCTGCTGGAAACCTGCAGCCATCTTCAATACTCAGAGGTAATTTAAACCATTAACTGTCATTGCTAAAGTTTTGGATGTTAATAAAAGCGCAGCTTAAAAATGGTTGATGGTTGATTTTGCCAGTAATGGGATCACAGCACAGTGTCAAGTAAAGCCCCTGCAAGCTCAGCCATCTCTTAAAGGAGCAAACTATGACATGTATTTTCTAAAATAAGGCACCGCAGTCCAAATCCAAAACATCGAAGAGGCGCCTCCCCTCTAGAGTCGGTGCTCATGCAGGTCCACATGAAGCTTCAGTGTTTAACCAGCTCTACATCAGTCTTGAAATATTTCTGCATTGCGCTGTATTGATCCTATTTTACCTCGTTTCTGGTCATGGAGCTTATAAGAAAATGCAGAGGCTTTTTAGGTCAGGTAGAATCATTTATATCTGAACTAGTTCGCTTCCATCGCTGCAACACCTACAGTATTGGTTTGACGTTGCCTGACAACTGAGGGCCGTAAAACCCTCTACTTCTCTGATCAGAACAAACACAGAGCATTCAGGAGCAGAATCTAAAGTTAGAAGGAGGACATACTGGCTGCTGCATTGTTGTCAGAGAAGCCAGCACTTCAACATACAATGTTTCCTTAATGTCTGATCATATAGTGAGGTCATTTTGTGATTTAATTGAGTAAAATTATATCTTATTAGTCCTTTAAACTTTAAATTGGATATATGAAATCTGGGAGACAAACCTATTTTCAATCTGAACTTTATTTATAAAATTGCACCCAAGAACATATATTTATATGTACGTTTGCCAGCTTTGATTTTTATTTTTCAAGTCATTTCTGCCTATTGAACAGGACAGCTGAAGAGAGACAGGAAATGTTGGGAGTAGTGAGAGTGGGACGACGACTATAGCATCTGAACATGGGTCGCACAAAATATCCACTAGACTATTCGGCACCTGTGTACCAGCTTTGTGATGCAGATTGGAGGTAAACTGTTGTTCAGCGTCTGTCACACGGCCTCTTTTTACTGATATTAATTATGTTGTGTACATTAACTTAATTACAGCTAGCTTAAAGCTGTATTGGTGTGACAGCATGTGTAATGGCTACATCTTTGTGGTTTATTCTTTATCCATAACATCTACCCACTGTCACCTCTAATGTTGTCCCTCCAGCTTTGCCGCTGTCTGATAGAACGTCTCTGTTATTTGTCCTGCTGTTGTTAAAGCCATGTCTCGAGTACAGCCACAGCCACTCGACTGGCCTCATTCTGACAGCGTGGTGGTATTTATCATCAGGAGGTTCGGGGCTTTTGGGAAATTATGTTTGTTAAAGCGGCTCCAACAAGAAATGTTTACACAAACGAAAATAGATCATTATAAAGAGATTGAACACCCATGCATAAGCGCCACGATATACACGAGGGCGGTAAAGTGTTGTGTGTCAAAGCAAATAGCTCTGAACAGCAGAAGTTATTCGTCCTTGGTGAGGACCCTTTTATTTCTTCTTTATTTGTCTCATTTATTCCCTAAGATAACTGTTTTATAATTTCAAGTATTATGTTCCTCTCTTAAGGCATTTACCCCGACAATTTAACCACCTTAACTAAACCTTAAAGAAACTTAAAGATCGACAGAGTGAGGAGTCAACATTGTTGGAAAGTCAGCAGTAAAGGCCAAAACACCGGAGTGAAAGATCCATTTCTAGTCTTCTGATTACTCATAGTGCTTTACGCCGCAAGTCACACCTTACACATCCACACACTGATGGCTTTGTAAAAATGACCATCAGTATCAGCTGAGAGTTGAGAGACGACCGACTCCACCACTGAGCCACAGCTTTGTGTTCTTTCTGGTTCGTCTGTTGACAGTCTGTCCCGGACTTTCCTTCCTCTCTTTAAACTGGATTGTGCTTTCAGATTCTGATGAGATGGTAATTCATTTCAGCTCTCATTATTGACAGGCCCGCTCAACGTGACAGTCATGGAAGTGGAGAATTGTGCAGACAGAGAGCTGTTAAGACTCTCAAACAAATCTTTGTCACATTTTGTACTTTTGGAGTGAGGATACTGCGAAGACTAACACAGGCAGCCGGTTCAACATTTCATAATACCCCGAGGGCCGACTTCCATCATCCATATTTTGTTACACCTGTGAGGTGCTTAAAGACACCTAAAGAAAGCAGAGCGACCTCGCATATCTAAAAATATGTGTTTGCTACATCTGAGGTCTGCTGTGCGTGTGCGTGTGCGTGTGTGTGTAATACCGCTCTTCAACAGACTGCACCTGCTCTGCTGACAACAAGATATTAAATCTCAAATTGACTCCTTTAGAAACGAGAACAGAGGGTGCAGATGTGCCCAACTCGGCATGCCGTGTTTGAGCCATTATGGAGGTCAGTGCCGTAGAAGAAGAAGAAGACGGTCTTCTTTGTCTTTTGTGAGGCGGCTGCAGAAATGTCACACGGGAACGCAATGCTTCTGGATAATTAATGTATTCATAAAAAATAAAAAATAAAAAATAAAAACGAAGAAGGTGTCCTTATTCCAAATGCAAATTAAAAGATTGCTCCACCATGCAAAGCTATATTAAATGATATGAGATGCCCTTCCAACCTGAAATTGACTGGCAAAGCTCCGATCACTGGCAGCGACAGTGAACCCTTAAGTTAAAAAAAATGACTCATTGGTGCTTCATTAAATTTAATGATTACTTTTAAAGTAGCCCAGATTTGTTCCTGAGAGGCTTTTGACTTTCTTGGCCAAATAAAGTCTCGTGGGCAGACGGTGACTTTTTTGGAATATTTACTGGATATTTATCTTTGACGTCAGGAGCTCTTCCATGGCCTCATGTCTGAAATACTCTGCATGAGTGAAAACGTGTTGAAGTGGATATGAAACAGAATGTGCCAATTGGTTTAAAATTATGTTGTTATGATGATGTAATTATATCACATGGACCACGATGGCAGCAGGTGGAGCAAGGTGACTTTGTAGCATCTGTCCATTTTTAATCAGGACCAGAGATGAACAAACATCCTCTCAGCTAACTCTGACTAATTCAGAGCCACGTTTGTGAAAGTGCACGAGAGGTGTGAAACGCAGGGTAACTCATGATACAATACGGTAAGTTACTGTAAGTTATATATGACACAATACACGACTCATAGCCCATGATGAAGATAATATCACAATGCAACTTCTGCAATAAGTTAAACATTGGAAAGACAATCACATAAGGAAACATTCTGATATCTGATGTAGTGAGGAAGACAAAA
Organism: Labrus bergylta; assembly: GCF_963930695.1. Classification (NCBI taxonomy): domain Eukaryota; kingdom Metazoa; phylum Chordata; class Actinopteri; order Labriformes; family Labridae; genus Labrus; species Labrus bergylta. The sequence goes on from NC_089197.1 coordinate 10,330,028, forward strand.
AGCCCCTTAAAAATGTATTTATCCACTATGATTTGGTGTCAGTTTCACCTCTTGTCACACTTCATCTTCCAACTTTTCACCACTGTCCGTCATTATCGTGTTGGCTGCTCCGAGCGCTTCGAGTTGAAAATCTTCAAACTTTTCAGGAATGCTCTGTTGACGTCACTATAGTGCTCTTTTCAAAATATAATTTATTTCTTGTATTTTTGCCACATAAGGATTGTGTCTTGTACCCACATCCTCTGTGCTCCGTGTCTGCTGGGGTAAAACCCATCTCAAGTAAAAGAGATGTACAAAGTAATGGCGCAATGTGGGTCATACATCGGCCGTTGTCAACATACCGTTGTCATAGAGACAGGACGGCCGTGCAGCGCTTTTCTTCTCAGTGCACAAACAAGCGCTCCCGAGTACACAGCCAGCGCTTTTCTGTTTTGCAAAGCGCTCCGGGGGGGGTCTAAAGGTCCTGGGTAATAAAACAATAAATAATAATTTGGGAGGTCGGCATTAACGCTTTTAATGTGACACGATTACTGTAAGGTTTGAAATCAATAGCCTGCTTACATTTTTTAAAATCAGATTTATCAGTGTGCTACAATATAATAAAATCACTTATGGCAGAGTATCAATGCTAAATCAAATTGAGACATTTTGGCACACCTCAGGCTGAACATGGCTTCATTATTGCTAAGCCTTTCTATTAGCTCGGTTTGCTTTTTCATCAGTTGAAGCACCCATCAGTGTGTAAACAACGACCCCCTTTTTTAATCAACAGAGAATCTGATGTGGGCAGTCATTCAGACGTCTGAAACCAGACGCAGAAAGTGCAAAGTGATGCTATGATTTAGAATATAGTGCAAGACTTAACATAGCAATAATGATGATGTGTCAATATATCAATTATATGTTTGTGTTTACATACAGGTTTAAGTTGATTGCTGGCAGCTGTTAAAGGTACATTACATCATTATACTCAACTCAACTTTATTTAAATAGCACTTTACACGCAACATAGTTGATCCAAAGTGCTGAACAGCGCAACAACAAAAACAAAGCATTAGAAAGTTACAGACAAGAACAACAACAATCAAAATGAAAGAACAGGTAACAATTAAGTCCAGTGTAACACAAGACTAATAGAGCTATGGATTATGTGCTTGACTGGTTATTGAAAATTAAAGGCAATTGAGTTGAAATATGTTTTGAGGCGAGTTTTAAAAACACCAATAATGGGAGAGAGAGTTCCTCAGTTTTGGTCCTGAAATGGAAAAAGCATTATCCCCATTGCACCTTGTCCTAGATCCAGGCGGTGACAGTAGGTTTTGTGCAGATGACCTAAAATCTCCCACCGACTGATATGGGGACAGGAGTTCTGAGAGGTAAGAGGGGGCAAGTCCACTTAATGCCTTAAACACAGTCAATATTATTTCAAAATCAATCCTCAGCTTGACTGGTAGCCAGTGTAAGGAGGCAACTACTGGAGTGATGTGATCTACCTTTAACAGCAAACTTACATATGCACTTCTATATTTACAGTTTCATTTAGATTGGGAGGAGGTTTTTGAACTGTTCTGTTTCTTCTGACAGCACGGGGAGTTTAGTCTCAGCTGTGTTAATCTTAAAGCAATATGTTCTGTTAAAGAGTACAAGCTGCAGAAAATAAAAGATGTCCCACCTCAGGCTTTCTTCTTTGCTCTGATGATTACAATAATAGTCTGAGTGCTTGACACAAAGACTTACTGCACACCCCCTCTAACAATAAGCACTGCGTCTATAGAGACTTTAAAAAGGCTTCCTCTTAAACTAGTGTTTTCATATTTTAAACAGCTTGATAAATTGTTCAGTATCAACAGCCCTTTTTCCATCTGCAGCTAAAATAAACAAACGCCACATAAATATATGCTACGTGAAGTTTTCTGCCCCGATAAACTACAGGTTGTGCTCGTTCATCGTAAATGATGATTTATAGCTGCACAGCCGAGCCAGGAGTGTTAGATGTGGGGGGAATATGCCAAAGGAAATAACAATGTTATCCTTTAATGAGTCTTTCAAAATCAAAAGCTTTGGCCAAAAAAAAAAAACAACCTTCCCTCTCTGGAACTGCCAATTTTGTCAGCACTTGAAAAGCCTTGGCAGTGTGTGTTGTGAGTGCTTGTATTTGAAAGTAAACAAACGTTAATTAATACACAATGGTCTGAATCGGTGGTAAGAAATGACTCAACAATGGCACCGCACACACTTGAGGCATGAAGCAAACAAATCAGACTCTTTTGTAAAGCTGCAGGTCTGCTATGTTTACTTCTACAGAGAAGAACATTCAGAACGGTGGAGTTAATGGTTATGTTTGGGACCTGTCCTCCGTGAACTGTTTCAGCGTTTGGGCCTTGGTGAGGGGTCAGACTCTTTTTTTTTTATTGCTGTTGGTAGGGGTGGTGTGGCTACTGTCGCAAAAAGAGGCAACTTGAAGAATCCTATTTCCAAACATACACTCATCGGCCACTTTATTAGATATACCTTCCTAGTCCCGGGTTGGACCCCCGTTTGACTTCAGAACTCTTAATTCTTCGTGGCATAGATTCAACAAGGTGCTGGAAACATTTCTTTAGACATTTTGCTCAATATTGACATGATATCATCACACAGTTGCTGCAGATTTGTCGGCTGCACATCCATGAGACGAATCTCCCGTTCCACCACATCACAAAGGTGCTCCATTGGATTGAGATCTGGTGACTGTGGAGGCCATTTGAATACATAAATCAACTTTTTTTCCCCATTCTGGTTCTCAGTTTGAACTTCAGAAGATAATCTTGACTATGTCTACATCCCTAATTGCATTGAGTTGCTAACATGTGATAGGCTGATTAGATATTTGCAATAACAAGAAGATGAACAGCTGTACCTAATAAAGTGGCCGGTGAGTGTATGTGTCTTCATTCACCTGCAGGGTGAGTTGGATATAACAACCTACATGGGGGACAAATGGGTTGGGGGTGGGGGGTAGGGGTTAGTTTTAATCATTTTCACAGTAAAAACTCAAATCTCAGCAACTGCTTTTGTCTAATTACTTGTCAAAAAATATCCAATTACTTGATATAAGCCAAATTTAACTGACAAGTCCAGATACACATCTTATTTAAAGCTATTACCAGGAACAAATAAGGCATGATTTGCTTGCAACCAGTAAATCTGCCAATGCAGCAAGCAAAATGGACTCGTTAAGTGTCAAGCAATAAGACATTACATCTCCATTTAGGACATTACTTCTCATTCCAAGAAACTTTACAAGAAAATTTTAATTGTGTCATTTTTTGGCTGCCCGTTTTAGTCATTACAAACAACTCAGTCCCTCTTTCTATGCTTTAATGTTTTGAAATAAGGACTTTTCGGGTAAATTATTTTTTTTGATTAGATTTTTTTTGAGATTTTTGAGTAGGAATGAATGAGACAAATACACCTGGGCAGATTTGAGTTTTTGCAGTGTTTAATGCTAGTGCCTTATTTATTATATATTTTTTTTAAAGTCAGATTGTACAACATTTTCCACAACAATAGAGCAGAAATGAAGTATATCCTCTGTAAATGTCTCTCTGAGTCATGACTGTCTACAAAGAGTGTGACGCGTGGGAGTCCCGTCAGCTGCACTGTTGTCAGAGCCGTGTTTAGTCTTCTTTAGCTTCTTTAGAAAAGAAGAAGAACATACTCACTGATTATTTGGATGTCACATAAGTGTCTTTAGATCATTCTGTCTCAGTTGATGTTCAATATGAATATGTGTGCTAACATTAGCCTGCTAACACAACAATGCAGGACAGGTGCAGCTCGAAGAAAGGACATTTTGTCCGCTGCTTGCGCTTAATGGTGCTTAATTATGGTGTGTTCCAATTGAAAAATCCTTTGTGTGAACTCGAGTGGAGAGGGTTTGGAGGTGTGGCAATGGAGGAGAGCGAAGGCTTCAGAATAGCGGAGGTGTCGCCAAACAGCAGTTTGTTTTGGTTTAATGCTGGTGTTGAAGGGCAACACGGTGTTGCCGACACCTACGGGAGCAAAAAGTCGCACATTCTTCCTTTAAGAGGCTCTCTTATCTTCACAACGGAGAGACAAAGCTCTTCCTGTGATAACACCTCAAACACAGCCGGCAGCATGTATTCAATTCAATTCAAAAAACGTTATTTGTCCCCGGGGGGCAATTCAAATGCACACAGAGCATTAAATTAACAACAGTACAAGTAAACAAAACATTTTAACCTAAATATAAAGTGTTAAATACAACTTAAATAAGTATAGCTGTGTGTGTGTGTGTGTGTGTGTGTGTGTGTGTGTGTGTGTGTGTGTGTGTGTGTGTGTGTGTGTGTGTGTGTGTGTGTGTGTGTGTGTGTGTGTGTGTGTGTGTGTGTGTGTGTGTGTGTGTGTGTGTGTGTGTAGAGCAGACCTTGTGTGAGTGTATGTATTTGTAGTTGTACTGAGTCCTTTCACATTCACTGACTGATGAGCTGAATAAGTGCGAGGAAGACGTGTAGGAAGCAAATTAGCTGAGACAAGGTCATTACTTCACTATGAGCTATACATCATTAATCTCGTGGTAGAAAAACCACTTGAGAACACAGTTGTTTTCTTTTGCATTTGCTTGTCTTCTTTTTGTCGTTAAACCTTTTTTAATCGATTGCAGTGTAACCTCAAATGTACCAACTTTAAAAAAACAAAAACTCCATCCTTCCTGAGAAAACTGATGCTCCTGCAGATTTAGAAATAAGTCGCCATTTGCAGAGATATAGGACAGCTAAGGAACTGTTCTTACCCCTGGTTTTTAATGGGGAAATCATGTTTTGTGAAGTCAAATTATGTACAGCATGGACATGGTTTGATGGAAATGTAAGACAAATAGCCACACTGTACTTAAGATAAGCCATCATAATGCAATGTGTGAGTTGTTGACCTGCAGATTTAAATAAAGCATATTTGTTTTTTTAATTCAAGCTAAGTCTATTTCTTGAAACAAGATGATTTATCTTGAACAAATAACTCAGCAGCTTAAAAACCTTATGACACGTCAATAAAAGCTTGTTTCATCTGAGATATGACTCAAATCAAGACGTTTTCAAGACTGTTTCATTTAACAAGATATTCAAGATGATCCGTCTAGAAACAAGTTCAAATATCTTACTGAAATGTTACCGTTGAGGTAACTGTGTCTTATATTAAGTGTGATGAGATATTTTGACTAGAAATTAGAAGAATATACTTGGTAAGATTTTGAGTTTTTGCAGTGTAAGTCAATACATTGTACACGTCTTGATGGAAGCCTTAGAGCTCTCACTTTTATAGTTGGAGCAGAGAAAAAAACCTTCATTTGTCACAGTGTGGCCGAGGACTGAGAGAGATAACATCCACTATCCAGTCCCCCAGGCCCTGTGGCTTTACTGAAGTGTGTTTACCTTAACTTAGCATTAGCGCTCGGGTAGTATAGCCAGACACCGAGGAGCAACAACAGAAGAGGGGAAATCAATGACCTTGCCCTGGTGAAAGAAGTGTGTGAGCGAGAGCATTCATCATAACACAAAGGTGGATCAAGTGGAATTACAGCTGCGACTCCAAACCAGTGGGGTTTTCTACGAGGAGAGGAGATGACGCAGCAGAACCCTCTGAACCAAGGGCCACACATGGTCTTTATTACTCTAATGCCGGGTCAGATAGCAAAAGATCTACAACGTTATTCTAACCACAGAACGACTGGAACTGCCACAATACAATACAAAGAAGTGAAACCTTTTCTTCATGGCACAGTATGTAAATTCCACCACCAGGGGGCTCTCAATCTAAACAGTAACAAAAGATGACTTCAAGGCTGGCCACAAATCCAGTGATTGTCTCTGCTAATCCCCCCTTCCCCCACCCCCAGTTGTCAACGTTTCCAAGTTGACCGTAGTCAAGACGTACGGGCGAAACCGACCTGAAGAGACAATATGTTTACCGACGATGTAAAGGAGAATCATTTACACAAGGTTTTTATCACAGCAGCACATACAGCAACAGTACGCCCGCTTTTAGTAGCTGTTCCCGCTTCCTTATGCAGCGTTCTTTGACGTTAACATCCAGTGTTTCCAATGGCAACCACAAAAATGTTGACTGTAATGGCAGCCGCCTGGACAAGATAACCAAATTTAAGAAGTTATGTGATAAGTAACATTAGCAGGGATATCTGTTTAGAGAGCACAGGCGCTGCTTGTCAACAGGCAAGGCAGGAAACTGCTCGGGGGCCCCATGACCAGTAGTGGGCCTCAGAGGGCTGACAAACTTTGAACCAAAACAGTGGCTCAAAATCTGCAAATTTTGCAATGACAGTAGGAAACCTCCCTAATGCATCCAATCAGATGCACACAGCATTTTAACAGGTATTAGTTTAGCTTATTAACTCGATGAACTTTTATATTTCAAAAAACATTTCACGCCTAGGTTGAAGTTTTTGTGCAGATTCTTCTGCAGCATACATGGCTTAAGGACAAACTAACTAAAAGGAACCACTCTGTCCCGCATCAGTCAGAAGCCATAACCATCATGTTGTGCTCAGGAATAACCTTTAACAGAAACGTTGCTACCGTTTAAACACTTTTGTGAATGTAAGGCGGAAAGCCGTGATAGCAGCTGCTTTAAAATGTCAACTCAATGTTGCCTGCTCTGCTTTGAACCCAGCTCGACTTAAACAGTGCTGACACTTCCTGGTACATTCGACTCTGTACCTTCAGCTGGAGGCCATACAACGTCTTCTGAAATGAGATGGAAGTTGTGACACATTAAAACTGCCTCGTCGACACACTGCTCTGCCTGAGAGGAACAACTCCTGAAAGTAGCTGTCAAACCGCAAATCCAACAGATTGAAAAATAATTAGCTCCCAATCGAGGAATACACAGATGTTGTGTACCATATGTTTTTACAAGTTAGGTTAAGAGTAGAAAAGTTGTACTGCTGGAAGAAAGAGCTGCTCACATACCAAGAAAACAGTTGTTTCTCAAACTTCTCCATGTCTAGAATCCTTATGTAACAAGACTCCATGTGTGCCGCGTATCGACAGTGCCCGCGCTGTTCGCTGCCACTCTAGTCAATGCTCCTGTTTCCATTGCCAGCGCCACTTTCTGCTCCGTTTCGAATACGCTGTGAGTCTAATTTCGACGGAGCTTGCTGCAAGATCGGGTCAAGCTGGACAAAATGGATCGAAATACCCCGGAAAAGCCATGGAGCTGACAGAACGCAGAGCACATGGACTTTTTGGAAATTGGCAGTATGAAGATGATCACTAATCTTATTAAACCCATGACCAAAATAGCCATAAATACTGCATGTTAACTTGTCACTTATTGATGTGATGAGTGATGCAAGAAATGGCTCTAGACCCCCTTAAATCCACTCAAGGTCCCCATTTAAAGGATTACTGGAGTAGAGAACCTCTAGGAAAGACACTCTATGTTCACCTCTATGAAGTTTTAATTATGAAGGCATTTAATTTGATCGCTTTAACCCTGAAGGGAAACTGTAGGAATCAACATGTTTGCTCTGGATGTATGATGAGCTAATTACATTGTAAAATGTAACCTTGCCTTTGGAACATTATTTCTTGCCATCATGGTCTGAATGTGTGAATGGAATCAAATATTTGTCTGCATCAGCATAGGAGGGATGTGGGCGGACAGAGGACAACATCTGTCTGCCGTGTTATGGGCTCTTTGATTTGCGCCCAGTCCAGATGGGCCGCCGCGCTTCGTGGTTTCACACGGCAAAACGCTACAGTAACAAATGACTCAGGCGGTGATCCAATGATGGGGACGTTTCAGTATAGGACAAACAAAAGGGCCAGATGAATTGGGCATCTGTGGCTGCTTGTGTCACTGCAGCAGTAGATTGTCCCTCCTGTCCTGCAAAGCCTGGCTGAAACGTGAAATGTCAACACTTGAAATATGTATACCCAGTGATGACAGAGTGCAAGAGTGCAGGCTGAATAGCAACAGACCTTGGGTTGCTATACTGCATATTGAAAGAAAAATGGTTATTTACGAGGTGAAGCATTTTGTATTTAAACCTCCTGTGAGAGACTTTTTTTTAGTTGTCTTGTACACATGTAGGTGTTGTTTTCTATCAAAATGATATCATCTTGCTCACTTTGAACAATTCAATTCGGCATGGACCAAATCCGGAAATTGGTCTGGTAGCTGGTGAGGTGCCAGTCCGCCTCCTGAGCACTGCTTGAAAACTGCTCTGCAGCGCTTGCTGTGGGCAGCTCCCTCACTCTGAGACCATGTTCATAGGATCCTGTTTGTGCATGTTTGTGTATTTCGGGCCTATCTAGCATGTTCATTAAATGGAGTGTAAAACTGAATTTCCCCTCATAGGATTAATAAAGGATAAATTATTATTATTATTATTATTATTAATGCAATATAGAAATAGTCAGTCTTGTTGCTGATGGTTTTGTGGAGACATAAAGAGATATTAGTATTCAGCTTCACACTGTTTCATAACATCATTTAAAGAATTGATAACATGGGAGAAACCTTCCAAACATAATGCTTTAGGTGTTTATGGAGCTGTTAATGACGAGGGAGAAAGTGACGTATACATTCATCAAACGGTCATGGCTAGGAGTCAGAACCTGCAACCTTTCAATAAAGGACTAAAGCGTCGTCTTTGTGTTGTGCACTTTGGGCAACAGCTTCCAGAATCCAGACCCTTTTCCCCTGAAAGCACCTGTGTGTGCGATCAGACTTTCATTTGCACTTATTGACGTTGTTTCCTCCTCTCTAGATCCTTAATTGTGTTGTACTTACTCTCTAATGTGCGTCGCTTTGGATAAAAGCATCTGCTAAATGAAATGTAGAAAAAGCTTACTCGATGTGTACACATTGTGATACGTGCAATACATGTCATATATGCTGAGACAGACTCCCTCAAACGATTGGCTTTTGTTGTCAGACTGAACCATGAAAAAAAGAACCCAAATGCATGACTCCAAAAACACTTAGTGAGGATACAAAGTCTGTTTAATCAGAAGAGAGGTCGTTACACGGGAGTCCAAGTCACAAGCAGAGGTATCCGAATGGTAGGCAAAAGGCAGCTCAAGAAAACACAGAAACAGGTCGAAATACTCAATCGCAAAATACACTAGGAAAGCTGTAACATGAAAACTAGATCAGGTAATCACAGATGCGGGAGACACAGGCGGGAAGGCAGGAAGCAAACCATATGAAACCAGACGCAGGGTACTGTAAGTATCAAATTAAAGAGGAAACGCAAGAAATAAAACATGAGAATAACTGAAGAAAGGAACTATACTTTCCTGGAGATGTTTGACATTTGTCCTTTTTACGTCCTGATAACGGTGCTGTATGAAAGCTCAGCTGTCCCTCCACCTTTGTACTTTTTCATCCTTAAAGGGATATTTTGTTATATTTGAAGGGTTGTATGAGGTACTCTTCAAAAGTAAGTAACAATGTTTCTGTTGATGGCGATCGGAGCAACAGGGGTACAACAATCCCAACTTGAACTGGCATTGTGCCGGATATTGTTTTGGAGGACACAGAAGTGGATGCTGCTCCTTCTGCAAGCTCTCCTGTGCCTTGTGACAAAACCAATCAAAACAACCTTTTTGTTAAAGACAAGATTGTGGTTTGGAAAAAAAAAAATATATATATATATTTACTACTGCTTCTCCTCTCCCCCATTTGAGCCTCTTCAACAAGGCGACCCGGAAGACACAACACAACCACACGAGAGGGAAAAGCTGAGCTCCCTATTCACACAGACAGGAGAGAGGAAACAAGGAAACAAAGGAAGGGGGAGAGAGGGACAAGGACAACAAGTGCACTAAGGGGAAGTGAGGAAACAGGGAGCACAGGCTGAGACTCCTGGAGGATGTGCTGTTCATTAAAAGCTGAATAAAACAAATGGTCAGAAGCAGATTTTGTTCTGAAAGAACAGATACTTTGGAAGAATGTTTTACTGTTACATTCAGTATCAAGGTCTTTGACACTTCTAAGAAGCGTTAATGAGCATTTCCTCATTTTAGTGATTAGAGAAAAATATCATCAAAGGGACATCGTGTTCCCTGCAAAAATGTCTTTGATTCTGCAAATAGTAGCATATTTATGTATTTCCTAGGAGACACGGCTGCACCAACTATGGGGGACATTTAAAAAAAAAAATGTGAGAAATGTCTCCAAGTCAAGAAAGTTTGCTGGAAAGATGGTTGAAGTTGCAACCATGAAGTTCCTGACAAATATCTAATGCAGTTTGGAGCTGCAGTTTTGCGTTCATGTATTCATCCCTTTCTCATACTGTATGGAGTTGTAGTTTATATCGGTTAATCTTGACAAGTCGTGAGGAAAATAATAAATTCTTGCATTGCTGTGAGGCATGTTTTTTCTGCTAACTGTGCATGCTACATTTGTGCATTTTTAGAGATGCAGTTCACACAGTAGAATGTGGGCTCCAGTTTCTTGGCCCGGACTACAATAGCTCCTTCTGTGTGGAAATCTTGTGCCAGTTGTTATCGAGTGGGTTGTTGTTGTAGCCTACCAGCACTGTGGTGTTCTGCCCACCATCGCCGCCGCCGCTGCCACCATCCGCCCAAGCTTGACTGTTGACGGAGGAGGCCTGGAGGAGCTCTGCAGGAAAGAAGACGCTCCAACTCCCCCGTCTGGGACTGATGCACATCTTCAGGCAACAGAGAGCATCTGATACACTTGTATGTTATTCCAATTATACAAGCTGCAATCTTGTAAGATGGAAAGCAATTTCATCAGTGTCATATTGTGAACTAAATTACATTTTGCAAAAATACTGGGGAGGGGGGACTCTGGCATCCTAAGAAGGAGGAACATGTTGCCATCTGAAATCAATTTAGTCATGAACGCAGGCAGCTTCCGTCCTCACAGAAACCCTCCATGCTCGCTATATTATTCTGTCAGACGAAATAACTAATTATTGTTTTGCTCAACATCATCTTGTATGAAGTTGCAGACAGCAGAGCAAAACTCTTTACTCTGATATTCATGTGGATAATCCTCTGAATCCCATTCTAGGACTGTATTATTTTATTCATGAGATCTGCTGATACATTATCAGGCTTCGATGGAGACATGTGAATCCATTTGGTCTCTCTTCCTCTGCTTGGGGTTGATCAGTGCCATTGCGCATAAGGGCCATTGTCATGTTTCAAAGTGCCAGACGTGGCTTTGCTTCGGCGGAGATCTTCATTTCCTTTTTTTGCTTGTGTCACTTGTTTCTGATGCTCGTCTCCCTGTTTGATGACTTTTTGCCCCCCGGGTGCTGGAATACTCATCACTTTTGACTTGTGTTTGCCGCCTTTTTTTTTCCCCCTTTTGACTTCTGGAGCTAAGACGCGTTTCCTTTTTTCTTGTAGCTCATTTATTCTTCTGTTCATCTGAGAATATTTTACCCCATCGGTGATTGAGGTTTTCCATTCTCATCTGTTTGACCTATAATACTCAGGATAAGAAGTGGAGTCTGTCTGAAATTAACCGTTTCAGACAGAGGCTGAAATGAAGGTTTTTACAGACACCAGTACGAGATAAATACAATGTTTTTTGAGCTGCATATCATGAAAAGCTACTCTAGAGGTTTTACAGACTGTCATCATGCCAGGTAAAAATGAGTTTAAATGGCATCTTCACAATTTCTGTTTAGGATCTGGTATGTGATTACAAGCAAAACATTTCAAATCAGACCTTGGTAGTACTTTCTAAGATGTGAGTTTGGATTTGTTTATGTTTAAGTTCAAATGTTTGTAACTCTAAGAATTCAAAGGCATGAGGAAATCCTCTTCTGGTAGGAGATCCCAGGATGTTTTACTTTGATAGAAAAATACCTCCTTTTATCTATGAACTGAAAATGTATTTTTTTGGTGCATGCCATATGGGTGTTGTTATTATTTAATAAATTACTTCAAACAAATTACTGGAGCACAAATGATGAAATTGATATATTTCTTACCTCGATCCATCAATTAAGTTTTTTTCACGGAGCTGAACTTTACTTCTTTCACTTTCAACGTAAAAGAAAGCTGCCTCATTAAGCAAAGTTGAATTATCAAATCTCCATCTGCTGCATCTGAAGTTGTCATTCGTTTAATTGAATCCATTAACGGCATCATTTCAAAGCCTCCATTTGTCCAGTGATTCATTAACCAAACGTTATGATGACAGGAAATGTCTCCTTCCGCAGTGTTAACCTTTAAGCTGTTGTTTCTTCGAACAATTGAACTGTTGTTCAAAGAATATATCAACGTATCAAGACAAACAATAAAACAATAAAAACAGACATACCAGTAAGACAAAAATGATTGCAAAGGTGAAAATGGTAAAGTATAGTGGTAGCATTATTGCAAAAATCTTACCTCCTTTGAGTCGGAAGAAGGAAAGATTTTTTTGTTGTGTTCAAATTCACATGAGCAATTAAACCTTTTAGTCAACCAGAGTGAAGCCTCTAGCTGCCAGCTAACAACAGATTATATTGTGTCAATTTGGTGGCTACTGCTGTTTTATTAAGACAGATGACTGAGGTGAATAAGAACAGCTCTTTTGCAATTTGAATTTTTAGGGGGGGACACAAGAGTGTTGACGTGTTAAACACAGGTCACACAGTTCTGTGTAAAACATGTGAAAATACTGCAGCTTCACATCAGTGACACTCACAACACCAGAAAAGGAAAAAAACACATCGCTGAAGACATTTTCTGAGCACAAAAATACTCTTCAGCGGCGCCTTAGAGAATCTCTGCGGTCATCACGACTTTGTTGAGGAAGCACAAGAGACCACGCCAAAGCGGGAGCTCCACAGATCCCGTCTCGCCCCTGTAAGGCCTCTGTTACTCCCTTTGAAGCCGACACAGACACAGACTTGGGATCACTTCATTCCCCCTGATTACTGTGTGTGAGATTCATATTGAAGTGTAGAAAATATAAGTAAGTAAATACGCCTTGAATCGGCTATTAGGAATGAGTCCTTTAATAGCTGTATTGTTTAATCATTTTTTTGCCGTGTGTGTGTGTGTGTGTGTGTGTGTGTGTTTAGCCAACAGAAAGTATTGAGCATACATTCAATACTCTAGAAACCTTTCAGGCTCCAGTGAGCAGCTTGCATTTGAAGGAACGAGGCACCATCAATGCAGTTCAACATTATCTCGAACACAATCCCTCTTCAGAACAGCGATGATATAACCGTACAGAAATATATTTCTTCTCATGTAATTCCCTGACTTCCTTCATTTCCCCAAAAAATGTCAGGTCATCCATGAAAGGAAACTTCTCTTTCCTGTTTCAATAAGAAGGAATTTTGCAAATTATTTCAGAAAACCCAATTGGCTGTGCAGAGATTGGAGCAGAAAACAAGTGAGGGAAACAAGAAATCAGCCCCCTATTGTTTTCTTGTTTCCTTCTCTTGAGTCATCATCACAAATCACAGAGAGAAGAAGAGAGAGCATTATTGGCTCGCAGCTTTTTCTCCCTCCACACTTTGATAGTGTGAAAGTATTATTAATGTTGGCTTCATCATTAGTGGTATTTTTTCCTTTTTGCTTTGCTCTCATTTGCAGAGGTGTAAATCAACCTCCCTGCATCCAACACCTCAAACCCACCAAATTGAGTTCTTGATGCCGTCTAGGCCCCGGAGCAGTGAATACAAATGTCAGCTAGATTACCAGTCTAATTGGCACGGCGTTAGCCCTCCTTTCCAATGCCAAGAGCTGTGATGCAGCAGTGAGGACAATAATTCACAGGAGCCACATCGACGCCGAGCCGAGCGGTGAGGGGGAGGAAACTCGCTTTTTCCCAAACTAATATTCTGCACACACAGATGAACAATACTGGTATTTAGATGCATGCATAAAACAATGGGACACAAACACAGATAGGATTTGGAATTCAAAATGGACTGAGCACACATCCTCACAGGTGAGGATCACTGTCACCTGACGCCTCCTGACATCAAAAATCAAGTCTGAGAAATGCATCTTTATGGAACTTAAGCATGAGCTCTTAAAAGCTCTTATAAACCGACTGCATTCCCCCTGACCAATACGTCTGTGCAGGCATACAGAGGTTGTGACAAGCTTGTGAGAAAATGGAACATGCTGCAGCTAAAAGCCAGACTGAGGAGTGGGAAAAAAAAAAGGCTGAGGGCCTGATTTACTGAGAATGGACTAATAGCTCCAAAAATATCCACTACCTGCATCGTCTCAGCGTCTTATTCACAAAGCATTCAACGCTCATGATATTCAGGTGCAAAAATGTCCTAAAAGTTGTCCTGCTGTGCGCTGGTTGCTCTTTTTGCTTTGCATCTGAATGTGGAGCAAAGCTGTGTGCACATTTACTCTGCACAGAGCTGTGCTTTCTTCCCGACGCAGCATAGTTTTGTCTGTAGGAGGGGAAGGGGAATTAATTTTGATTCTAAACTTGAAAAATGTAATATAAGTTTCACTGTTTAAAACAAAGCTTCCTCTAGAAGTGGACAACTCAGATGGCTCGGCTCGAGATGTGGATGAGGTGGATGAGGGTCACATGAGGAGGGAGGGGGGAGAGACAGAACTCATATTCTATTTTAAGAAGTAATTAGTCAGTTTGTAGGCTCTGTCAATCAGCTACCCAGTAAAAACAGGCTCGTGACCCAACCCTAAGTCCGGGAAAGGCTGCTCTACAACAATCCACTTCTCCATCCAGTTCTGTAAGCTCTATTGTTCTGTTTTTACAAAAATCCAAGTATTAGTCTGTGACAGTGTAACTGCATTTCCTGGGAGATGTTCATTATTAGTTTAATCCTTGGTTGCCGTTAACTACAACACTACAACTACTGAATAAATGTACCTTCAGGTGTGGGTAAGTAAAAGCACGGGGACAACGTCTGCTGTGTGTCTCTCATACTTTTTAATGTCCGTCCTTAGCATGGCATCGCAAAACACAGACTGAACCCACACAAGTTATACCTCACTTGTCTTAAAGCCATATCACCCCCCCCCCCAACCGTAACCAGGGGCAACCTTATTTACCAAAAATGTAAATATAAATGAAATAAGCATGAAGTAAAATATTGTATATTATGTCAACCTTAGAAAAATAAAGATCTATAAAATAAAACTTCACAAAAATAAATCTCATCTCCATCTTACAATAGTTATGGTACAAACATGTATTCTTTCAATCTGACATTATGGAAAAAGATCCATATATTTGTGGAATAATATGATGTTTTTCTTAAGGTTTCCTCAGAGTGAAATACCACTCATTTTAGAGACTACATGAACAAAACAAATTGATTGATTTTTCTTGACATAAAAAAGATGTGGAAGTAGCGGACGAAGCAACAGAGTCTTCTTTACGATGCTATAATCAGAATATGTGCCTTTATATAGATGCTAAGTGTAGTTTGGAAGAATCACAATATCAACAAATGAGCAGAGAAGAACATACTGACAAACTGAAACAGAATGCAGAGATCAAGGCAGACACTGACTCCAGTCACAGGATATTTAAATCCCTCCCATTGGCTCAAGGTGGATTACTGAGCTTACTTGGAGATGCTGTGGGAAAAAAATACTTGGGGTCTGGCAGGAGAAACTCCGGGTGCAGTTTGTCTGTTTGCGTTCACACATACAGCTCCTCCTGGACATATCAGGAGTTTTTCAGGAGTTTTCGGCAAGTGTGAAAGCACTGTAAGTTTGAGACAAGACACCATCTTCACTTCTTTATTGTTAAATTACATTCCATCCAGCATTTACCTGCTCTTGTAACATCAAGAAGAAAAACCTGCAATACAACCTGGAGGTTGCATACATCTTTATTTTCTCATTCTCTGTATCCTTTCATTTACAGTCCCTACATAATTCTCTGCATGTTTGAAGCGTCGTTACAGTGATTACGGTCTTTTTCAGCCACAATTTCAGCCAGGTGATTGTAGGGCACGTGTACTAGCCATTATCTGCCACTTGTGTTGTGAGTCAGGACTCTCTGAGTGGAGGAGAGGTCACATGGTCTGACCTCAGTCTAACAAGATCCCTAGGCTGTTCTCAGCAATGAAGCCCCCCCCCCCACTCCTGGTCCTTTACTCGTCTGATTGGGGTTAATTATGAGTCTGGTGGGATTGTCTGAAGAATGAAATCAGAGCTCTTTTTTTTTTTTTGTGAAGTTTCAGTGACACAATACCAGCAAACCTGTGTTTTATCATTCACAGCTTGTACTGCATCAGGGACAGGTTTCTGTAAGAAATCTGTTAAATGTCAAAAATGACTACACTGTCTCCATGATGTTTGGTTGCACCTGCAGATTTTTTCTGGGCCTCCTTCAATTTCCCAATATCTATTTACCCAAGCAAAAACCCTAAAAGATAACCTGAACTCTGTGCCAGGTAACAATCAAGCTTTTCCCAGTAATTTCAGATGTGATTGAACAGCTATTTTGGTGCGATGAAACACCGGCAATTGTTTTCAAACTGCTGTCATGTTGGAATTGGGGGAAGTAAACAAGCTGCTGCCTGAATCAGAGAGCTGCAGGTCTGTCAGCTAGCTCTATCAAATACCACACACCTGTGATCTGGAGCACTGCAGAAATAACCTGCTCTCTTGTCAATGTCTTCAAGTCTCTAGATTCTGAAGTACCATGCACATTATGTGGTGCATAATGGTGTGCTCATTTGATGGCCATCTTAAAAAAAAAAAAAGTAGAGGATTGTGACTTTTGTGTTTTATCTGCTTCAACACTTACTGAGTAAATATGAAACTTATTTTACTAGATGTTTTAAACGAAGGGTATCACAGTTCTTAATCCAATAAAATAAAAGATTGTTTCTCAGACTGCAGTGTGAATCTCTGACAATCGAGTGGGCATGATGTGGGTGTTTTTGATATGCAGGCACTGCTTTAGGGGATTTGAAATATAAAGATGTGCTCAACACGGCCGCTGAGACAAAACAACTGTTCAAAAACAACACACAAAAACACAACAGAATTAACTCTGTTCAATCAAACTATTGCATTCTTCACTGTCTTCAGTCGGGTCTGCAGAGACGGGCTCAGAACTAAATTGTTAAATATTATGAACGATTCATGCTCCTTTGCGAGGAGAAATCAGCCACAGCTACCAGTAGCTGACTAGATACCAAACTCTTATCAGGGAGACCAAGGAAATTATCTGAAGCCTTGTTCACACATGCACAAAATTCCTGAAAATCCTGAATATCACCTGTGAGTGGGAGGAGGTAGCGCAGTTATTCCCTGCGATTAGTGAATGACCATAGACTGTATGCATATGACTTCAGATCTCTGTGCGTGTCATATTTTCAATATACTGTCATTTAGTGGACTCTGTTCCGTACTGTTCTTTTTACATCATGTCTTGCCTTACCCCACACCCCCCTATAGGGGTAGTCACCCGCTCTGAGGTGCATGTGTGAACAACCAGATAAAGAAGATTTTAGAGGCAGTCCTCTGGAAATTCTATATATAGACATTTTCAGGAGTGTCATTTTGAAAACGGCTCTGAACTAAATGCAATGGTTGACAGACCTGAAACTGAAAAAGCTCGAGCAAAAAAGACCTACCCAGAGCAAGAGAGGCGCAATCCACCTTTTTTCAGTTCCAACCCCAATCTGATACACTTACATTGGGTACGGAAAGTATTCAGACCCTTTTGAGCTAGTACAGCCATGAGTCTTCTTGGGAATGATGTAACAAGTTTTTCACACCTGGATTTGGGGATCCTCTGCCATTCTTCCTTGCAGATCCTCTCCAGTTCTGTCAGGTTGGATGATGAACGTTGGTGGACGGCCATTTTCAGGTCTCTCCAGAGATGCTCAATTGGGTTTAGGTCAGGGCTCTGGCTGGGCCGGTCAAGAATGGTCACAGAGTTGTTCCGAAGCCACTCCTTTGTTATTTTAGCTGTGTGCTTAGGGTCATTGTCTTGTTAGAAGGTGAACCTTCGGCCCAGTCTGAGGTCCTGAGCACTCTGGAAGAGGTTTTCTTCCAGGATGTCTCTGTACTTGGCCGCATTCATCTTTCCTTCAATTGCAACCAGTCGTCCTGTCCCTGCAGCTGAAAAACACCCCCATAGCATGATGCTGCCACCACCATGTTTCACTGTTGGGATTGTATTGGGCAGGTGATGAGCAGTGCCTGGTTTTCTCCACACATACCACTTAGAATTAAAGCCAAAAAGTTAAATCTTGGTCTCATCAGACCAGAGAATCTTCTTTCTCATAGTCTGGGAGTCCTTCATGTGTTTTTTGGCAAACTCTATGCGGGCTTTCATACGTCTTGCACTGAGGAGAGGCTTCCGTCTGGCCACTCTGCCATAAAGCCCCGACTGGTGGAGGGCTGCAGTGATAGTTGACTTTGTGGAACTTTTTCCCATCTCCCTACTGCATCTCTGGAGCTCAGCCACAGTGATCTTTGGGTTCTTCTTTACCTCTCTCACCAAGGCTCTTCTCCCACGATTGCTCAGTTTGGCTGGACGGCCAGGTTTAGGAAGAGTTCTGGTCGTCCCAAACTTCTTCCATTTAAGGATTATGGAGGCCACTGTGCTCTTAGGAACCTTGAGTGCTGCAGAAATTCTTTTGTAACCTTGGCCAGATCTGTGCCTTGCCACAATTCTGTCTCTGAGCTCCTTGGGCAGTTCCTTCGACCTCATGATTCTCATTTGCTCTGACATGCACTGTGAGCTGTAAGGTCTTATATAGACAGGTGTGTGCCTTTCCTAATCAAGTCCAATCAGTTTAATTAAACACAGCTGGACTCCAATGAAGGAGCAGAACCATCTCAAGGAGGATCAGAAGAAATGGACAGCATGTGAGTTAAATATGAGTGTCACAGCAAAGGGTCTGAATACTTATGACCATGTGATATTTCAGTTTTTCTTTTTTAATAAATTTGCAAAAATTTCTACGTTTCTGTTTTTTTTCTGTCAAGATGGGGTGCTGAGTGTACATTAATGAGAAATACAATGAACTTTTTTGATTTTAGCAAATGGCTGCAATGAAACAAAGAGTGAAAAATGTGAAGGGGTCTGAATACTTTCCGTACCCACTGTATCCCAATACTGATTTATTACCATAACTAATAGTCTTAATTGTGGTTGTTGGTTTAATGTGTAAGGCTACACAAAGCTGCAGTAAACCCACATTTCTTACTTAAGAAGCAACAAACATTAATACTAAATAAAAATGCATTAAAATGAAACTTTTTCCAAATAAAAGTATCTGAACTTTGTGCTGGCTTCACATTCAAACAGGAACCAGCAGTGGCGGTTCTAGACCACTTTTACTGAGGGGGCCAAACTGGGACCAGTTGTTTTATCAGAGGGGAACATTAAACCCAGGTGAAAAATAGACAAAGATGATGGCTTTTAAAAAAAAAGAAAAGTATTATGCCAAATAATACGGACATAATTAAATACCACAACATAAAATACCATGACTTATATTTGTTTCAGTAAGAGTATTTAATACTAGATTGTGAGTCCGGTTGTTGAGTCAAATACTGTGTATGTTATGAGGGGGGCGCTTCCTTTTGGAGGGGTGGTCACAGGGGGGACCAAGCTCAGTGTTACAGGGGCACTGGCCCCTATTGGCCCCTACCTTGAACTGCCCATGGGAACCAGCAGCAACAACTGTACGGTTTTCAAATGAAACCTTTTAAACTGAAGTGTCAGAATAATGTTTTTTTTTTATCATATAGGAGTAGTCTGAACGTCTTGATGTAAAAAAAGTTCAGTCCGAATATCTTCAAAGCGAGACTGTGCGAGTTGAGAATGTTTCAAGTGCCCAACCATCTTTTTTAATCAGTGAGGTGGATCTGCGCCGTCAGTCCAATATCCTATACGTAAATTACATCAATATGGGACTTGATACCGATACAAAATCAGACTGGTCCCATCTCTAGTCCAGCGCTAACAATCTTAGAAATCGTTTTAAGGTTTACAGAAAGGTTCAAATGGTGCCTCTGTGGAAACACAACCTCCGCCACAACAAGTGAAACCACTGAAAGAACCTCTGAATCTCTCTGATGCTAAGACAATGAGTCAGCACAGAGCATTAGAGCCCAACAGCATGTATAAGCTTCCTACACCTACACGTCTTAAGAAAGGCCAATCAGCCACACACACCTGACCCTGTGAATCAATTCACTTCACTCACCAATGAGCCACTAGATTTTCACTGTTTCTACTCCCCCCCTCACTTATAATTTTTCCAAACCACAGGAGCTTTTAAATAACAAAATCTGCATCCCTTTAACTCCAGTCAGGGAAATTTAGACATTACACAAAAAAATGTAGAAGAAAAATGTCTCAGTTTTCCATCATATTGAAGGTAATGCCTCCTCATCCTTTGCCTCAGAATATTTGAAGACTATAGCATGTTCTCTTTGATATATTAGCTCTGACACCTGGGTCATATTATCATTAATTAAACATGTCTTTGTAATAATTTCCTTCTCATAGAGACCCACAGTCTTTGGGCACACAAGATATGCCTTTGCTACATAACTTAATTAAAAAATGATGAATGCCCCAGCGCAGTGTCCATACATTTTGTAAAGGTCAGGGCCACCCCTCGCTTTGCTGATTTAAATTCTTTATGCTTTTTGCAGAGAAGTTACAGAGACTACAGAGGTGTTCTTACCTTTGTGTGCCGTTCACGTCCACATCATCTCACACATGACAGGTTGCCCTGAAAATGTGTGTTTGTGTGTGTGTGTGCGCGCACATGTTTTTTCTGAAACTTTAGAAAGCCCTGTAATATCTTTGAAGCTAAATATCACTGCTCTGACTATCAATGAGAGAAGTAACCTTAGGTCACCATTCATTCCAGACTACAAGAGCTATATGTGGCCGATACAAGACCCTCCATTTTTTTTTCCAGTGACATACCCGCAGTCTGTGCTTGTTTGGTGCAAATTAGTTTTTACAGAACTTCAAGCCCTCTGTTTCTTTTCTTCTTTTTTAATTTCCTACAGAGTGTTGGGCGATGCCCTGTTGACCTACTAAATGTCTCTCAATTTCCTGCTGATAAAAACATTACATGCACATTTCAAGTTGAAATATTACACATTAATTAGTGGACCATTTGCAGGTAAGAAGTCCAGTAGAAGAAGACTGGACTGAGAGTTTCATTGACTGACTTGTAAAGCGTGGAGACGGTCTAACAGGTGGTTTAATTGCTCAGTCGTCTTATTATTGGTGCCTTTGAATGGATTCCTGTTTACCACGTTTACAAGATGAGACCTCCAATCTTATTATTCACGACCTCAGAAGTCAAAATGTTGTAAAAACTTTGAGGTCACAAGTTGTGACGTGTTTGATGACGGTTTCAGAAATGGCTTAGCCCATGGACTTCAGTTTTTTTGGTGGATAGTAAGCTGTGGCAAGATCGTCACCTTTGTCATCTTGTGTCTTGTTCCTCCATGTTGCCGTTGGACAGTAGGCAGCAAAGGAGACTGTCCTGATTTGGAAAAACACAGCTTTTTATCCAGGATTCAGTTCTGATTTCTTTTGACAGTTATCACAATTTTCAACTTCCTTTGTGCAATGTGTTTTAAGCACAAGTTATGAGCTGAATCTCACTGTCATTTGTACCCTTTAAGGCTTTCTCTGATAATAATGGTGTCCTTTAGACTGAGGTGACAGATCAGAAAACACTCCCATCTGTCATTTTTGAAGAGTAAGGACGAACAAACCATTTTGTTTTGGACTTTTTTTTGTTTACAGGGATGTAGGGGAGAGAAATAGCATTGCTCAAACAAAACATAATTCTCTTTTAACGCATATTGGATATCCCTCCGTCCATCTCTGACTCTTCTTTTTTCCCCCTTCCCTGCAGGTATTTCAATGAAACAAAAAAGACAGGCCTGACAAAGGTGTGATAACAACCTTCACATTCAAGCAACCAGGTAAAGAGAGTCTAATTTTCTGTTTTGAGTTTGCTTTCCAATTATAATAAAACTGACATAAAATTATTATGTCTCTTCACAATACATGAGTCTAGACAGTCAGGTGTATAGTTTGAGCTGGAAAAAAAGTGATTTTTGTTTTTCTCAAACAGGACCAAGCACTAACAGGCTGTGATAATTATACTTCTATTTCGACAAATCAGTGAGCAACTTTAACAAAAAATGAAGTTCCAGTTTAAGTTTGCAACTTTGAAAGATGTGCTTGCTTGATTTCTTATAAAACTTTCAAAAAAGGCACAAAAGTGCTTGAAAGTTCAAGTACTGGGTGCTGGAGAAAAAACATCGAAAGACAGAAAAAGTACTAAGTCCGCACACCAGAAGCTGCACCAATTAAATAGAATTTAATGGAAAAATCACATGTAACGTCTCGGGCCCTCGCCCTTCATCTGACTTGAACAAGTGAATAGACACATCTTCACATATATACAACCCCCGAGGTCACCTGACAGGTCATGTGATACAAAACCAGGAACAATATACAATATAAGCTATGCAAAACATTCTGTTTGTTTCCTTCAACAATAACATAGACACCGCACTCATACAGTGATTTAAATACAAAGCCGCAGCCAGCACATGTAAGCTTAAAGACCGGTCAGAAACGAAGGGACACTTATCCTTGCTCAGCCCAAACGTAACTAAATGTGCAGACCAGCTCAGATAAGTAATGAGATGGATATCATGTGAATGTTAAATGTGTTTGAAAAAGGGATTTTCTGGCTCACTTGGCACCAACATGAACAGTTTCTTTCTAGCGACAGATGACGGCATACCTTTGTTCCTTGAGTTCTCTATCCTCTCACTCAATATGTTCTTATGACACCTAAAGGTCTTTAATTTGCAACAACTATTGATGTTACCCCTTGAAAGTGTTGAAAAAAATGACAGTTTTCTTGACTTTCCTCAGTGGCTGTGCTGTTTTTTTTTTTAACACTCAGACATTGAAAACATCCATCTAAATGTAGCCCTTACAAATCTATGACATTAGCAATTTATATCAAGAGAACACAGGACCCTTGGAACATAGGGATGAGAACCTGCAGAAAATGCATTTATATTTAGTCCATTGGCTATCTGGGCAGCACACACTGCAAAAAATAATCCAGTGACCAAATTAATGTCCATAACTTCCAGTGGAAAATAGATGTGGGTGTTCTTTAAATTACCTTAGCTCAGTCAAGTCTTGGAGATGGGCACAGAGCTTACTTTGTTCTGTGTTAAAACTTTGCTTTTCTGCATTATGAAGGAAATATGGTTTATAAAATCCCACCCAAGGATATGAACCAAACAGTAAGCAAGCGATACTACCTGTCTTTTGATAACCAGTAACTAAATGTTGCTCTCCATAAAACTTTGATACTCATACAAGCGGCAACCTTATGGTGTTGAAAAATGAATCCAATGCAAAAGTGCAAACTCCTGCAGTCCGTCAAGGGTCCGTTTGAAGCTGGCTCCAAAAGCCCCAGAAGTCACATACACATCAAGGCCAAAAAAGCTGTTTTTTTTTTTTTACAGTAGATATAAACATGTTTACAGCCTGGTACAAAAAACAATGCTGGTCTGATTAGTTATTGTCCTCATTGGCACACACTGTACAGGGGAGAATTTGATTTTGATTTCATGAATGATACGTGTTATCCATAGTTAGGCACGTAGCTGACATGATTGACAGTGATGGTTTGTTAGGAGGCTTAAAACCCGCCTCAGCTCCAGCTCTCAGCCTGTTGTTACGTTGACTTAAAGTTTCTTAGAGCTCAATGTGGTGTCTCTAAACTTGAAACAGAACCAAAGATAGTCATTTTACATGTCAGAGAAAGAAAAGCAGAAAAATCACCATATCTGTGGAAATAATTCATGTACTTGTCGCTTGACAAATTGCTTAAACACTGAATCGGCTTGGACAGCATTTCCAGCATGGCGGCTTCCGCTGATGAGCCTCCTTAGCTCCCTGCAGTGACAGATGCAGTGACGTCACTCAGGCTTCGTTCATTCATATTTACAGTCTATTAACTCATTGTGCTTTGTGTTAGGGTTTGACTATTTAAAAGAGAAAATATATGAATATTAAATCACAACAGAACTTTCTGTATCATACAAAGAGGAGGCCTTCTGTTTGCAAAACTTGCCGTTACCTTTTTAGTTTGGGTCACTTTCCAAACAATGAACGCACGTGTGTTTATGAAACCTGTGTGTGACATTTACAAAGAAGTGTGAAACGTGTAGGTAGTGCGAGGCGGAGTCGACGCTTTGTGTTCTGAACAGAGCTCTGACTCGAAGCCATCCATCACTGTAAGGGATTGTTGTGCGCGTTGACATTTTATATGCTGTGAAGGGAGCAAAGTGGGCTGCTGTTGCCTGTGATTCATTTGTTGTTGTTGTTGTTCATCGGGACCCTGCAGAGGAGTGGAGGAGCCGGCGCTTTGTTTGAATGTCAGCGGCAGAGATAGAAAGAGACCGCTGTGCCCACTGAGCTATGTACAGTATGCCCCCATGATTATGATGGATTGTCCACTGTGAGTGCACTTTTATGAATGTAAAGAGCACCCTTTCATTCTAAGTGCATGCTCTGGGAGTTGGACTGTCACAAAGGATCCTGAAATGTTGAAGAATTCAGGCTTATCCATATGGAGGAGATGGATGAGGGGACTGAATTCTTTTTACTTTAAAATTGTGCCCAAAAGCTCTGGAGATGATCCTCCTATAATGCAACTCTCACATTAGCTTCTGTTTGAAAACTTTCAGACCGTTTCTCTCTTGTCAAGCCAACTCACACCGTGTCCCAACAGCACGCGAGCGCTGGTCGTTGCGTCCCGCATGATCACACGCTCGCTGTCCACACCGCATCTGTTAAGATATAATTCTCTGCTCTGTGAATTTCAGTTTCCTCTTGCGAACAATATGCGATCTAGTGCTTTTGTGTTGAAGGTGGACAAACTGAAGTGTGGTGCTTTGTATTGTGGAGCTGATGACTCAAAATCACAACACTCAAACGTGTGTGAGATGTGGAAATTATTTATACATTATCGCTCCTTTCTACATCAAGCTAACAAACTCTTTTGAATGAGAAAAGCGAGTGCCAGTGCCTTGTAGAGCCCCCGCCCTCCTCGTTCTTTGTCAGTTTTTTGTGAGCGACGGAGAGGAAAACAGAAAAGGGGGCTTCCGCATCGTGCTGCTTCACGTGGTCACTCACGGGCAATTAGGACACTCAAATAGGAAATAATAGAATCAGGCTGATTTTGTCGCTGACGCTCGCTCGTGTGGCGTGCTTTTAGGACAGGCTGTTAAAACTTTATGATGCTTAACCTCACAGCACTTTCAGAAATAATTGCCTTAATACCATACACCAACAAATGCCACATTTAAGTCAAACTTTTAGCTAAATTGTGATTGCTACGTTGCTGCGGCTTTCCCATCTACCAGTGAACAGTTCATCAACAGCTCTCGAGTGTTTCCCTGCTGTTGCTTTGTGTGAGATCAACCATTTTTTTTACAAACAGGAAACACTGCAGCACTTGTGCGTATGAATGACAGGCTTATTATTATTGCTATTGTGCTGTTTTGTTACAGCTTGTTATTTGGCTGAGCTTTTTCCATACAAACATTATTCAGATTAATCAAGAAGATGCGGGTAATCAAGTACTCGTGCCAAAACATAATGGATAATCATTTTGGGCTTCCTACACAAGACTTTTTATTGTAAGTGAAATGGAAGATCTGCCATGGGCACAGCTGAACAACAGATGCAGATTCCAAATCAAGTGTACTGCCATCCTTTCTGATTCACACTACATTACATTTCTTATTGTTGTTATATTCTTAGAGCCTGATGAAAAATAAAAAAAAAAGGCACACACATCCCTCCTCTCCCTCTTGCAATTCCCTACTCTCTCTTTCTCCAGATTTCTGACTCTATCCACTGTCCTGTCTCCAATTAAAGGCATAAAAAGCCCACAATAAGCCAGATCGTACAAAAACCCAGTTAACCTTTATAACCGCGTATACCACTCTGTTGTAGACCTCCCAGGTTACAACATAAACTCAGGCTACATGCGCATGGAAACACACAAACACTATTCAGTCCAATCATTGGGTTTTTGGTTAAATCATTTCATAAATGTCTCTGTCTGCAACCCAGAAAACCTCTTAAAGTCATTAAACCACCTGCACTACAGTTCCATTATATGTTTCAGTGGAGATGCCAAAGTTTCCTGTCAGTCAATTATTTGCTTTGGCTAACTTTCCAGACACTTTGGCAAATTCTCCCCGAGTGTACTGTACGTTCAGATATTTGGAGATGAGAAACAAATTGCTCTTCTTGGCTTGGAAAGGCGTCCTTATCTCGGGAGAAGCTTGCAGGAAAGCCGTGTCTTCAAAGTCCTCTGACAGAGGGTTACTTTCAGCCTGCTGACTCAGCCTCAAGAACAGCCGGTGTGTGAAGTTCTGTGGAGTTCCTGTATGCATTGATTACAGCAACACATCTCATGTTGCCCAGTATTTTCCCTAAAGCTCCAAGAGAGAGACTTTTTTTTTTTTCCTTCTCTTCCTGTGTAGCCACTTCACAGCTACAAACCTCCCAGAAGCCTCAGCAGGAGGTCCAATAGGAACTTAACAGTTAATTAATAGTGTCTAAATATAAATCAAAGAGCGACAGAAGCTCGAGAGCTGCTCAGCAAGGTTCAAAGTCCGAGTAATAGTCTTAGAAGGATTTAATTTGAAATGCATAGCAAACAATATTGTCCTCAGCTTTGGTGAGTCAGGGATTTGGAGGTGAAAAGACCTAAAACTGACCTAAATTTAAAAAAAAAGTTGAAGTAGAAAGTGAATGATTCTTAAAGTTTTCAAGGTATCTTGGCTATTTAAATGTGTTTAAATGTTTTAAATCTTACTTTTATGTTAGGTAACTATAACAAAGACGTACTTGATTTATTTTGTCAAAATAGAGGCCACCTCTGAAAATCACAAAGTTGAATCTCAAGGGGATATTTGAATATAAAGATTTAACAACAAAACAAAAACCGCTGAGATCTTTCACCAAGAGAGACCTTTTCTTGCAGCAATAAGAGGTTTTTTTTGCAACATGGAAAATATCACAAGGTTGAAGTTAACTTGCTAATTAACAAGTTAAGAAAACAAGAAAATCTGAATCTATTTTCAACAACATAAACCATGCACAGTCATTTAGAAAAACTTTTTTTATGGAGCACACGAAAAGCAGACGTTGTTCAAATATAGTTAGACTGTTAAAGGGATAGTTTGGTATTTTTTAAAGTTGGATTATGAGTAACTCGTAAATATTTAGTTTATGAGGCACAGGAAATGCCAATTAGCTCGGCACATAAGCTAGGCTATACAACTATGCAGACAGTGTTGTTTACTCGACATCATTTAGATAATTAAAAAAAAAACATCAGGGAAATATAAGCTGATTTGAAAAAAAATCACAGCGCTGTACTTTACCATCAGCAAGCCACTTTAGCGCATCA
Source organism: Labrus bergylta (assembly GCF_963930695.1). NCBI lineage: Eukaryota > Metazoa > Chordata > Actinopteri > Labriformes > Labridae > Labrus > Labrus bergylta. Next base: position 10,357,506 of record NC_089197.1, read on the forward strand.
TGTTCTTCCGCTCGGAAATACACTAATCAGCTGTTCAGGTCTTCAGAGATACAACAAATACAACCAATCTGTCGTGTTAATAAATGAAGGGAACCCATATAACTGGGACAACAGTGTAACGTACATGAGTCGTTTATTCAGCCTTGACCTCAGACCCACAATGCATCACTGTCCTCACAACACTGACTCCTATTGGTCTATATGTATAACTATTATTATCAAATAACACCACACAATCTTTTTAAACATGACTTACCATTATCTGAGGGTACAAGGGGGTATTTTAGTCAACCAAAGTAAAGTGAAAAACTGCAGATGGAGACTCGACAGATCCAGACCAAGCGGCAACCTCCAGTCTTGAAAAATGAAGCCAATGCAGAAGTGCTAAATCCTGCAGTTCACCGAGTGTCCACTTGAGGCTGGCTGCAGGAACACCAGAAGTCACATAATCATGACTGGCAAAAAAGCCGATTTTACATCATAAATCAAATGAAATAGGTCTGATTAGTTATTGTCATCACTGGCTCACACTGAATGCCTGAAGTTAGCATGCATTTCACCCATCTTTTCCTCTCATTTACAAACACCCACAATAGCAGCTCAAACCTTTGTCAGCTCAAAGTGTCGGCGTTGAAGAGGAGAGAGGAGCTAGAATAATAAACTCTAGAGCCATTACTTATTTAATTCCTTTTCATAATATTTTGATGATCTCATACAACTCCCATCTGCGCTCCATCCAATTGAAAAAACATCCATGAAGTCAGAATCACTGAAGACCTCTCTGTGGCTGCAGAGTCAAGGTTTCTGCATGTCTGCACACTAAGAGACTGTTTTTTGTTCAGGTTTGTTTGGTACCCATCATCAATAAACAAAACCTTGGTGTTTGAACCACTGCAAGTCGTGTATACAACACCTTCACTGACCTCTTATTTGCTGCGTATTTGTTATGTCGGGAAGAAACCACTACAGCCTTGTTCAATTTGAGTCTCCCTGTGAAGGAAATGTAGTATAAAATGTTTTGGTGCTTTTTTTAATATCCCACAACAACGCGCGTCGACAGCTCAGAGCAACGCACTTACACAACTTTGATGGGAGAAGGACATAAAGGATTCTCTTTCTACAGCCAACTGAAAGAGAATCTGGATTTCTTCCACGGTGTGTTTGATAAAGAATTATTTAGAAGATCACTCCTGATAAATGTAACAAAATAAATGAGTCCTTTTCAGACAGATGCTGACATGGCTCCACTACAGTAGGTGGTGATATTTCTTCCAGTTGACCTTGCTAACAAAGCAAATGTCATAGTGATGGTTGTATGTCGAATGCAAAGGTGAAACAGCTCTGTACATTCTGTACCCGCTTTACTTTTGGTTCAAATGCGACGCTCACTATCTCTCTGGCTCAGGGTGATATCCAAAGGCAGACGACAAAGCGACCTATGCTATGCTAAGAATTTATGCAGTTCGACCACCAGGTCAAAGTTCAGGCGCTGGGACTGAGGGTCATGCTCAGTCAAGTTTGGGTTGGATTGAGGTGTATATACGCAAGAATTAATCAATCTACAACCGCGTTATCTAGATGTGCATTATCCAACCTCATGAAATGAGATTTAGTACCATTTCAGCGTCTTTGGGAACGCCCCATGTTGAATTCCTTCTGGTCAGCTTGTAACAAATGAACTCACAGAGATTCTTCTTCCAAAATGTCCCATACTTTGTACATTAGAAGACAACATGGGAAAACTTCATTTGTAACACTGGGTTGTCTAGCTGCTAATTGGGAAGTAGTTTTGATTTGGAAGATATAAGTACACCAAGGAGTTCTAGATGGCGCTGTTGGTTGGAAGAGTTTAATACTGTAGACTTTATCAGGATGGAACGAGCTGCTGCCACATTAATGCAACTCGATCAGAGCCTAGAGGGATGGTGGGATACAGTAATGTCTTTTTTGAACTCATTACAGGATCAAATGTGATATATAATTTTTTATTATCAGCCATATAAAGATGATTTTAAAGCATACTTTCAGTATTTCTTAATGCCCCGTCCCCATTTCCCCACTGTTCTTTGTGCACATTGGGTTTATTTGTCTTTAATTAATATTCATAATGTAGGCCTATGTATGTGACTTTTTGTACTGTCTGTCTTTTTTATGAAATAAACGTCCTAATTTGTCATCTTAAGATTCTTTCCGATTTTCACAAACAAAAAGAATCTTCTCTGAAACATGGTGTTTGGGTTCAGCTTTTCCCAGTAAATGATTTATTTGTCTGGGGGGGGTGCAGTGTGTCTCAATGCGCACACGGCACCAGAGATCTGCAGCCAGGAGCCTTACGATGACAACAGAAATAAGATTAAAGAAAAGTTTGACATCAAACCAGTGCGTTTTAATTACACTGTATGCCTCGTTGCAAAAGGTTACATCATCTGAAAATGTAGCACAGCACTGTTTGTTTTTGCTTTGTGAAGCATTCCAAGAACAAAAACATGGACTCCAGATTTCTTTAAAGGTTGGAGAGGAGGCTGTAACACACAGGGTTAATCAGCTTCACTAATCAGACGTCTCCCACATAAACGAGGAGAATATTGAGTTATGACAGACTCGTCTGAAAGGTGTAGAGGTGTGGGGGTTTAATTTGTAGCAGCCAGATGTCATTTGCATGTAATTTAATCAAGGTAAACACAGTGGACGGCGGCGCTTAATAACACTGCACTCTGGTGTGACTCGTCCAATCAGAGAGTACAGATTTATTTACATATTAAATGTCCTGCTGCCCTCAGATGACTGCAGGGATTGAATGAGCTGAAGAAAAACAAGTTTCATTCATTTTAAAGTAGCTGTGGACAACGCATTCTACTTACATTAATTCATACTTTTATTTAAAGATAAAAATTTAAATATAGACTTATACAAACGTTATGCTGCTTCATCATCACTTCCGGCTTCAGATGGAATTTGGCCGATGGCAATAATCTGGCATATTTACACGTTCATGTTCATCAATGTGCACTGTCGCTATTTTAAAAAAGCTTAATTAAAATCTGTGTACAGTGACAAACAATCACACAGACAGAAAAGCTAATTCCAAGGTCAGTTAAATACAAACCATTCAGTGCACTGACTCATTGCTAATTGCACAACCAGTACCATAGGGGTGTTGCACTTCTAGCTGGATTATACACTTAGTTAAGCAGCCAAGCTTCAATCATTAATTTTACCGCCTTTATGAATGGATGAACCCTGGGACACATTACCATGCATTATCCACACCATAATAAAACCTCCTTCACCTAGCCATGTGGCCACCAGCCTGCTCTTCCTTTAAATAATCATGTAACCATGCAGTCTTCTTCAGGTGGCTCATAATTAAGGTGAGCCATTAACACTGAGCTGAATGCAGATGATGTGATTTTCAGTCCTCGAGGGTTGAATCAGTGCCATTCCACTTGCTGCCTCTGTCCACTGCCTCTATTGTTGTAGTGTGACCATTTTGCCTCGCCTTGCGGAGAGCCAAAGTACATAAACACCATCATCGGAGGAGCAGTTGGAAGGGAGCATGCGGCCGTCAAACAAACAATGGCCTCTGTGGAATTACCTGCCATGACTCATACATGTCAGGCAGCCATTATGATCCTCCTTCTCGCTCACAGTCTGGGAGCTCTCAGGTTTTTGTTGCGTTCATTTAGCTTCTAAGTGATTGAGGAGGATCTGACTTTTAATTAAGAGCCTTGATGACTGTAATTTGTAATCATTCCTCCGATAATTTCTGCAGCGTGCAGCAGTGAACAGAGGGAGGTCCATGAACAGTAACATTGTGCTATTGTTATTTTCAAACGTGTGTGTGTGTGTTGTTTTTGCCCAACTTTGACTGCTTTGATTTGATGCAGATTATTAATAAGTGGGCTGCTGTAGGGGTTTAATAATAATTCTAAATTAAAATTGAGATAATTGTTTGGGAATGTTTGACTGAAAGATTAACACACTTTGCATCACTATGCCTCATAGCAGCTTTCAGCCCTTAGCTTATTTTATGTCTGCAGCTTTTATATTCAGCTTTAAAACTGCAAAAAAAAAAAAAAGAAAGTTCATTGGGAGGCAGACCTTCACTCACACCACTATCATAAACTGAAAGCAGATTATCTGTGGATGTCGCTTTTTAATCAGAAGCTGCAGCTGCCAGCTTGTATGAGGCTATTACCTCTTCAGCGGTGCTGCTCAATGGCTTGTTTTATACTGCGATCACACAAGGTTATGCTGCACCTGCTTTGCACTGTCATAACATGGCTCCTGTTGACATTTCAAGTACTCTCGAGCTGAATCATGGCCTTTCGCATGCTTTATGAAATGTCCCTCCAGTGGACAGAAAGAGACACAATCACTTACTCGGCGATATCCATCTTTATGTGTGATCTGTGAAAAGCATTCTCTGAAGAGAAGCACTCTGTGGAGGTATAATCAGATCTAAGAGTCACAGTTCAACTAAAAAATGTCCTCACTTTCTCATCTAATGTGATGCTTTTCACAGCCGGTTCACCTTCTTGGTGCGAGTTTTTTAAGTTAAGACCAGATCATGTGCCCTGAGGATAATCGATTTGGCTGTCTCCAGTATTTACAAGCCTTCTTCCTGCAGTAACCCCCCCAGACAGAGAGAGAGGAAGTTAAGTTGCTACTGCCCTCTTTAAACTGGTCAATAATGTCGGTAACCTTTTCGTTGTATTCTGAGAGAAGCATCACAATAGTTTTGCGGAGTGAAGCTAAAAACAGAGCAAACTAAATCTATTTCAAATCCAAAGAAAAGTCTTGCTCATATATCCCAGAAGAACGTTATATAAAGTGACTTTTGTACTTTAAGATGAAGGTGCAGTGAAACACCTTCACCTTACAGAACATTTCAGTCTATCCTCACCCCTGTGCCTTATTTTGTTACTTTCTCTTTATTCACACTGTGCAACATTTCAGTGACAATGCATATATTTACATCACATACCTGTATTCACATTCACTGAATACAGTATCTATATTCTATATTCAAAACCATATAGCCGAGTACACAACACCTGCATTTGCAGTCTTGTTGCATTCTGTTTTGTCTATTGTTTTTTTGCATTATAGCACCTGCTCTGCGGGAAACAACATCTTGTTCAGCTTTATACTTTGTATGTGGATAAATGATGCTAAAGGTAGACTTGAATTGGAAATGGTTGGTTGTTGTTTTTTGTGAATTGGTTTGGTGGGGGTTAGTTTGGTAGAACGTTGATTAATTCTCAGAAGTGGTGTTCGTTTTGTGCCTTCATTTGGATTTTGTTTTTGTGAGTTAATTTAAATCAAAACGTGTTTTTTTTTCAACACCTGAACTTTTACAGAGCAGAAAAGTCCTTCTAATTTTGTCCTTTTTTTCCTATAGTTGCCGATGGAAGAACTTATTGCCTAGTAAAGGCAAAATGGTAAATGAACTGCACCTTTCAAGTCTTCTGACCAATCAAAGTGCTTTTAAACTACATGACACATTCACCCATTCACACACACATTCACACGCTGTTGGCAGAGGATGCTATGTTCTGTCAGTATTAACCAATCCCATGCATTTACACACTTCTCGTTATGCCACCCAGGAGAAATATGGGGTTCTGGTTCTTGCCCAAGGACATTTCAAAACGAGGTCTGCAGGAGCTGCAGTCCAGAGATGACCGACTCTACCACTTAACCACAGGCAACAGGTCATGATGGGGGGCTTAAAACATATTTTAACTTCTACCACTACAACAACAAAAAAGAAAGACAAACAAATGTTACCATGTGTTGCTCATACACCAATAAGAAGTTTTAGATTTTTACACCATGATAGTTTTAATCAGTACCACATACAGTCAAATTAACACACATGGCAGCACAGATGAAGTCAAGGACAAGGAAGTGTCGTGCTGGATAATATCCCTCAAAGAGTAAATGAAGGAGGTAAACATTTAAACTCAGTCCTGTAGTGGACTATCTTTTAGGGAAATGCAGCAGTGGGGAATTGAACTTGTTTGTTTGTTTGCATTCAATGATAGAAGAGTGGAGCAGGAGGCTGTTGGTCCTTTTGTGCTCTGAGATTCGAGCATGTGCGCACTCCCGACGCTGCAGCCCTGAATGGGAAGCACCGGCAGCCACTCGCTGCGAGGTGCAGACCTGACAAGTCTGCATTCACAGATAAGGCAGAGCCGCTCTGGTCAACAACGGCGCTGCACAATACAAATGCTAATATCCAACTGTAGGGTTGTACCAAGATGTTTACTACTGAGATTTGATTGAATTCTGCCTCAAGATCCCACCTGGCCAAATCAGATCCCCACTGCTTATCTGTAAGAGCCTTCCTGATGGCTAAAATGGGAAATGGTAATCACTGTGGCCTTTTTCAGCACAGGCTTATTGTAAATGCACAGATGTCCCTGTGGGTCCATTTGAAGAAAGTGGCTGCTCCTCGGGGCAATTGGCTGTCCTCCTTGTGTTTTTAATGTATTTTTTGTGTTCTCCAATAAGAAAAGTAATTTTGCTTCGACTTTTCAAATGTACTGGAGGTACTTGTGGAATTTAAAGGCTTTCTCATTCTATAAGCCAAAGGTTTCTGTGGTCATACTAAGGGTCTTAATAGAGACAGAGCCAGTGGCGGCTAGTGCGTTGTTCTCCCGGGTGGGCACAATTTCTCACGGATGGACCAGAATATACCGTATATCTTAGTTTGTTAACTAGATGCTAACACATACTGGAAAACGCCATTAACAGGCTAACAAAATTAGCATTGTGATCATCTGAATTTAGTAAAGAATCTATTTTACTGAAGATACTCAACAAACAACACCATATGCACTCATATTCATAGTTAAAAAAAAAACTGCTGACTCATGCTACATCTGAGCCATCTTCATAAACAGTCAATGCTCTAATCCAGTGACACTGCATGGCTCATACTTTATGTCTCAGTTCATAGGACGGCGCCATCTACTGCCTGCTTTGGGTGGTGTGCCCCTCAATGCTACTATCTCTTGTATTGAAGAGAAGCAAAATGCACATGTGCAACATATGATCATAAATACCTTGATCTTTCCAACCATTGAAGGAAAAAAAGTAGAATCTCCATACAGTAAGTGTCCACTTGTGTTCTCCTTAAATGTAACTTTTTTCTCTTTTGCTACTTACCCAATCTCAGCTCTTGGTTCATTATCCCATGGTTGGGCCATCCTTCAACACAACAGCATTAAGGCATGTTTTTTTTGCTTGCTGGTAGACAAAAGTTACCAAGAGTTAAATCCACACAAGAAAAAGTCAGTGGAGACAGTGATGAACTGTTCTCCATTGGCGGGGGGCAGGACTTATATACACTCAAATGGACAGGTTTCATCCTATTGGAAAGATCGACTGTCCGTCTAAGTTGTATCTACTGTCGGCCTGTAAAGGTAATGGTGCCATTTTTATTTTCTGCTTGACAAAGGAAAGCAAGCCCTGTGTACAGAAATGGAAATTGGCATCCATGTGGATTGAGAGCGTTTCACATCTGTAGAAGCAGAGTTTGAACTTTGACACGTTGCTCAATCACAATTGGAGAGAGAGAGAGGTTCACTCTCTAAGACCCCCTGATAAGGGGCAATTTGTACTAACTCACTGCATTTTGTAATATCAAAGAAATTACGTATATTCAGTTCTGTGAAAAACATCATATCACAGGATTATTCGTACGAGCGAGGGATGAAAATGCTATCAGCTGCCCTCGCCATAAGACTTTATCTTAATAATATACAAACGAAAAGTCGCATAATTAAAAGTAATTCAGCAGATCTCAAATCTGCACAGCAGTATACAAGTTATATACTACTCTAGAGGAAATCTCACATGCATTATCACAGTTTGTGGGTATTAAATTACCAACTCACTGCATCATTTCAAGCTCTCGTTAGAGTCATAGTAATGAGTTGTATTGATTTCCACACAGCAGCACTGTTTCTGTGTGCCGCCCCAGGCTTTCAAATGTCAGAATCTCAAGAGTGTGCCAGCTTGACTTTTTGCATCTATAATAACCTCATGCTCTCATTACTCGCAGCACTTGCAAAAAAAAAGGAGAGGCTTGTATTGACACAGAATAATATGAACAAAAACATGTTTTGTCTTTTCCTTTAAATTTTGTTTAACACACATTTGGTTGCCTATTTAGAAAAGACATATTCTTGCTTTCTTATTTAGTTTGTATTCATCCTCAGAACCTAAAGGAAAGGAAAGGAATCTAAATTTTTTCTCTTAAGAATATTGCATTTTCTGTCAATCAAATAGTGAGGATATGAGCAGTTCCTTCTTCTTTGAATTTTACCTGTAAAATCCAACTTTCTGTTTGTGATTAAGGAGTGATATATAGAAAAATAATACACTTAAGCTGATAAAATGAACGTTGACAAAGGATAAATGTTCTGTCTGTATTGATTTAAGAATCGAATAATGCCTTGGGTCCTGGACATACTGTAGGAGTAAGAAAGATATGAACACCACAGGGGTTAAAGACTGATCAGTCTATTATCATACCTAGCTTTAACTGTGAATACGACACATACTTTTACCATTGTTGCTCTAAATCTATTTTATTCATTGTTGTTCCATCTCTCTCTCTTTCTATGTTTCCCTCCATCCCCTCTCCACCTCAACACAGCTTCAACAACATGAGTCTGGTTGTGTTCGGGTTTTCCTTGCCACTATAATTTTGCTTAATGTTTCTTAGTGCTGTTCTCATGGTGGATTAATGTAGAGTCTTTGGAAATAATAAAGAGTACAGTCCAGACCTGCTCTTTTTGTACAGTGTCTCGAGATAACATTTGTTATGAATTAGAGCTGGAAGATTGATTGATTGATTATTGCTGATTAATAGCAAAGCCATGCATGTGCAAACTGATTGAAGAGTGGTACCTATGGTGTCATCGTTTGGAGCTTAGAGCCACAGACCATGCTGCTACATTTGAATACATTTTCAAAATTTGGAAATATCAACAGAAAATTGTAATTTACGTAATAACAAAAGCACACAGACACCAACAAACAAACACAAAAATGTGGCTGTAAGGGCCTCCACACTTGCTGAGAGTGGGCTGCTGCTGAGTGTCTGTGGGTGACCATGGTCATTGCAGGCACTGGTTGGCACTGATTGGCACTCCTTCAGCCTCTTGAATTGGTGGCAGTGGCAATCTGTGAGAGAGAGCTCTCTAACTATTCAGGGTACCTCAAACCGATTTAGTACAGTTTTTTTTCCCCCTTTGGTTATGCTTCTGTGATAACTTGTCTTCTATGCTGCAAACAATAAACCATAGAGGGAGAAATAAATTCCAGCTGCAACTGCTAAACACAAGTATTCTCAATTTATATTCAAAGAATGTAAGCCTCAGTTAAAAAACAAAAACAAAAAAAAACTTGAAAATGGTTCCCTAGTTTTTTGTGTGTTTTTTTTTTCCCTGGATAACTAAATCAGACTGCTTACTGGATTTTTCCTCCCACACATTGCAGACCTCACATATATCTCAGCATGCAGCTGGCCCTTTGATGTCTCTCGTGTAGCCTCTACGGTCAGTTCAAATGTAGCATCTAACAGCAGACGTGCTCCAGTGAAAAATGTCAGCCTGGGTCTGTGGGTCAGTTTCCTGTATCAAGACCTTTATTGATGCGGCCTGTTAAGGAGAGGTTGAGAAGCTCTAAGTGTGATCTTTAACAGGTTCAGGTTTCCTTCACACCAGCTTCACACCAGCATATTAAGGTCAGGCTTGTCTGAACTGGACACAACATACAATTTTGAATAATATTTATAAGATTTTCAGAAGGAGTTGTACCTTTACAGATCACCAAGAAGAGCAAAGTTTGTTTGAATTTTATGTGTCAGTTCATCTGTTTTCACAGGCCAGTAGCATATCAAAAAGCTAAAATTTTAATGAAATTGTACTACTGTACACTGCTGTGTTACAGCTAATCTGATTATAACTCCAACAAAGGTGTGATTATCGTTCATTTTAACCACCATGTGTTAGAATAATTATGATTACTGTATGATGGATGTATGGTTGGATGCTTTGTGATCCTAAATTAGAAAGATGTGTATATTGATCAGATGGTTGCTTTTTTGTTCCTACCCTGGCAACAATATGGATGGATGGATGGATGGCTTGTGGTCTCAAACTGGAAAGATGGATAGATGAATGCTTATTGATCTAAAACTGAAAAAACTAATGGATGGATGAGTGGATATATGGTTGAATTAATGGATGGATGGATGAATGGATAGATGGATGAGGTATAACCATGGCGACCATTGCCATCGGCACGGATATGGTATGGAACGTAAAGCCCGGCTTCCTGATGGTATGATGAAACCTTTCTACCATAAAGATGCTTCACAGGTAGACAAGAAGGAAATGGATGGATGAATGGATAGATGGATGAATTGATGAATGGATTAATGGATAGATGGATGAATTGATGGATCCTTTTTTGTTCCCAACCTGGCAATTATATGGATGGAAAGAGGTTTTTTGATCCAAAATCATAATAAAAAGTGTAATGGATTTGACATAAATAAACAGTTCAGTGAGGTAGAGACATACTTTCTGCCTCTCGGGTTGTTGCACTGTGTTGCAGCGTGTTGTTTTGTTCATCATTACAGTAGACAGCCTATGTTTTGGTGGTCCTAAGTGGGCACCCTTGGGGGTGGAGGGTTGAAGCCCAACTTCACCCTGTATGAATAATTATCCCCTCTGCATGTTATGCTTCAAGCCCCAATCACACATTCAGCTGAAAAGGAACAGAGAGCAAACATTCAGCCTCACAATGTAAACATGCAGCCTCTTGTGTATTAGAAGTGTCATGGTTGATCACAAACAGAGGTTATAATGTGCTGGAACAACAGACACAGAGAATAAACACTGTCACATGTTGCTGTCCAGCATCAGCGTCCAGCACTCTGTGAATGTTTTCGCCAACACTGAAACCTCTGACAGAAAATAAAAATGGAACGCAATATAAGCAAGATAATTATTGGCCTGATTTTCAGAAACCAAAGTTGAATATTCACTTACTTATTTATTTGATGACTGTTTTTAAAGGTTGTTTTTAACTTCTTGACTTGAAATTTGGTCCTCCGCAGACAGTTGTTTGGCCTGAAAAGCGCTGGGCTCTTTCAGAGAAAAGGTACTTGATGCTGAAACACAGAAATACACTCTGTCTGATCAAGCAGTGACATGAAATGTCTTTTCAGTTTCCATCCCCCATCACTGCTGCCTCTGCACACATGCCAACCTCTGTAAATCAGGGCCCTCCAAATCACTAATCCCTGTGTAACCTTTGGCAATAAGGAAGTTTTTTTTTATGTCCCCACAGCACAAAATGACCACAATACATCAACAGGAGTTAAAAGGATTTCTGATCAACCCCAGTGAATCAAAGCGTGCCCCCTCTAAGGCCATGCTTGCTTGTTTGATTTCCTTTCTAAAAGGAATGCTTTGACTCAGCCTTCGGAAGACAGCGCTACAAGTTAGTGAGCATTAAAAAATAGTTTCAAGCCTTTTGAAGACACATTTTATTACAAAAATAAAAACAGACAATGTAGACAAACCAACGGGGTGCTGATGGCCTAGCGGTTAGGTCACAGCCCATCAAGTATCTTTTTTTAGAACTTTTAACTCAACTTGCACACGTTGTACATATCTAGTCATAACTCAAATTGTTATGCAGGTACTCTTCAAAAAAATTATGTGAAAGACCACGAGCTCAAGAGGAGGCAGGTGATTCAACACAACCTGACTGAAGTGAGTTTAAAATGCCAAAATTACAGATCCCAACCTTGAGTTAGACATGGAGTCATTGAATGCATTCATTTAGAAATGCTGTGCAAGGTCTGATTTTTCTTATTTAACCTTGCTCGATGATTGTCACTCGCGCATTCAGAGGACACTTCAGTGAACTATTCACCTTTCTGTGCTTTGAAGGAAATCTAATGGGAGCAATGTGGGGTTCTGAAGAGGGCTGTTTAGAGGGATGTGGAGAAGTTCAGTCACATTTTGAAGCTCATCTGGCTGATATGTTAGCAAATACTTCATAAATGTCTATCATGAAGCCTTATGGACATTCATTTGGAGTCATGCTTGTGCCAACGAATGTAAGTCAATTTTGGGTATCCAGCAACTCATGAGAAGAATGTTTGCTAAGAAGCAAAGAGTGGGATTATGTATAATGTGGATAATGACAACAATATTTAGCAACTTTTACTTGCCGTGTTGGTACCAAAGTGCCAACACAATGTTTTTTTGTTTTTTTACCTATCGTTCCATTAGATGTTGATGTTTTGTAGAGGTGAAAACTTTGACTTTCCGATGGTAGAAGAGATAAAAAGTCAGGGGGTTCATCAAAGTACATTGGATTTATATTCTGGTGAGAGTTTTATCCCATTATTGACATTGAACTTTTTTGTTGTTCGATGGACCAACGTAAATATCCGCCATATTGCTCTGCTGCTAGTGTAGCTAATAAAAATCCCAGAAATTGCAATAAGTGATTTTACTATTATATTAGTATCAATCTCAGGCCCCATCAGTTAGATTCAGACTATTATTTTGCCTCTGGAGGAAACTGTAACTATTGCAGGGCTTACATTTATGCCAGTTCAGACCTTTATTGTCCCTGGATGTGAAATCTGATTAACAGCAGTGGGTAAAAACACAATATATATAAACACATAGGAAAGCTTTCACAGTCTAACTAGCACCTTGAGACGCATGAATGGATTTGAGAGACCTCATCTACGACCATATTGTTGTCTGCATCCATATATATTTACTTATTTCACTTTACAAACATCATTTTCCATCAGAGTTAAGTTTTTGTTACATCTTTCACACAGAAATGCAAAAATCAAATATAAACACAATACATGCATGGCTTTGGTAGCATCCACTTACTGGCTTATGAAAACCACAAGAGGCGGCTGAGGCTCAGTTGGTAGAGTCGGTTGTATCTCGACCGGAAGATACCAGCAACATGTCCGATGTGTCCTTGGGCAAGACTCTTAACCCCTGAATTGCTCCTGGTGTTTCGTCAGTGGTGTATGCTGGTGTATGAATTGGATTAGTTACTTCTGATGGACACTTTACATAGCAGCCACTGCCATTAGTGTGTGAATGGATGTGAATGTGTAGGTGTGACATGCTGTGTAAAAGTGCTTTGAGTAGTCATAAAACTAAAAAAGCACTTTACATCACCCGCCTCCGCCCATCACTCTCATTCTCAGCTGCTGAGACCCTCACCCACGCATTCATCACCTCCAGACTGCAACAGTCTCCTCTATGGTTCACCATCCAAAACGCTCAAGAAACTTCAATACATTCAGAACTCCGCTGCTCGACTTCTCACACACTCCCGCACCCGAGATCACATCACCCCCGTTCTTCATGACCTCCACTGGCTCCCCATCCCCCAGCGCATCCAGTTCAAACTCCTCATCCTCACCTACTACAAAGCCTTCCACAACCTGGCTCCCTACCTAGCCTACCTGTCTGAGCTCCTCCACCAGCACACTCCCACCCGCACTCTCAGGTCTGCGGATGCTAACCTCCTGTCCCCCCCTGCAAGACCAACCTTCTCCATTGCCGCTCCCACCCTCTGGAACTCTCTCCCTAAAAACATCAGAGACTCCCCCACACTCACTTCCTACAAGAAATCCCTAAAGACTCACATTTTCATTACTGCCTACAACCACTGACTCTCATCCTCTTCCCTCGACACTACTTCTATGTTGTATTGTTCTCTTAGTTTTTGCTTTGTTTTTTGTTGTTTCCTGTCAAAGCATCTTTGAGTATTTAGAAAAGCGCCATATAAATCTAATTTATTATTATTATTATTATTATTTACAAACTCAAGTCCATGTACCATCCATTTACAACAATTAGACAAATATAAAAGTTAATACATAATCAATTTTATACAATCAAACCTGGTCAAACTTAACAACACAATAACTGCATGGACAACAAACCAAAACCAGAGTGCACTCAAAATCTCAACCCTCACCTGCATAATCTGTATTCATTTGCAGATATTGAAATTCTAATAAGCTCCTACAACCGTTTCCCTCCTTTAGTCAAGTACTGGGATTTTATTTCAGCTAAATTAATTATACAGAAAGGACAAACTCGAATTTGAAAGCCACTTGTTTGTTTTATGGGTATGAAAATGTATTTTTAATCAGTGTTTTCTGCATCCTATACCAAATGCCCTGAGTCCCATACAGCTACCTCCCACAAAATGCTGACAAAACAAGAGACGGCTATGCCATCAATAATGGCTGTGATTGTATCTGCGTCCTTTCTTCCTCCTTATCTTTTCTTTTTATAGCTCTCAGTAGGAGCAATCTGATAAGATAAAGTCCATCTCCTCAAAAGTGTTGACACAAATGTTATTTCCTTAAGGTCATTCAAAGCCTATGGAGACAAATGTTGCTGTGTTTTGCACTTTGCCGACACCATTGTGTTCAACTTGGAGAATTATGTTGCAAAATGCCTTTGAAAATGTGTGACGAAGGCAGCTCAATCCTTAGGAGACTGTTTTGTGTTTTCTCTCAAACAATGAAGCAGGTCTGAATGAGTCTGCAGGCTCTGGAGGGGGGGGAGGCCCTCCTGTGATCAATAATGTGTCTGGTTGGTCTGAGGAGAGACTTAAAGAGAAAAGAGTGCTCTGCCTCTGCTGGGAGGTGTTAAATCATTCGAGAGGAAGCATCAAAGTCAAATGACTGTCAAAAAAGTACTGTAAGACCTTTGAGTTGTCATTGCTGCCGAGGCAGTGCTGTTGCTGTCATCAGTTTGAAAAGTGGAAACAATTTCAGGGTGTTAACAGTGGAATTAAAAAATCAACAACACATTAATAAGTATGATTTACATCTAACATCTGATCCAATAGTAAGTGTAAAGACAGCCCGGTTCCTTGACTGTTTTTGTATTTTCTATTCAATTTCTAAAGCACCATTATCACAACAAAAGAAATACAATGACACCACATATGAAGCCGGTCTAGATATTTTGATTTCTAAAATTGTTTAGAGACAAATTTCACAAAGCAGCATGTGGTTTGCCCTTATAGTTGCTAATGTTAATATTAAAATGATCTGTAAATTGTAAATGGACTTGAAAGGCGCTTTTCTAGTCCACTCAAAGCACTTTTACACTGCAGGTCACACCGACACATCCATTCACACACTGATGGCAGACGTTGCTATGTAAAGTATGCATCAGAAGTAACTAATCCCATCCATACACATTCTTATGCCGCTGACAAAGCAGCAGGAGCAATTCGTGGGGTTAAGTGTCTTGCCCAAGGACACATCAGACATGTTGCTGCAGGAGCAGGGGATTGAACCCCCAACCTTCCGGTTGAGAGATGACTGACTGTACCATCTGAGCAACAGCCTCTCTCTATCCCACTAGAGCAGGGGTGCCCAACCTTTTTTGAACCAAGATCTACTTTTAAAGTTGCCAGTCTGCCGAGATCTACCAGTCCACATAGTGAGCCATAGCCTTTACCGACAGCCTACAAACGCATTTAATACTCACACAACAAACAGAAAATAATATCAGATATAATAAATGAGAGTTCTGTAAAAAATAACGCAATATCGACATACTTTTTTTAAAACTCTTATTTTAGGGTAGGCTACATTTTAATATTACGTTTGTATTTATATCACATATGTTTTTCCCTTAATTTTGTTTACAACAAACAACTTTAATCTGTGTGCAGATGTTCACAGACTACAGCAGGCTGCTGTGAGATGATTTTGCTTTTGTTAAATTAGCTGCAGACACGGTGAGAGTGAACGGAGTAAAGTCCAACCGACCGTTTGACCGGGTCACGTGTGTTCCCGCCTCGGTCCGTACGGATCACGGATCAACTGTGTACTGTAGCACTAAAAGTAAAAAGTAAAAAGGTTTGCGTGGTGGCTGGCGCTCCAGTGCAAGTGTGTGTGTGTATGTGTGTGTGTGTGTGTGTGTGTGTGTGTGTGCGTGTGCGTTTGCGCTGTTTGTTGGTGTGTCTCATGCCCCGCGATGCTCACAGTCATGACAGCAGAGAGGAGCAGAGAAAAGTAGCTGCAGCTTCATCAAATGCGCTTAATACTCGTAGCATAGTTTCTATATATGACTTTTTTGTAAAACATTTACCCCCCCGGTTTTACCTGCACGTCATTGCGCATGCCTGCACTCTCTCTCTTGCGCGCGCTCTCTCATGCACGCAGCAATTTCATGAATAAATGAAAAATTAAATACAAACAGGTCGGAAGTATACTTGGGCTCCCAACACAGGTATCGTGTGTGGGAAACACTGCAATGAGATGAAATTGAAATCACTTTTCTATTTTACAATTGTATTTTATATTGACTAAACATCTCCCGATCGACTGAGAATCAGTCAGCGATCTACCTGTCGATCGCGATCGACTGTTTGGGCACCCCTGCACTAGAGTGTATAAACCCGACACACATCGCAGTGCAAACAGAGCCCGACCTTAACCACTAAACCATTATATTCTTTAACAAAGGGTACAGGTCTATACCTACTCTTTTTGAAAGTGTCTTGAGATAGACATATCATTGTTTTGAATTGGCGCTATACAAATCAAATTGATTGACTGATTGATTGATTGCAAAAGAAGCATAAAAAATAAGAACCTGGGAGGTAGGAATACAAAAGCCTTTGGTGAAATACAGTCGGTAAGTTAGTAACATGGGACAAGAATGTGTACAGAATGAAGCTAAGTAACTGACAGCTCTACCTCCCTCAATTATTTTGTAAACCCAGCCAAGGTTTAGCAAAGGTTAGCCTGCAATATGCCACTACAGTTTTCTGAAGGCTAATAGTTATCTATGAGCTTGTATGATGGCGCCTGAGTATTCAGGGATTATCCTCCGTGGTTCCAATTAAGTACACTTATTAATGCAGCACAAAGAGTACACAAGTTTACTTCAGTCTTTTGCAAGTAACCTCAAGAAATAGTTTTTTTTCAGTTTGGTGGGGAACAACATGGCTGACCTGAGAGAAGCCTGACCTCAACTGAATTCAGCACCTTCAGGATGATCTATGAGTCGGGCTTTATCGCCCCTCATCAGTGTTCAACCTCACTAAGGCTCTCGTTGCCGAAAGGGAGCAAATCCCTTCAGCAAGCACTGAAATCTTGTGAAAGCCTCACCAGAGAGTTCTTCTCTGTTACGCACATACAGTACAGTAGGTGTGATGCAATGTTTGTGTGTCCACATAATGTAATCATTCTTCATTGCCCTTCAATGGGTGTTTTCCATGTGTACTGGCCATTTGTCAGTTAACTCAATAACCACTGATTGATTTGCTTGACACAATTTTTCAATTTATAACTTTGGGGAATGTATATATTAAAGGAAGAATGTGCAACATTTTACTCAGGAAATCAGGTTTATCCTCTGTAGATGTCTCTCTGCGTCATGACTGTCGACAGTGAGTGAGATGCGTGAGTCCTGCTGGCTGTGTTGTTGCTGGAGCTGTGTTTACGGCATGTTTACATGGACGGGACAGCTGGCTCCTCTCCTTGCATTAAAAAAGCTGTTTTAGTCAAGGACTAGAGAAAAGAAGAAGAACATACTCACTGCTTATTTGAATGTCATGTAAGAATTTTTTTGATCCAGATCATTCTGTGTCAATTTACAAGCTAACTAAAGTGTGCGAATATTAGCCTGCTAACACAACAAGGCAGGCCACATTTATTTGCAGCTCGAGCCTAATTAAGCTAAGGCTTAATGGTAGTCTACTTAATTATGGTTCGTTGCTCATTCATGCGAACGCGAGTGGAGAGGGGCTGGAGGTGTGTTGCTAGAGGAGAGCGGAGGCTTCAGTATAGCGGAGGAGTCGGCAACCAGAGTTTGTTTTGGTTTCATGCTGGTGCTCAAAGGCGACATCTACTGGATCAAAAAGTAACACATTCTCCTTTTAAATGATGATCCTTAAAATGCATGATAGAAAGATATCTGGGCACCGATAGATATTGTCTTTAAAAGGTCTGCAATTGTCATCCCAGTTTGACGTATTAGTATTGGTTCATTATGTTAATTGTAATATCTTAAAGTGGTCCAATGATATTATTATTATTATTATTATTGATATTTGTGATGTTTGGGGATTGGGGATTTGTGAACAGAACATCATGGAGTCAAACATTTGAAAGCAATGACACATATCTTGAAGAATAAATTCACTGGAATAAAAATACCACTTTTAGTGGTTTTGTAGCCTACATGTTCTGCGCTTAGCAACAAAAGAGCTTGGTAACATCCAGCCCATTGTGTGGCACTGAATGCCCCAGACAAGACTGACTCTGAGGTTCAGGCCAGAGCACAGAGGGGATGCCAAGTTTGGCACCTGTCTTTACAAACCTTTTCTCTCTGTCCTTCCATAAATTTTTGGGTGGTCATACAGAGACGGGAAAGTTGGACAGCTGCAAAATTTGACTTCAGATTGCTGACTTGTACGCTGGTACAATATGTGTCTACTGGAGCCTGCCAGAAACATCAAGCCTTCTATTGTCAAAGTGAATACAGCAGTCAGGGTGGGCCCACTTTATGTCTCTATCATGAGGTGACAGTTGACATCAGTACAAGCAATCAGTGAGTCTTTTATTCCCCCTCGATTTTTCCTCTTTCATAACACATCAACAAAGGATAATGGTGGTACAATGACGGCACTTTCCATCAATGTCTGTCTTTCATAACATCTTTAATTTACTCAATTTCAAAACCAATTAACACCATGGTTGAAGTACGTTTTATGATAAAATTGCTGTTATTATATTTTATTAAATGGGGAAATTTTGGGAAAAACAGGAAGGCTTCTAAGCTCCTGCTGTTGAAATGCAAAATACGGTCTCACAATCCCACAAATATTGGCAAAGTGAGTAAAAAAGCAGTATTTGTTAGAGGGAAGGTGTACTGCACAGCTGTGTCAGAAACAGCTTGTATAACAGTTCAAGCAGGTATGCTATTCTCACCACCTTTTGGACGGCTCATCCAAGGGAATGTGATAATGACACGTCATTTAAATTCTACAAAAGGTCCGATCGAAAAAGCCTGACACTAGCTTTTTGAAATATGCAGCAGCTAAAAATGAATTAAACAGATAATGAGTTGTTAATCACCTGCAGTTCCTCAGAGAAAAGAGAAGCTTCTGACGATGTCTCTGTCAGCAGAAGGTCAGTGGCTGATCCTCCATTCTTCCTTTGAGATAAATGGCAGTCATAGGACGCAGTACAGGACGCAGGTTTAACCCTGTGTTGGAAGTCGGATTCAAACCCACGACTGCTGCAATGAGGAATAAATCCTCCGTATAAGGAGCGCGTCACAACCGCTAGGCTGTCAGCATCCCTGCAGTTAAAATGTTTTAAAGCATTTTTAAAGTAAATTATATAGAATCAATTTTGCAACTTTAACTATATCACTAGTTGCACCATTTGTTTTCCTTGTGAAAGCCCAAATATTGCAGATTATTTTCTTTTTAATGGTTTACATATCAGGTATACTCTACACTTTAAAACTCTGCTCACCTTTGAAAAAATCATTTTCTCAAGTTTTGAATGTTTTGACTTTGAATTGGTCAAACTAAACGTCAGTACATTAAATGTCAGTTTTGTATGGGTTTCAGTTATTGCTGCTTAAAATCACGTGCAGCGATGTTACAGTAATACCAGAAGTAGATTGTGGTCTGACTTTGTAACGAAACAACAAGTGCATGTCAGATACTCTTCCATCTACAGAGTGGTGGATTTAAACACAAAAATGGCTAACTCAGGAATATTTGTGTGAACGGATGATGAGGTGGGGTTTCTACTCCATGTGACCCTTAAATACAAAGCAAATACATTTCAAGAAAATGTCGAACGGGAGTCATGCCAGTCTTTTTCACAGAACAGAACTCAGGAATCCGCCATAGTTGTTTTAGTCCAGCTCTTCGTGCATGGCTATCGACTTGAATCGTAATGTGTGATATGTCTCCATTTTCAGAGGAACTTCATATCTCCAGTTTAACAGAGATTTTCAAACTTTTTTTCAGGCACCCATAACGCCTTAGTTGTGTAAACGAACAGCCAAAACTCAACAGCAGGTTACCCTTTTTTACAAACAGTTTGACATCCTTTTTCAAACGACCTTAACTTAACCAAACCTAGTTTCTTTCTGGAGTTGCTTTATTGTAGATTATGGTCTTGAAGTGTCTTGTTCTTGATGGATGCTCTGTTTAGTTTATTAGAATACTTCAATATTCTTTTGACCTTTACTTCCACACCTCTATTTTCTTTTTTTTTGGCCAGTTTTATCCCCTTATATCCTGACAATTCCATCCTAAATACTCCCTTCCCAAATCCTCAGTCCATCTTATCAAAGGAGTCCCATTACAGACCATAATGCAGGAAATGTTCATCCTGAGTGACAATTGGTTTTCTAGTGATCTGTGGAGTGGCAGTGTCTTATCAGGAAGATGCCACTCCCAATGAGGAAGCAACGCTCCTTTAATTTAGCTTAATCCAATGGGAATGTAGCCAGTGGTATCACACCTGTCACATTGGGCAACTAAACGTCATTGTCATTTTAACAGGTGAAGCACTCAGACGGTTGTCAGACATCACTCCTGTTCGAATCCAGCTGCGTGTTTCTTTTCAGCCCATGCAGCTGTCAGCCTGTTTACCAGAGTCTGATTCTGTGGAAGCAGAGGGACTAAAACACATTTTCAGGGACCTGGGCTAGTAAGATATGAAGAGAAGAGGAGGGATGTACATGAGAGAGGGAAGGCAATTTTATCTTTTAATGGGGTGTTTGCACATTGGCAGGGACGAGAGGGAATGCGCCATTGGCTGGTTAATGGTAGAGAGGTGACATAACTCAGCGCTATAACAGTCTGTAAGGAAATTACATAAAGAAGTAGAATAAACATATTTATCCAGGTACATAAATAAAAGGCCTCATTGGAAGCTTAAAGGGTATTTGGGGGTTTTTGACGTGTTGGGTTCTATTTTCGACTGAAAATTAGCAGTCGGCCAAGTTGTGAACAAGCCACACAGGCACTTCATTTAGAGCGTTAAACCAGCTACACCTGCAATGGTAAGTGTGTTTTCTGTGTTAGTGATTTACCCATATGTTACCATGGTAACTAGAATGAGAAATGTATTACAGACAGTTTGAGTTAACACGTTGTCCTTCATTGAACTAATGTGTCCAAATCAGAAAAAAATAAAGAGACTTCCACCTGTGGCTGATGCAGACCTCATTGTATCAGAATCACGCTTGTATGTGTCACCTTCACATGACTTTTCTAAGGCTCCGTCTGACAAACACAGTGGTAATGCAGTAGTCCCTTTTTCGTCATAAAGGTACAGAAACTAAATTTCTTGAATTTTTTGTCGTTGTTGTTGTGACATGTTGTGATTTCTCTGTAGCTGCCGCTGTGAGAGAATATAGTAGAATCACTGACATACACAAATCTAAACGAGCACGGAGGCAAACAAACAAATCAATCAACTGTGAGATGAATTCATTGTGCGGCTGTCGTGTAGTGCAGGTTGTATTTCACGCTGTCAGAAGTTCCCCTAGTCACTGTGTGCTTGTGGTGTGAAACAGAGAGCAGTTGTTATCCAGGAATATCTGCTCTGTTGCTTTGCTCAAACGTAGCCTGACCTGTATTTTTCTCAGCCCTTTCCTTGAAGCATAAATGGTGCTGTATGATAAATTATGCACAGCTCTTTGGAAGGCTCTATGTCTCAGTCTTTACAGGATTTAGCCAAGGAAGTTAAATCTGATTTAAACCATGGCTCTTGACACACAATTTATACTGTGTGGTAATAAAAAAGAAGCCATATTTCATTCAGATCTTATGTGCGTATTTGGAAAAAATATTTTTCTTCATCCTGAAATGACATTGTCTGCTGATGTCTGCATTTGTGGGGGGGGTGGTAAATCAGAGCTTTGACAGATGTCACTGTAGATGACAAATGCTCTTCATCTCAGAGCAAGACACGAGGGGCTTTACTCTGGCTGCCATGGCAACGCAGATAGAGCTGTGTGTGAGTGACCTGCGCGCCTTTTCAAACACCAGTTTAACTTCTTTGTAATACCGCTGTGTCTGCCAGTCACTTTGAGCCCCACTTGTCTCCTGGCTGAGGAAGACTTTGAACTCCAGTCAATGAGCAGCATCATGTATGCAGTTTGATGCGGTCAAAGGAGAACTTGGAAGCGTTAGATGCACACGCGATGTGTGTACACATTTCATTTCAAGCCTTTTATTCTCAGAAAGGTTTCCCTCATTTTCAAAGCTTTTGTGCAAGAATGTGCGACTTTTTGATCTAGTAGATGTCGCCTTTGAGGACGAGCATTAAACCGAAAGCATAACAAACTGCTGTTTAGTGACACATCCACTATTCTGAATCCTCCGCTCTCCTCCAGCTGCACACCTCCAACCTCTCTCCACTCACTTCCGCACCAAGGAGTTATGAGTTAGAGCGCACCATAATTAAACACTGTAAGGGCAAGTTTATTTATTTGTAATGAAATATTCCAAAAAAGTTTACTTTTCAGATGTATATCACAAGATTTATAATATATGATATTGCCCATTTGAGTGCTTCACCAACCAGGACTTTTCCATGCGATCATCTTGTCGTTCTCTCATCCCCAGGTAGATCCTTTTCAGTACAGTGTGTTTGTCCTGGAAATGTCTGTCAAAAATTACGTGTTTGTTGTTTGCTCAATTCTGGCAACAGATTGCCTACCAGTAAGGCTGGAAAGGTGCAGGTACAGCGCCGCCGAGGCAGGAAGTGATGAACATTTCAGTTTAGGAAATATTGAAAATATTAAATGTAGCCTGATTATTTAATGAAGCAGCACATTTTTTTTTTACAGCAAGAGAATGTTAAATAGACTTCTTTGAAGCAAGAATAATAAATTACCATTTTAAAGTTTTAATAAAAGAGAGCCGCATGCAG